>NC_061120.1:136708917-137028856 GCF_002878395.1 Capsicum annuum | reverse complement strand
ATGGTCACTTCGAGTTTCTAGTATGCCCATTGGTCTTACTAATGCCCCAGTAGCTTTCATAAACTTAATGAACCATGTGTTCAAGTAGTACTTGTACATGTTCGTTATAGTCTTCATGGATGACATTCTTGTCTATTCCCATAGCGAGAATGATCATGCAGACCACCTCAAAATCGTACTTTAGACTCTCAAATCTCATAAATTGTTTGCCAAATTTAGTAAGTGTGAATTTTGTCTAAGGTCAGTTGCATTCTTTGGTAATATTATTTCCGGTGATGGCATTAGAGTTAATCCTCAAAAGACTAAACCAATGAGAAACTGGCCTAGACCCATCTATCCTTTAGATATCAGGAGTTTCCAAGGTTTAGCTAGCTATTACCATTAGTTTGTCAAAGGATTTTAATCTATAGCATCCCCCATGTCCATATTGACTCAGAAGAAAGTCCAGTTTTAGTGGCTAGATTTCTGCGAGAAGAGTTTTCAGGAGCTGAAGACTCAACTTACCTCAGCCTTAGTTTTGACTCTACCAGATGGTTTCAATAGGTTTGTTTTGTACTGTGATGCATCCAAAGTATGTTAGGGTTGTGTACTCATGTAGAGAGGTAAGGTCATAGCCTATACCTCTAGATAGCTGAATCCCAATAAGAAGAATTTTCTGAGTCATGATCTGGAGTTACCAGTTGCAGTGTTTACCTTAAGGATTTGGAGACTCTATTTGTATAGGGTGCATGTAGATGTGCTCACAGATCGCAAGAGCTTGTTGTATATCTTTTCTTAGAAAGATTTAACTTTGCATCAGAGAAAATGGTTAGAGTTATTGAAAGATTATGATATGATTGTTCTTTATCATCCGAGAAAGGCCAATGTAGTGGCTAATTCTCTCAGTAAACTGTCTATTGGTAGTCTTACTCATGTTTAGGATTATAAGAATAAGTTAGTTTAGGAAGTTCATTATCTTTCCCGACTAGGTGTCTGCATAGTCTATTCAGCAGAAGGTAGTGTATGGCTATAGAACAGTTTTAAATCCTCTCTAGTTTCTGAGGTAATGAAAAAATAGGATAGAGATCCAGTCTTATTAAGCTAAAAGAGTCAGTCAAAGATCCGAAAGTAGAGGTTTTCACCAAAGGAGAAGATGGTGTTTTTCATTAACAGGGTCGGTTATGTGTGCCAGGTGTTGATGACTTGGGCCAATGAATTCTTATAGAAGCATATGGTGCTCATTACTCTATTGATCCAGGGCCTATTAAGATGTATTGTGATTTGCGGGAGATCTATTATTGGAGTGGGATGAAGAGGTATATTACAGAATTTATAGCTAAATGCTCTATATGTTAGAAAGTTAAGATTGAGCACCATAAGCCTAGTGGGTCCATGAAAGAGTTCAGTATTCCCACATAGGAATGGGAAGAAGTAAACATGGACTTTGTGACGGTTTTGCCTCGTACTTGTCGTCAACATAATTCTATATGGGTTATGGTAGATAGGATGACCAAATTAGCTCATTTCTTGCCAGTCCATACCCTCTATTCAGCCGAGAACTGTGTTAAACTCTATATCAGAGAGATAGTCAAGTTATATAGAGTCCCAGTATCTATTATCTCAAATAAAGGTGCCCATTTTACCTCTCATTTCTATAAAGCATTCCAAAAGGGTCTTGATACCCAAGTTCATCTCAGTACAGGTTTCCACCCTCAGACAGATGGTTAAGAAGAAAGGACCATTCAGACTTCAAAAGATATGCTGAGAGCATGCATTATTGATTTTAAGGGTAGTTAGGTTGACCGCTTACCTTTGATCGAGTTTGTACATAATAACAACTATTATTCTCGCATTTAGATGGCTATGTTTGAGGCTCTCTATGGTATGAGATACAAATCTCTAGTTGGCTGGTTTGAGGTAGGTGAGGCTATAGTATTAGGACCTGGCCTAGTGTTTGATGCCTCAGAGAAGGTTCAGTTGATTAGAGAAAGACTTAGGGCATACCAGAGCTGAAAGAAATCATATGTAGATCTGAAGAAAAAGTATCTCAAGTTTTAGATCGGTGATTTTGTGTACTTGAAAATCTCTCCCGTGAAAGGAGTAAGGAGGTTTGACAAGAAGGGAAAGCTCAGTCCTCGATATGTCAGTCCTTACAAGATTCTCAGTCATTTTGGAAATATAGCTTATGAGCTTGAGTTGCCTTCAGATCTAGCTTCAGTACATCCAGTATTCCATGTCTCCTTGCTAAAGAAATGCATTGTTGACCCAGTAGTCATAGTCCCTTTAGAGGATGTAAATATTCAGAATGATCCCTCTTTCGAAGAGGTTCCAGTTCAGATCCTCGATCATCAGATTCATAGACGGAGTAATGAAGAAGTTCCCTCAGTCAAAGTTCTTTGGTAGAATTAGTCCACAGAGAGAGATACTTGGGAAGCAGAAGCAGATATGCGGAAAAAGTATCCACACCTCTTATCCGCAACCTCAGATCCAACTTAAGGTAACAGTCTTTCTTAGTTTTACTCAATTCCATATTCATCTATAATTATAAATTTTCATCCATTACCGTTGTATATTCAGTAGTGCATCCATAAATCAGTATATTCATGTGCTCGTGCATCATATATGCATTTTCAATATGAAAACCCAGCTTATCAGTAGCTTCAGTCATGTATTCCATGCATCAGATATGTATGTTCAGTGTAAGAGCTCAATTTATCAGTAGTTCAGTCATGTATTTATGCATCATAATGCATGTTTAGTATGTCAGCTCAGTCTATCAGTGTTTCTTATCTTAATCAGTTTCATTCGAGGATGAATATTCCCAAGGGGGAGATATTATAATACCCCGTATTTCTCTAGCCTAAATTAACTCTCAGTCCATGAGTTATCTAATATAAAGTTTTTGAAATATCCAGTATTTTTTAGATTACTGCCTGCTATTGCATAGGAAATTGAATTAGATTTCAAACGATATAAAATTAGCCTAAATCTGATTACAAGGTAAGAAGTTATGGCTATTTTAAGTTTCAATCATTAAACACCATCATTCAGGCCAGTAGCGCATCGTGGAGTATGTAAAAATGGTAATTGTCAGTTTCTAGTGAGGTAACACAGTACTGGCGACATGCTTAAGCTTAGTTTCATATTTTTCAATTTCTAGTAGACTAACGCGATCCTACTGCGTCGCGATGAGTCCAGATTTCAGAATCATAGGGGCACCGCGATTCCACCACCTTACTCCAAGCCCTAAGTTCACAATTGTCTATTTCTAGTGGACCAACGAAATCATGGCGCATCACTCCAAGGGCCCAGTTCAAAAAAATTTGACAAAAATAAAATATTTTATCCAGGGTTAAAACAGTCTTTTCCCATAATTTTATTCCATCCACGTGTGAGATTAAAGACCTAAAAACATTTTAAATCATTTGATTATTAACTTTTCCCCCAAAATAAAAGCATTATCTCTCAAGAAAACAAACCTTAGCTTCAAGAATCAAGGTCAAAACTCAAGAATTTCTTCAAGCACCTTCAAGAATTAACTTTCCAAGGTATGTTAGGTGTTCATTCATGGGTTCCTCTCACCTATAAAGTCCA
This sequence comes from Capsicum annuum, assembly GCF_002878395.1. NCBI lineage: Eukaryota > Viridiplantae > Streptophyta > Magnoliopsida > Solanales > Solanaceae > Capsicum > Capsicum annuum. The sequence continues at coordinate 137,025,283 of NC_061120.1, read as the reverse complement.
AGAACCCTTTTCAAACTTAAAATATCTCAGATTTATGATTTCCACATTTGAATTGAATTGAATTCATGTTCATGTCATTATTGGTGTTTAGTTCATGATTAAATCATAAGTTTTTATGAAATTAATCATTTTATGCGTTGAATCACATGATTTTCATAATAAACCCTTCAATTTGCAAGTTGATTTATGTAGCCATGATAACTATATGTATTGATTATTGTATGATCTAAGCATGCTCTCCATGTGTTTGATAAAATGCCTATGTGAATGAAATAGTGTCACTATAACATTATAGCATGTATTCTCCATTTATGTATGAGTAAGTGCATTACAAGTTTTTGCTAAAATTACTCAATGAGTGGATTGGGATGAAGTAGCCATTATTATGTTTTCAAGATTATGCTACGCTTTACTTTTCATGCTATCATGTCCTCGAGGTGTTTAATACCCGACAATTTAGCTGTTTTTCAAGAGCTAGTACAGTTATAGAATAGTATCAGTCATGCCATGATCAGTATATTCTCTGTCAGTTACAAAACTCAGTAGAACTCAATCAGTTACAGAACTCAAGAAAACTCAGTAAACTTAGTCTCAGTCCAGTCTAGCTCAGAATACTCAGTTTAGTGTCTTTCAGTTGAGAGTAGGATCAGCACCGAGCGAACCTAAGGATGGGGTTTCACCTGCCAGTAGAGGGTGTGACCCTTAGAAGCAATCCTGGCGTTCTAGAAATACGTATCCAGCGTAGGTTGAAACATCAATCTGCCAGTTGAGGGTTGATGAGGTGTTTTAACCAGCCAGATGAGGGTTCCACCATTCTCGTTAGCGTACCTGCTAGGTGAGGGTAACTCTCAACTTGTCTTTATCCATGGAATGGTGCTGACATCCTTCTAATTGGGGTTACAGATTGGACCTTTACTCTTTTATCTTATCTTATTTAGGGCATGTCAGTTAGATAATTACCTTCCACAGTTTCAGTTTCTGTCTTCAGAATAGAACTCAGTTAAGTTCTATAGAATCAGGACTGTCAGGTATAGTCAATCAGTATCAGTTGCTCAGTTATTAGAAATCTCAAATTTTCAGTTACTCTATATCAGAACTCAGTACTTAGCTTTAGAAAAACTCAGTTACATTATATATATATACACAGTATTGTAAGCTCAGTATTTACAGTAGTTCATATTATCCACGTACTCTCATGTTCGGTTTCTCTATATCATTCAGTCAGTTATTGTTCGTGTACATAAACCCATGCATTCATCCTTACCTCATTTAGCATACCACTAAAATCCACATACAACGCATACTCTTTCTTTGTTCTAGGATGTCTCATATTAAAGGTTCAGATGCTCAGGTTCCTGACCGAGCATAGACATATTCATATTCAGCCAGCATATCAGACTTTCTAGTGAGTCCTCGTAATTTGAGGATATTTTTTATTTCTTTATTTTAGTACACTCAGTATTTCAGTAGATGGAGTTAGTTGGGGGATTTTCCCATTAGCTCTACTTTCAGGTAGTTTCAGATTAGAGACTTTTCAAACTAGAGTTCAGACAGTATTCAATTTTACAGATTGTTATTTTAGTTGATTCACTTTATTAGTATTTACAGATTTTGAATCTTATGGAATTTTAGCCTATCATTCCATATTTATTACAGTATCATATTTCTGTGCTTGCAATAGATATCAGTTATGGATTAGCTTATGGTCCTTCGGGTTCATCAGTACCGTGTAGCGTTCGAGGTACTGACTTGGGGCGTTATAATATGACTCTTATGGTGAGTGGTATTTTCAATAGAAGGTTTAAAACCAAAGAAATTTCCAAGGATAGAAACCCATGGTGTTTCACCTTGTCCTATATCAAAGGTGTAGGATATGAGAGTCTTGCCATTATAAATTTTCCTCACCAATTGTGGTCCTCACTATTTGTTAGAGAACAAATACGAGATTTATGGTTATATTAAGATATGATCGCATGATAAGGATTGAAGAAAGAGATTTTCCTAATGTTATATAGCCTCTCAGTTATAGATAATGAAGGTCTTTGCATCGATCCATGAGACTCTACTATATTCAGCTTGTACTGGTGAGACCAATGAACTTAGGGCGTTGATACAAACTATCACAACCAAAAACTGGGACTCTTATGGATCCTATGCTACATTATATGATAGGTAAACCTAAGCCCATATCCAATATATATATATATATATACAAAATAAAATAATAGTGGAATAAATAAACAATAAAAATCCAAACTATCTGAATAAAAACACAGATATGTGAAACACTCCCTTGTCTAAATTCATCTTACAATCCTTTAAATCATCAAAATGTACAAAGAAGAGTTCGACATGTCTAAATGTGAATGAGTACGCAAGATTAAGATAAGATAGAGATCTGAGTATATTTGGGGTCGATAATTATTACCTTAGAATCTCCAGAAAAATCATTAATATTATACTACTCAATGATCATGGAACACGAGTTCAGTACCTTCATGTAAGGTTGTAAAAACACAAGATGATCCCCTGGATGTCACACATTTCTTAGGACTATAAATAGCACCAAAGCTAACCGATGGCATCACCTTAACACTGAATCACTACTAACTTACTTCAAACATAAGCAAAAGCTATAAACTTAAAAATCTGAATTGAGTTTGAGAAAACAATCCCAACATAATAACATGGAGTAAACATCATTTGAAATATATGAAGATCTAAAGACAACTACCAAGTGTAGACAAACCCCTAAAGAAACTGAAGAGACACTAGGACAGGCTCTAGCTGACCCAAAAAAACACAAAGTATGAAATAACATAGACTAAAGATTGAATGAAAAAACATAATACAGGACCTCGGAACTTAAGGAATCACCAACTGAATGAGAGTAGGCCTCAGTAATCATTGTTTACAGTAAATTTTGACCTCCCAATACTCCTCCTAGGCTGTTATTTTACAAAAATTATTAATTTTAAATATTAATATATTTTATGTGTTATTTTGATATCTGATAAATATTGATGTGTCACATTCATGATTTTGAACTGTGCAATTGATTTTTATTATTTAAAATTATATTTTTATATAGTATATATAATTTATTTATTTAAATATAATATTTTCTACATAACTTTGTCAACAGTTACTAAATTATTTTCATAAATATACTCATGACATGTAAACACCTAGTATACTACTACTACTACTACTACTACTAATATTATTATTATTATTATTATTATTATTTTATCAATCTACCACAAAACCTGCAAGGAGGATATGATAGAGCTGTCAAATCCCTACTTGCATAAGATTGGGCACCCTGTGCCCTGTAGTTGTTGGTACTATGGAAACGCCTATCACCCGACGACTTTGGGTAGGGGTACTAGCTGTCGTGTAAGACCCTAAATTGCCCCACTTCTTTTTGGGCCACTTACCACCATCTCTACCATTCTTCTATTGGCGACAACCCTACTTAGATACTCTGAATTTCTTTCCTGCCTCTATCCTAACTCAACCCGACCAAACATAACAACCAACATCACCCAAGTCCATAGTGATCCACAAAGCATTCTAAAAATAATAGAATCAAAAAAAGTGTCGGGACATGCCCCTTACTATGATAATGATAATGTTAGTATGAACTTTTCCATTCTAGTCTATGAAAGAAAATAAACGAAATGACTAAGTTTTCTAAAGAATGGAAGCTCACCATTTTACTAGAATAACTGCCAAACCAAGACAATCTACCTAACACTGTGCAGGAAACGTAGAAGTTTCTCTAATGCCTACATCTTGTGGGTATACAAAATCGGAATATGGTTAGTGGGTTGAGCTAACCGTGCACATTTACATGATTTAAAGGTACAAATGAGATATATGTATGATTAAATGCACTAATATCCTATTTTGAAGGCATATAGGCTATGGGATGGAAAGATGTGGAGTTAAGCTAAAAAGGATCAAAAGAAGAGAAAGAAAGTACAGTTGGAAGACGTGGAGTAGAAACAGGCCTCAGTTACTGCAATAACGGTCTGAGGATCGCGGTCAAAGTCAATAAAGAAGGTCAGAAACTGTGGTTTCTTTGATCTACCCATGGTCGTTGTTGCGGTAGCTACGATCATGATGAATCTAGTGCGATAGCGGCCATAAGGAATTTTGCCTAAAGGAAGCTTTGTAATTTTCAGCAACAGACCCTAAATCCTTTAAAAGCTTAAAACCCTTTCCCATTTTTTACAATTTGGAGAATAGCAACACTTTGAATTTGAAATTCATACCCTAAATTGGGTAAGAATTGTAATTTGACTAAGAGATTTAGATTTTGGTATTTGTGTAGAATGGATGATTTGAACAACCTATTTGGTATATGTTTCTTTATTTTATTCATGAGTAGCTAAATATTTTAGTATTAGTATTATGTTGAGACAAGGTATAAATTAGTTATGGGTTATGATATATTTGTGTATATGCTAGTTAGATGATAATGGGTTCTACTATTGCTTAATTAAATTGGTTGAGATTTATGGGTGAAAGCCCAAAATACCCACATGGGTTTGTAAGTGAAAACTCCATGCTCTTGAAATCCCAAACCATCCTTGGAATAGGGGTTTGTTTGTCATCCATAAAAGAGGGATCTGGAAATCAAGGCAATAGTATACAATTATTAGGTTTAGCTTACTCATTTGTACTATCTTAGACATAAGGATGATTTTGTAGTTGATAGTACCTTGGGTATAATACTAGAAATAGGGATGCCTAAATTGAGGTAGTGGGTGAATATAATTGTCACACTTGTTAGGTACCCAAAATGGTCAATAAGTGAAATCTTTGAGGTTTTATTGACAAATTAGCCTTAAGGGTCCTAGACCTGGCCTACCACATTAGTAAAGTACTAGCATGTGCATCAAATCTCACACACCCATACCTAATTTTCCCATAGGTAGACATATTCCCAAGATTTTCCAAATATTGAAGTTGAATTAAAATTTGTTGCTTAGTTTGTGCAATCAAGTTACTAGTGACATACATCCTACATTAACCGAACCCCCCGATTTTTAATTATGTTATTTACTTTACTAACACTTTGGGTATTATCATAGTAGGACTTAGTTTCCCATAAGATTCAAACACTATCTTTCACTCCTTGTGGATTTGACTTCAACGCAAGTTTGGATATTCACTACGACCGTCCTCTAAAACTTCAAACGGTATAGGTAAGCATTATCAAGCAATAGTATATAACTCAAGGGTAGGGGATAAAACAATGTCATGAACCACATTTTCAAAACCATTAAATCCGTTGCACATAATCATATATGTACATATAAACATGTCATGCCGGGAAAGGGAAAGAGACTTCGCATGAAGTAAAACTTTATCCTAGACTACGTATCTCAACCATCATAAATAGGCACTCACAGGCTATATGAGTTCAGCTCCCCCTGCTCAAAGGGCCCTAGTGTGTTTTAGCCATATAAATTAGAGGTATCAAGGAAGACCAGGGAATCCCCCAAACCTACGCCAGTCCTACATACAAATATATCAGTAGTATGAACAAAGCACAAAGGTCATAATGACTAAACCTCAAGTCAGCAAACATGAGTTTTTTCAGTACAAGTCATCCAAGACTCAACCATTCACAACTTCGCTACATATCCCCCATTAATCCTAATTTAATTATAGTATCATATAACCCATTTATTAGCAAATTAACCCACCATTAGGGCACACCATGGGTATCATCATACCCTTGCATTTGCAAACTTACCTTTATGTCGTGACAATCACATTATCTTAGGGGAATGCCTCGACCCTCTTTGTTCATTCAATCAAACCATAAACAACAAGGCTTTCAAAATCCATGTTCATTGTTTTAATCATTTATGCAATGCAATAACGTAGGTGAGTAAGTCAAACCAAGACACAATATCACAATTCAAAGCCAATTGCAAGAGAGGGTTGAGGGAACACAATTATTCAAAAGTAATTCCAATTTCAAAACACTAATCTGTGGTAAACCATGACCCCTTTGTTTATCCACCATACCCATGCACCCCATAAGTTCAAAAACATTAATAAAGTATAAAGAATGCATAGTAAATCATGGGAAAATAATTAAGAAATCAACCATGTCAAAACCCTCAACCTTAAATAAACCCATATTCAAATCCATACAATTTGAGCCATGTAAAACATATGTTTTTCATAATTTAAGAATTGGGGAAGAGTATACTACCCGAAATATCCAAGTTTATGGAGAGAAATCAATCGTTGAGCCTTGGATGAACTAATTCATAGAAACCCAAAGTATCTTGACCTTGGAGAGTTTAAAAAGAAGAGAACATTTATTAATGTGTTATGAATGATAAATAACCCCTTAAAGTGATTTATGGTCATGGGTTCTAAGTAAGGGAAAAGGGGAATTGACCAGAATAACCTTAATGAAAACAGTCAAAAAATATTGTGCATCGCTATGGGTTTTCTAACGACTCATTATGACTCCTTACGACTCTCGGAGGAGAGTCGTAGTTAAGACAGTACCCCTAGGAACCTCCACTAGTCTTGCTAGAAGTCATACATTATGACATGTAACTAGTTTCTACAACTCTCATGCACCACCCATTATCAAGATAGAAACTTTTGAGGCGTACATTTATCACCTTACAACTTCTATGTAATGACTCATCATAGAACCTTATGACTCGTGATGTCCTATTCATAGTCATATCAGAATCACCTGGATTACCTACTGGCTAGGCTACGATTGGGTCCTTAACGCCCGTCAAGACTCCCTAATACTCGTAAGGAGAGTCGTAGTCTTGACAGTGAGGATAAAATTTCAAAAATTTTCAAGGACCAAAAATCAGGGGTCTTACACCATGATACCTTCACTAGAAATAACATAGCCCATAAAAGTAACAACATTCAATAAAAATTCACACTTTTAAAACTAAGAATACTAATGCTAATCTTTTAGAGTCTAAAACGTAATACGAAGGTGATTGGCATAATCCACGTCACTTAATCTATAAATACAATTGTGACCAAGTCTATAAACTAATGACATACATGATTGATGAGATCCATAAATACTGCCCGAGCATTGGTCAACACAAAAGACTTACCAAAAATCAAAATGTCCATATCTGGTACATAAGGTAGTGTTAGGGATATCCTCCTCCCTAATATTCAACTGATGATAACCCTACTGAAAGTCAATCATAGAGAAATACCTAGCAACTTATAGTTGGTCAAATATGCCATCAATCCTACGAAGTGGGTACTTATTCTTCACCAATGCCTTATTCAACTAACAATAATCAATACACATCTGAGGAGAACCATCCTTCTTATGCATGAAAAGAATGAGAGAACCCCATGGAGACACACAAGGGCGGATAAAACCTTTGTTAAGAAGATCTTTCAATTACTCTTTAAGTTTATTCAACTCCGCTGAATTTATTCTATATGGAGTTATAGATATAGGATGAGTGTCCAAAAAAAGATCGATCCCAAACTCAATTTTTTTATTTAGAGGGATGCTCGAAAAATCATCAGGAAAAAACTAAGGAAATTCACTAACAATGGGAACGAGTTGTAAAGAAGGACCCTCTGAGTTAGGATCTTTAACCTGGACCAAATGATAAAGACACCCCTTGGAAATCAATTTTTAGGCTCTAAGATATGAAATAAACCTTCCCTTAGGCACTAGGGAACTCCCTTCCCATTCTATGACTGGTTCCTTAGGAAAATTAAATTTGACTGCCTGGGTCTGAAAAACTAAAGAGGCATAGAATGAATGAGACCAATTTATTCTAAGATAACATCAAAATTAACCATCTCTAATACAATCTAATCCACTTAAATTTCACTACCACCAACAGATACCACACAACCCTTATAGATCCTTTTAGCAACCACTAAGTCACCCACTAGGGTAAAAATTTAAAAGGGGTCAAAAATACACTTGGGCCCATTCTAAAATGCACAGCCAGATAAGAAAGGACAGATCCAAGGTCAACTGAATAGTATACATCATGATAGAAGAGTTTTAACATAACAGTGATGGTATCAAGAGATACCTTGGACTCCTAATGGGTAGAAAGAGCATGCAAGCAATTTCGACCAGTGCTAGTACTAAAAGTGGCTCCCTTTGGTGTAGTAGTAGATGATGTGGAAATTCGAACTTTGTTAGCCCCCATAAAGACCTTTCCCATGGGGAAATCAATCGGCATAAGTCCCGGTAGGACACATTTGAAATACCAGTTCCTTACTCCTCACTGAAACCATAATACAATGAACCACAAAGTCTACAAGGAGGATATGATGGAGGTAGATGGGCCTCATTGTCCTAAGATTGGGCACCATGTGCCCTTGAACCATCATCACCCTAAAAGCCACAATATTTGGTTGGCTTTGGATAAGGTGCACTAGTTGTCAAATAAGAACAAGGGTTGACTCACCTTTTCTTTGACAATTACCCACTAACCTCACCCCTAAGTAGCTCCCACTCTTCATACCTATGGTACGATACATCCTTAAACTAATAAACAATGAATTCCTCACCCTCTACATAGGTAGTATGCATAAACAGAAAGATCTTCTCCATTTCATGGATAAGACCTTGAGGATCTTCCTTAACCATAGTACCTATGAAAGTTGAAGGGCTCAACCTCATAAATTGACCAACTACAGTAGCCTCAAATGAACTCCCAGTAATACCAGTAGAATTGGGCTAATATGACTGAGATATCACTAACTAGGTCAACATATTAATAGATTGGCAAAACTGATCATTAGTAATATCTCTCTGAGGTGACTAAGAATGAGTAACACAAGCTAGAGAAGGATTAGTTGAGATACGTGGAACTCTACAGGGATAGTCCATAGAATAAACCCATGACTTGGTCTATACCCCATAAATTGGATGACATCTGCTCACATTGTCCTTAGGTGAGATAGATGGTTTCCATAATCTTCCGATCATCTAGGAGACATGGTCTTAAAGGCAAATAAATAGAAATTAGAAGAATCCAAGACCTTAGACTCTATGGACTGAAAATAAGACAACAAGGAAGGGAAACATTCCTAAATGCCTTGTAATCTCTCCCTTATATGTGTGGCACACCTATAAAAGAGACTATACCTGACAAAAATTTGTGGATACCCAATTGAACGTGAAACTATGCTCTGATACCAAGTTTTTCATAACCCAAACCAGGTCCTGGCATTGACGGGTAGATCAAGTCTACCAAGGATCAGAGACCACCCCCTTTGCCTCGTAAACTAGAACGTGATATATTATAACAATGGAATTCAAACATAAAATAAGATAGACTATTATGATTCAATAAGTGTCTAAGAATTTAACAACAAATCCCAAGTACACTATAGTCCACAAAGTCTATAACAAAAACAAAGGTAGTCTAGTTAAGACATACCCCCGACCATATCCAAAAAAAAAAACAAAAGAAAGATTAAACGTATGATGAAACCTAAAGCATGAAATGGGGTCTTCAAGAGGATAGAAGCCACTACTTCATTATGACTCATGAGTTGTTCCTCGATAACCTAGTCAATGTGTAGAAGAGTAAACGTATGGCTAGTTCCTGCATCGTGTAGGGATACAACATTTGAAGATGATTAGTGGTTGGAGCTCTAGCCTATAACTAAGGGATAAAGGGAAAAATAATGCCATGAACCATAATACAAAAACCAATAAAACCAGTGTACAATGTCATATACAATACAATTATATATATATATATATATCATATGCCAAGAAAGGGAACGTAACTCAGTATGAACTTAAAAACCTTAACCTGGACTGTGTAGATTTATCATCCTAAACCAACACCTGCGGGCTATATGGGTTCAGCTCCCCCTACTTAAAGGGCCCAGTGTGTGTTAGCCACATAAACCAGAGAAAAATCAAGGGAAAGTTAAAGCCATCAAAACAACTAGTCGCCCTAAAATATATATCAAGTGTGACACATGCACACAGTTATCAAAAATAAATGTCACATCCGCAAATGGGAGTTTCTAGTATAAGTCCCCTGGAGACATCTACCTTTATGGATTAGCTATACTACTGTCTTTAGGCCCATATGAAAACATTTAATACATAACCCATCCATCAATTCTAGGAGTCAATTATTACATAATGATTAAGTGGTATCATCATACTGACTTTAGCTTGCAGGAAAATGCATTAAGCCATTACCTTGGGAAATATTTTTACCTAGACTCAATTATTAAAATCAACATGGTGGATTCCATTGTACCCCACAAGGTTTACAAAACCATCCTTAACCATTTTTCCATTTATGCAAGGCATTAGTATAAAATAATAGCCGAACCAAATGATAATTTATATTCCACAACCAATTATGCAAGTGGGTCGAGGTTATTTCAATTTCGATACCAAAATAATTATTTAAGGAATACGTTATACACCTAAATTCATTCACCATTCCCATGAACCACAATGAGTGTATAAACAAATAATTCATGCATAATAAATCAATAGAAACTATGGAAAATGTTCAAAAAATTTATATCAAAGACTCTTAACACATAGTTCAAAAACCAATATCAAAATCATGAATAATAAACTAATTTTCATTCCATTAATAAAATAGAAGTATCGGGAATGAGGTACATGCTTTAGGAACACGACAGTTGGAAAGTAATTTATATCTTAAAACTTGAAAGATGAACAAATGACGAAATCCTTACGCTTTCTTGAGGTTTTTAAGTTTGAGAGTGGAATTAGGAATTTTAATTTCTTAAAACTCAAAGGAAAAGGTTATATTCTGCTTAAGGGTCGTACATAGGTAAAAATACTCCAATACCCCTTATCTTAATTAAACAAAACAAAAACTACATGAATTCTACATTGCATAACACGAACCTTATAACGAAGGCTAATCTATGTGTCGCGCTACCTATCGCAGAGGGTAACCTCCATGATACACTAGTTATTGGGGAGCATAGACTCTATGACACATGGATATCACAAAGGCTTACTGCCTTTGTGGTACAAAATAACCTCAAACCCCATCAAAAATTTTGAAAAATCTCCCGTGATACCCCATCCATAAGCCTAAACCAGATTAAAGTAAAAAATTGAAATCTTGAACACAGGAGGGTCAAAAATAAAATGCTTGAACTTTTTGAGGGTGTTACAACCAAGTTAATAAGTAAGGCCTCATTGAAGCCACTAGAGTATGCTCTACGTGAAACAAAAAGAAGAGCACTGGATACTATTTGTATAAAACCACTATATACTAGTAGATATCATAAGCTAACCCAACTTAACCAATATGATCAACTAACAAAATAATTCAAACAATTGACAAACATATCAATGAAATCATGCATATTCAAACACCAGTAGCAACAAAAATATCAACACCAACCACGTCAAATTAACCAACAAAGGACCTAATTAGACATGGAATGGTCAATTCAGTACTACCAAAAAAGATCAACTTATGACCACGCCATAAGACATTACCAATTCTAATTTTTGTAGTTCCATTAATTTGTTGACCTAGTTGGTGATATCTCAGTCACATCATCGAGTCTTGTTGGTGGTGTTGTATGTACTTTTGAACCCACTAGAGGTGTCCAGTTTATGAGGATGAATCCTTCGAACTTTATTTGTTCTATGGTTGAGGAAGATCGTCAAGGCTTCACAGATAAGATAGAGAATATTCTCAGTGTGATGCATCCTTCTAACTCAGAGGGTGTGGGTTTTCTGTATACCAGCTAAAATATGACACCCTGAAAATACAAGCTACTGTTAGAACTATAATTTAAGTTCATGCAAGATCAAACCTCATGTTTTGGTTGTTTTATTATTGATTTAGACATATATTAAGACCCCAAATAGCTCTTAGCTTATAGAGAAGTCAAAATATCTCTTAGTAATTAAATTCATAAGAAGAATATAACTATAGTATTCTTCAAATGAGCATAACTTTTGGTAAACCCAGAATTTTTTAGCTCAATACTCACCAATAAATATATAACTTAATTAGATTTCCAATGATACCAATTTTGCCTTAATCTGATATAGGGGTGTAAGGTTATGGCCAAAATGCTAAAGCTCTGTCAAAGCTACCCAAACTATGGCTTGAAATATCTCATTATGGGTAATTCGGAGGGAGTCATAATCTGGGCAGTAAAGGATGAAAATGGGTCTCTGACTATGACTCAAGTCATGACTCGTAACCAAACCTTATGAGTTATGACCCAAGTCATTGGGACTACTTCCAGCTGATGATGTCCACACAACACCTCTTATTAGATAATAGTACGGTCATTGTTAAGATATAGTAACCCATCTAAGGTTGGGGTCAAATCTTAAGGGAACACGTGGCTTTTCAGACCTCAGTAAGTGTAGTCAATAGGCAGAACAAGAAAAGTAAATGAGGCATTTGGCTTGTAGTTATCTCAAGCAAAAAATAATATTAACTTGGTTGAAATTAGTCATAAGTAAACACTAAGATTGTGTTCCCCCTGGCTTCTCAATTCCCTAGGATTATCGTGCGTTGTTGAACCAATCCAATACCTTGCATGCAGAATTGATAAGTTATGTACCTTCTACAATCTTTTGAATGAGTAGAGGGATTTCACCCTATACCTTTTGAGTCTTAGGGTATCACACTACTAATACTTATCTTGATCTAAGTTAACGATTAGCTTTTGAGTCTCTAGTTAGTAGATAAAATCAAATCATCTTACGTAGATACAACCTAGAAGCATGGATAGACACTTAAACTCCAAATTACAATTGTCTTTACCTTTTCTTAGTTAGTACTTCTCTTTTGGAGTAAATAGCAATATCTAGGACAGACGTAATGCATGAAATTGGTATCGGTTCAGATCAACAATCGTATTTCTCCTACTTCATCAATTCGCCAGGGTTTCCCCAACCCTAGCTATGGCTTTTAGCCTCTCATGTTTATGAAGAAATTCATAACATTCATAATAGAAAGCATAGATCAAATCACAGTGATAAGATGAATAAAACCCCCCAATCGTAACTAAATAATATATTAAAGTTAATACAAGAAAATCACAAGATCAAAGACGGATCTTGGAATCCAAATATGTTTTTGAGTATCAAAAGTGAGTAACTCCTACTATAAAGTACATAGGTGGTATTTATAGTACAAAAGAGAAAAAATTGGGTTACTGACCATCTTCTCTTTGTACCTACGATTTTGCATAGGCACCGGTAGTAACTGTTGTCTAGCGTAGGGCGTAGGTGTAGACCACAAGTTGTGGATGGACTAAGTCCTGCAAGTCAGCTCTTGGGATTTTGGTTTTCTGGTACTTTTTTTGCAAACATGCAGTCAATAGGTCTACATGCGGTCCGTAAGTTGACTTAGTTAGTGTCGTGAGTCAATTTTTTAGCTTTTCTTCGACTCTCAAACATACATTGATCAATATCAAGCCAAAACTTAGAATATCAACATACCCAAAACGGATAATATCTAACAAAAAGGCCTCAAGAACTTGTATATTTTCTTAGTTTTAAGCATCAAAAAAGCAATATTTTTATAGCATATCAGCACCCTCAACTTAGAATGTTTTCATGTCCACAGGTAACAAAAACACAACAAAACAAAAATGATGCTTAACTTACATTAAGTTCAAATCATAAAATCCTTTCTATATCTCTTTTAAAAGACAATTGTGTATGACCATGAAGCACAATAATGTGATGTAATGGTATCAAGGTATGACAATTACATTAGAAATAGACAACCACTCATATGTATAAATTACACTATCTAAAGCAAGAAAATAGCAAGTAGCATGACGCAAGTGCCCTCACAACAAAGATGTCCCACTCACTCATGTGAAATCATGCATGTCAATGCAAGGATAGTCAATAGATACTCACACTCAACAAGGAAGTTCTAATCAATGAATTTCAAATACTATACGATTGCCCTTATTTTCTTTACCTTAACATTCATATAGTCAAGTTAGGATCACTGTAGGACTTTTGTCGGCTTGTAATGTAGGGTTGGGGGATAGTATGTTACATATGAACAAATTAAGTGACTAAGCATCCTTGTCACTACACTAACTTTGGAGTCTCACTTACTAGCCAATTTCCTTTTTATTCCACCCTTATTTCTACTTTTGATTCTTATATTCACATTCAGGTTGGGTATGGTCTTTTATTCTTTCTTTTTTACTTTTTCACAGTGTTTTTTTTCTTTTTTTCCTTTTTCTACCACACCTAGCCCTACTAAATTTTTCTTGTTTTACCCTTTTTCATGCCCATTTTACACTACACACCACTATGATAGCCACCCTCAACTTAGGCATATTTTTTATTTTAAGGTGTACAATGTCAAAGGATGACCTAGGCTAAAATAGGTATATTTTAATACAAATGGGAAGGTAAATGGTGAAAACAATAAAAATAGGCATACAAGGCTCAATATAGGGATTAAGGGATATCATTCACATATAGAGGGTCATTTAGCTTAAAAGTTGAAAAAATATCAAAAATGACCTATGATCCTTTCCTAACTAACGATCATTTAACCTAGGAGAGACTAACAAGAAAAGTTTTAAATTCGACATAGAAGGGGAACTAGGTAGTATCTCACACACACAAAGCACATATTCAATATTTCTAACTAATACTTATCTAGTCCATGTAATTTTTAGAAAATGGTTATCATTTCTCTTATCCTAATACGATAACAAAGTCCAGAAAGTTCACACATATGTACATTAACACAATCCAAAAACATAAAATTTTGGAGGGGTATAAAAAATCTATCGAATCATGACTACTGCCCCTAAATACTTAAAAAATATTCTAATTCAACAAAAACACAATAAAACAAAAAATAAAACACAATACGACTGATAATTATCCTAGACATGCCATTTCTAAAGTCATACGACGACCAACATGAATAGAAGCACGATAACAAAAACCTGAAGTGGCATGGTATGACTACCCTAACTAAAAACTATGTGTTGTCCTCAATGCCCTTTAACAAAGTAAAACATAGGGAAGTGAGAACATATCTGGGATGTATTAGTCACCTAAATCAACAGCATCCCCAGATGGTGGCATATCAGCTAGCGAAGGTAATGGTGGTGGTAGTGCACAACTAGTGGATACACCCTCTGTTATAGATGCATGGTTTTTCCTATCGATGAATGCAGTCTCCAAAGAATCGTGTCTGGCTTTTTTAATGGCATCCTTCTTTTTCATAGTAGGTTCCTGTATGTTATATAAGTGACCTCTCTTAGTCCCAACTATAGGGACCTCCTCATCATCCTCGGTAAAGAAATGAAAGTATCTCGATGTATTCAGAGGTATTAACTGGACCACAGGGGGTATAGTTGAGGGAGTAGATTCTACGTGACTCTTTTAAAGATAGTGTACCTCTACTCGTAGGATATCAAAATCCTCCTTCATCTAAGCTAGATTTGTCATACCTATCTTTGTATATCAGGATGTAACCTATCTTTCCAGCTCAATGATCTATGTCTAAAAATCAGCACACAGCTATAATGGTGTAGCTCTCTAAATAGCGTCCCATCTATGCTCAACCTATTCATATCTAGTCCTAACCCCTAATCTCATCTTTCTAAAGAGGGTAGTCATATCGGTCTCGACCACCTTCAATTGAGAAGTAGTGGCCCTCATACTGTCCACTAAGCACTGCAAAAACTCACTGGATACATTAATCATACCTATCACATGAGCTATAGCGGATGGGCGAGTAGGCTCTTTAGATGCACCGACAGTCTTTAAGGTTAAAGCCAGGGTTGAAGAAGAATTAGCTTATGTCCCATTTCCATGTGTACTCAAATTAGGAGCATCTCTTTGCTCCCCTATCACTATGTCTATACTAATACCCACATCATCCTTATATGCATCATCAAGCTTTGTGGAAAATATTGGGCCCTCAGACTTGCCAGTTGTACTGTTGCCTGCTGTTTCGGTCTCCTATAAGTGCTAGACCCTTCATGGTCCCTATTTACACAGTCAGTGTCACAGGTATCCTATCACTAATACCTAGTAACTCAAGCACTCCAGCCTCATCACATAGCCCCTGGATTATGCAAGAAAATGAAAGATTAGTCAGCTCATGAAAAACTCTATCATGTAAATCATGCCTCAACATAGAAGCAAAATCAACATAAAAAATGCCATTACATAGGCAACCGGTGTTTCTCCCTCCTATGTTAATGTATAATTCAAAGCAGTGGTTATCAGTCAGTATCTAGTTGCCAACTACCAAAACTTGGCCTTGAATGTCAATAGGCTCTCCTTGATCATAGTTTTCCTCTTAATTCATAGGGTCGCATCATCCAGTGGTTAAATATAATTAGCTATCCACCTAGACATCTCAATCCTCTCTAGATGATGTTTAATATCCCCTATGATATATCAATCCCGTGTGATCCTCATTCTGTGGTCACACATAGCTGTAGATGCAAGAGTGATGTAATTTGAGCTAAATATAAATATGCAAATAGTCCATATTGATATGTCAACTCTGAAGCCTTAAACTAGTGCAATGAAGCTGTGGCTTCTACGCAAATCTGCTAAAGCCTATATGATGGCACATAGGAAGGACTACGGTAGCTCTATAATATGAAAAAAACTCCTATACTATAGTTGGCTTGTAGGAATCAAGTGATTTGGTTATCCATTTTAGCTGATATCTATCAAATATTGCCCACAACTATCGTACTCGCTCCCGTCTTGATAGCTCGATCCGAATCTTCTTATAAATACATATTACAGGCCTTCCTAGATCTCAAAAACAACTTTCAAGATAAAATATATATTGCATCCCTTCTACACACCACCTCAGATATCTCTTCCCAAGAGGTAGATCTGGGGCATGTGCAGGTGCGGGACTCTACTACATTGAAGCATCATGGGAAGGCTTCTCAACACCCTCATAAGACTGTGGTACCTCTATTTGTTGTACATGAGTGTTGGTATCCTCTATAGATTAGGGCACCGTAGATGACTAATCCTTCTTAACCTTATCAGATGAATGCTGGGACTCCTCCAAAGACTAGGGGTCCTGAGTAAAAACCTGTGGAGTAATTTTAGGCTCTGTCTACTCCTCCTCTTCATCAGGCTGAGGAGTGAATAGGGGTGATATCTGTGTGGACTTCATCCTCGAATAGGATGCAGCTGACTGAGCAGCCTAATGAGTTTACCATCCCATGACTCGGTGCGTCACCTCAACAATAGTCTCTCTATGTTGCTGCCTCGGGTACTCCTCCACTAATCCACTAGGGTCGAGAAACTCTGACCGTCTCCTCAAAGTACAACCCTTCATATTCTTTACTACTTTAGGTTCCATATGTACCTGGAAACCAGTTGTCTCTTTCCAAAAACTATGAGGGATAACAAAAGTCAAAGGAAAACTCAAAATTTGAAAAGTTTGAATTTTTCCTCAATTTCCACATCCCTATAACCTATGTGGAATCTCAACAAGTCCAATGTATACACACAAATGAAGAATCATAATTTCAAAGCAAACAAACATTCTCAACCCTTGGTATTGCTCTATTCCTTCAAGTTCAACTTTCGGTTAGGGCATAAACTTAATTTTTTTGTTTAAAACCAGGCCCTACATTATCCTTTTAGGTTATTTCAAGGTTCCAACATACAAACATGATAGTTTCTACATATTTTGCAATGAAATACACATATCAACTTGTTTAAACAATGGATAAATCAATAAATAACCTTTAGGAGCTGAGAAAGTTACCTTTTATATGAAGAACCGGAAGAGAATAATGAAGAACTCAAGCAAAACCAAGGTTGAAACTTATTTTTTAAGTGTTGGGATAGGTTTGTACCTCAAACAAGTGTCCAATTAGCCTTTACTTAAGCATTGGTTAGTTGGTGTTTTAATTGGGATGTTTGAATTCAATGAAAAAAGTAAAGTGTTGAGGATTAGAATGAGTAAGAATGAGGGTAAAAACGTTTTTATATAGGTGGGGGGCTGTTATAGGTCATATTTAAATATTGTTGGGCCCAAAATTAAAATTTAAAATCAGTCCAACAAAGTGACCAAGCCGCGGCATCAACTTGCACTCCACACCTGCGGCTAGGCAATGGGCACAGGTACCAATTGCAGCCCACAGGTATTGGGACCAAAATTTTGGCTTACTTTTCTATAACTTAGACTCGGCATTTCGATATTTTCTAGATACTTATGATCTGGCAACATAAGTTTTAGGTGCCAAAGTAAAATTTAATGCCGCGGTCCATAACTTACCATTTTCATCCTTAAAATTTCAACTTTTTGACTTATTACTCAACTTACCTTGTGGGACTTTTGACCATGACTGGCTAATCACACAGTCCCTTACCTCAAAATTGATAAATGTTTTAATTTTTATAATATTTTGAGTAAGGTCCAAAAGCTAAAAACCTACAAAAAGATAAAAAACAACAAAAATATGAACACAAAAATATATTGGGTTGCCTCCCATTTAGCGCTTGATTTAACGTCTTGGCAAGACGTGGTTACTCAAAGTTTACCAATAATCCCATGGATTTCCTACCATGCAGCACTTGATTTAATATCGTGGCTCGATGAGAGTATCTTGACTACTCATAAATCATCAAGATACCCATATGAGTATCCTCAAAGATCATCAACACAATCAATCACTAATACTACTCCCATGTCAGTTGACTACTCAATTGACTTTTGGATGTTGAATGTCGCCTCCTCACCATTGACTCTGAATTTCAGCTCACCTTTTTTCATGTCAACCATAGCTCTGATTGTGGTTATAAATGGTCTTCCTAATATAATTGGCAACTCGGTATCAACCTCATAGTCCACAAATAAAGTTATCCACCCTCATGATCATATCAAACAAGGTTTCCATATGTTTTTTTACTGTATGATTAGCCATCAATAGCACCATTAAAGTCTATTCTAGAGGGTTCAGGCCCAATGGCTTGAAATTAGCCAGCAGCATCAAATTCGTGCTTGATCTTTTACATAACCCAACCCGAGGCCTTTTTGTATTAGGTGTCCCAAGTTCGACTGGGACTGGAGACCAAGCCCGTTACCCAACCCAACCGCCAGCCGCCTACCCTGAGTAAGCTAAATTTCGAACATATAACAAAATAGCGTAACTATCTTGATAACAAAATCTAGGATAGGTCTATTATCGAGACTGGCCCAACTGATTTCAACCGTCCCATACTAGACATCCAACCATACCAAGCCAAATCTAACCATAATCAAATAGTTTTCCTTGATAATTAAATATATAATCCCAATATGAAATATGATGAAAGAGTGCAAAATTTTGTCCAATGATGTCATCCCTAATACTAATGCCAATACTAAGGTTGACACCTATATGATCCCACCCATCGAAACCCATAGTAGTTCCATAAAATTCTCTAACTGAAAGAATATAAATATTCAGTTGGTACATGCCCCTAAACATAGCCAAAACTAATATCCATAATTAATCTTGAGTATGAAATATCATCTATGAAATAAAGCCTTTCAAAAAGATGAAACCTCACAACCTCAATCCAAAGCTAACCCGTGAGTAATTGAATGCTAAGAAGGAGGAGTAGAATAGTTAGTTCCTGCATCATGTGGGGATACAGTTGCCATAAGATGGGTTAGCGGGTGAACACTAGCATGAACTCAAGATAAGGATAAAATAATGCCATTTAAGAAAATCAATAAAAACCAATCAATAAAAACATCCATATGCACACACACACACACACATATATATATATATACGTAACCATAATGGGAAGGGAACCGGGTTTAGCATGCCATTTAAAACCTTTACCAGTGTTATCTACCTTTACTGTCTTAACCCACCCATGGCCTATATGTGTTCAGCTCCCCCTGCTGAAAGGGCCCCAATGCGTGAAGCCGTATGACCATAGAAAAGAAACTGGGATTGCTAGTACATCCCCCAAAATATAAAGTAAAATAAAATACACATGGTCACAAGGACCAACCTTATGTCGATAAGCATGATTTTCCAATTTAGGTGCCACCGGGACCTCCACCTTCTACGACTTTGCTACAAATCTCCCTTTAAGACTAATTAAAATCATTTTGAAATCAAACAATTACTCTATTATTATTAACTAAGGTTATTAGATAGTGGTATATTTATACTGACTATAACTTCCAAGAATTGTCCTTACCCAAACCTTTTTGAGATCAAGGGATTGAAATGTACCCATAGATCATATTATCCAATTAACTTGGCGAATTCCCATTTACCCCACAAGTAAGTTTTATAGGTCAAACAATTCCAAAACTATTTAAACCATTCATATCATTTAGGATTTCATTACGAAGTTTAAACCATGCATAGGTTCCATTGAAAAACCGATATTATAGTAAAAGCATTGATATAGGTATTTTATCAAACAAATTAGGCGCATAGTATTTTGAAAACCAAACTCCAATACAAAATAACCATTCCCATGCAACCAATTATCTGAAACGACCATTAAAGCATAAAAAAACCTAATTAGAACATGGGAAAACCATAACCAACAATTTATAACCAAAACCCCCTAAATCATATTTGGAAACCCAAAATCATACAATATTCAAATCATGAAAACATTGAACCAAGCCTAGCACATGGAATCTCATTGTAGCTGCCTAAAATTATAGATCTCATCCTTGATCTTCAATATCCTTAATGGAGGGAAAGACTCGATTAAGAATTTTCTGTACAACTCATTCCAAGACATTATAGAGCCTTTTTGAAATCCGCCTAACCATAAAGATGCTTATCTTATAAGTAAAAAGCGAAAAAATCTCAATTTAAGTGCTTCCTGATCTACTCCTAGAATATTATACAAGGTCCAGATCCCAAGGAAATTTGCAAGATGCAATTGCATCATTTGTAGACAATCTTGCAAACACTCCTTTCAAATTTAAAAGTTAGATCATGACACTCGTGATGTTGAATTCGATACCTAGGAGAAAAATTAGAGGTAATATGGCTTCAGTCTTGGTCTACTCAACATATTCTAGATCTTCTTCATCATCTATATATGGTTGCATCTACTAATATGCTTGGATTACTTGAACACAAGAACCTCTAGCTCGGTTTTGGTTTACACCGAGTGTTGCTCGACGGTCTGTTACTTGTCTCTTTTCAAAAAGATATACTTCCCTTGGTTCTTTCTAAGCTTCTTCCATTAACTTCTTCTCAGCTCCAGCATGAGCTAATAGTTCACTAGTCTGACGATCAACAATATCCTACACATCTTTGGGTTAAGGTACAACATCACGAACCTTTTTTGGATTATTAGCTATTTTCTATTGAGAAATCCTACTAGGTGTTTGTAGGATTCTATTTGGATTCGGATTAACTAGGTGTAACGGTTTGCCTCTACTCCATGTGATAGGTATACACTATCATATGCCCAATTACGAACAAAAACAGAAATAAAAACTTCAACAACTTCAAATCAAATCAACACCGTATGCCCCAACAACAACACTAATTTCTTAATGATGTTCAAGAAACACCTTTTATTAGATGAAGGTACGGTCGCTGTCATGATATAGTAACCCAACTAAAGTTGGGGAGAAATCCCAAGAGAATACGTGGCTTTGCAGACCTCAGTAGTTGTAATCAATAGGCAGACACAAAATCTGCAATGATATTTCATCTCAAAATCTTGAAACTACTGCAATAAGCATGAAACTATAAAAATAAACATGCAATTCAACCTATAATTCACTTGAAATCTCATGATCTTGCAAATGGCAACATTGGGTATGAACCCTAATTTCAATTTCATGGAAAATCATATAAAATCAAATAACTTTGTAATTTAAAAAAGTTTTGGGCACATGGATGAAAGAAATATCCTTGTTCAAACCCCACATACCTAAATTTGATGATCTAGATGCTAGAACTTGAATCTTGGATCTCTATTGATGTTTTGGAGATGACTTCTTAGAGTTCTTTAATTTGGAAATCTCACTCTTGATTTTCCTTGGAAAACTAATGGAGTAATTTTGGTTTCTTGGAGAAGGAGCTTTTGATTTATAGGGTTTTGTTTTTAATAAGCATGGTGAATAAAGAACATAAAGTTCTTGAAATATGATTAATCTATTACTTTTGGATGGATTGGGGGTTGTGGATTTACCAAATACCCCATTTAAACTTTTATACAATATTGGAAAACATACAGTTTTTTGATTGGGTGGCCACCGCGATATGCTACTATCGTGGTAACTCATTGGAAATCGACCAATAGAAACAAGGAAGACTCCACGATGCAAATACTTTCCGGTACCCCTTTGAAATTCCATTTTGGAACATGGAACTAAGCACTATTATTGCGTTGGACCTCTAGAAAATGACAAACGGGAAATTGACCCTTTCCGCAATACACCAATATCATAGAGGGCCACTAGAATGGGACAATTGGGAACTTACACTGATCCCCAATGTGCTAAGGGTCCAAACGATGGTGTTTTGCTATATGAATTTAAAATAGCCATTTCTTACTCGGTTATCGGATTTAGGAAAACTTATATTACTGGAAAGCTAATTTAATTTCCTATGCTATAGAAAGTCTAAATCTAAGGAATTCCCCGCAAAATAAATAGTATATATTTTGGAAGCTATCCCTTAACACTCAAGGGATGAATTTAAGCTAGAAAAAATTGTGGAGTATTATAATATCTCCCCCTTGGAAACATTCATCCTCGAATATGTCTAGTTAAGCTGAAATTTCTGAGGAATTTGAGAATATAAGATAGCATGCACAACTAAAATTAACTGCGAGTTTTAATCTAAATCATTCTAAGCTTCTGAATAATCTAGGAGTGAATGAACTTACATGAGGATAACTATATAGTTGAATATAAGAGTTGAAAAGAATTGAATCAAGGAAGAGTGTTACCTTCAGCTACATCTTAGTTTGTGGAGAAAAGGTGAGGGTGCTTGGCTCGCATATCTGCTTCTACTTCCCAAGTGGCACCCTCAACAGTCTGATTCTTCCAAAGAACTTTAAAAAAGTGAACTGTGTTGTTCCTTAGTCTATGTATTTGATGATCTAAAATCTCAACAAATATCTCTTTATAAGAAAGATAGTTCTGAATATCTGAGCTTTCTAATAGAGCTACAACAGTGGAGTCACCAATACTCTTATTAAGCATAGAGATGTGAAACACGGGACGAACGACTGACAAATCTATAGATAAATCAAGCTTATAAGCTACTTTCCCAACATGACTCACAATTTTGAAAGGGCCAACATATAGAGGACTAAGCTTCCCCTTCTTGATAAATCTCTTCACCCCTTTCATGGGTGAAATCTTCAGGTATACTAAATCACCAACCTCAATCTTGTGGTCCCTTCTTAACACATCCGCATAGGATTTCTAATGAATCTGGGTTGTTTTCAATCTTTCCCTAAACAACTTAATTTTCTCCATAACTTTATACACTACATCGGGCCCTAGCAAAGCATCCTTACCCACCTCAAACCAACTTATGGGTGATATACATCTCCTTGCATAAAAGCCTCAAACAAAGACATCTGAATGCTAGAATGATAATTGTTATTATAATCAAACTTCATCAATAGAAAATGGTCATCCCAACTACCCTTGAAATCAAGAGCGTATGCCCTCAACATATCCTCTAAAGTTTGGATGGTCCTCTTTACTTGACCATCCGTCTGAAGGTGAAAAGATGAACTAAAATGGATTTGGGTACCAAGACCTTTCTGAAAAGCTCTCCAAATTTGGAAAGTAAACTGACTACCCCTCTCTGAGATGATAGACAAGGGAACCCTATGCAATCTAACTTTCTCTCGGATATACGTCTTAGCATAATACTCAGCTGTATAAGACATGTGAACTGTCAAGAAATGCACTGACATAGTTAGTCTGTCTACAATAACCCAAATCGAATCATGATGACGACACAAATAGGGTAAACCAGTCATAAAAAATCCATATTCACCTCTTCCCACTTCTATGTGGGGATACCAAACTCTTGCAATGTACTACTAGGTCTTTGGTGCTCTACCGTAACCTATTGAAAAGTTTCACACATAGCTACAAACTCTGCTATATCTCTTTTCATACCACTCCACTAATAGATTTCTCGCAAGTCGTGGTACATCTTGGTTGCACCTAGATGAATAGAATAACGTGTACCATGCACCTCAGCCATTATTCTCTCTCTCAAATCATTAATATAAGGAACACACAATCTATTCAAGTATCTCAACATGCCATCTCCACCTTGGGAGAAAAGCTCTACTTTTTGGTCTTTAATTAACTCCTTTAGTTTGACCAAACTAAAATCCTTATCTTGGTTCTTCTTTACTTGTAAAACTAGAGAAGATTCGGAACTACTCTGAACCCAAATATTCCCTTCAGTGAATCAACCAACCTGACATCCAATCTAGCCAAACGGTGAACTTCTCCAGCTAGCTCTTTCTTATTATTCTCAACATGAGCAACACTACCTATAGACAACCTACTAAGGGCGTCTGCCACTACATTAGCCTTGCCCGGATGATACAACACCCTCATATCATAATCCTTCAATAACTCCAACCACCTTCTCCGACGAAGATTCAAATCCCTTTGAGTAAACACATACTGCAAACTTTTGTTATTCGTGAACATATCGACATACACACCATACAGATAATGTCTCCAGATTTTCAAAGCAAACAACACAACAGCTAATTCAGGATCATGGGTTGGGTAATTCTTTTCATAAGACTTCAAGTGTCTAGAGGCATCGGCTATGACCTTACCTCTGAGGATCAACACAGAACCCAAACTAACTCTAGAGGCATCATAATAAACAACAAAGCCATCTGTACCATCAGGTAATGCTAGAATTGGGGATAAAGTGAGTCGAGTCTTCAACTCCTGAAAACTCTTCTCGCATAAATCTAACCACAGGAACTTAACTTTCTTTTGGGTCAATCTAGACACAGGAGATGCGATAAAAGAGAAACCTTCAATGAAATGACAGTAATAATCGGCTATACCCAAGAAACTTCTAATGTCTGATGGAGAGATAGGTCTAGTCCTATTTCTTACGGCTTCTATCTTTTGGGGATCAACTCTAATACCATCAATGGAAATAATATAACCTAGAAAGGCTACTGATCTTAGCCAAAATTCATATTTGCTAAATTTGGCCAACAATTGGTGGTCTCTAAGAGTTTGCAAGACAACTTTAAGATGATCTACTGGGTCATCCCCACTACGGGAGTATACAAGGATATCATCTATGAATACTATGATAAATATGTCTATATACTATTTGAATACTTGATTCATGAGGTCCATGAGAGTTGTTGGGGAATTGGTTAGCCCGAAGGACAAGACTAGAAACTCAAAATGACCCTAATAGGTTCTAAAGGTTGTCGTTGGAATATCACTTTCCCTTACTTTAAGCTGATGATAGCTAGATCTAAGGTCTATCCTATAGAAATAAGTTGCACCTTAGAGTTGATAAAATAAGTCATCAATTTTCAAAAGGGGATATTTATTATTAACTATACCCATATTCAGCTGATGATAGTCAATGCATATTCTCAAGAACCATCTTTCTTTTGCACGATTATAAGAGGAGCACCCCATGGAGAAACGCTAGGCCTTATGAAACCTTTATCTAGTAGACCTATGAGTTGCTCTTTCTACTCTTTTAGAACTGCGGGAGCCATATGATATAGAGGGATAGAAATAGGCTAAGTATTAGGACGAAGGTTAATATCGAGATCTATTTCTTTATCGAGAGGTAACTTTGGAAAATCTTCAAGAAAGATATCAGAAAACTCATTAACCACTCGGACGGACTGAAGTGTAAGAATCTCAGACTTTATGTGTTTGACTTGAACTAAATGATAAATGTAACTTTTGGATATTAGCTTTCTCTCCTTCAGGTAAGATATGAAATGACTCTTGGGAGACACTGAATTACCTTACTACTCAAAGAATGGATCATCTAGGAACAAAAATCTCACCACACTGGTGCGATAGTCTATAGAAGTATTATAAAAATAGAGCCAATCCATACTAAGTATAAGATCAAAGTCAACCATATCTAACTCTATTAATCCTACTAACATGACTTTATGGAGGATAGTGATAGGACATTTTTTATAGATTTGTTTAGCTACAACTGAATCACCTACTGGAGTAGAAACTAACAAAGGCTTAGGGATCTTTTCAGAATTTATCTCAAAATTTACTACAACTAATGGCGTCACCTAAGAGAAAATTGACCCAGGGTATAGTGAAAAATAAACATCAAGATGAAAGATACAAAGCATACCTTAACCAGATCTGGTGAATCTTCCTGCACCTGGTGGGATGGTAAAGCATAGAACCGATTCTGGCACTGACCGCCACCAATATTGGATGATGTGCCCTAAGGAAGAGTTAGGCAACCTAAAAGAGCTAGTTCAGTAGTAGCCTGAGTCTAGGGATGGTCAACTTTATTTCCTTGCTTAGCATACAGACAATCTCTAATGTTGTGACCTAACTTACCATATCTAAAACAACCTTTTTGGCCATCCAAACACTTACTAGGATAATTTTACCACACTTAGTACACGTAGGATAACTGGGCCTACCACCTATACTACTTTAGGATCTGGATATAGAAGACTTACCCTATTATTCTTGCCTATTTTTTGGTGCAAGAGCACTAGCTGAAGAAGGTACAGGAATAGATGAACAATTCTGAAATTGCATATGATTTCCTTCTCCAGATATACTCTAACCATGATCAAACTGCCTTGTTCTAGCCCTCTTATTTGCTCTCTATCCTTTCTTCCTCTTTTTTTCCTCAATCTGCCAAGTGTGCATCATTAATCTAGGAAGATCTATATTTCTAATGACCATAGCAGTCCTACACTCCTTAACTACCAACCCACACACACCAGTCACAAA
This sequence comes from Capsicum annuum, assembly GCF_002878395.1. Classification (NCBI taxonomy): domain Eukaryota; kingdom Viridiplantae; phylum Streptophyta; class Magnoliopsida; order Solanales; family Solanaceae; genus Capsicum; species Capsicum annuum. The sequence goes on along the minus strand of NC_061120.1, from coordinate 136,998,290 downwards.
CTTACTCATGCTTGACCTAGGGTCAGCCATCTGTTCAGGGGCATACTTAGACAACTGGTTGAAGTAAGGCAATACTCCTACACAGTTATTGAGCCCTACCTCAGGTTTATAAAATCTTCTATCTTAGATTTTCTTATCTCACATGGGAAGAACTTATCTAAGAATACATCCTGAAGAATCTGCCAAGTCATGGAAGCTGCATTCTTTCCTCTACTTTTTTTCCACATCACCACACAATCATAAGCAACATCCTTTAGCCTATAGGATACCAATTTTAAACTCTCCTCATCAAAACATGCATAATTCAGGTGATTTTTACAGCTCATCAAGATACAACTATGGGTCCTTACCTGCCTTCGTCCCAAAGAACTCGGGCGGGTTCATTCTCATAAAATCTTGGATTTTAGTCGTGGCTAAGTCCCCATCTTACTGAAGTAGGGATGCAGCCTGATGGTTAACCTGAATATTACTTATCACATCTTGGGCTAGTGCCTAAATGGCAGCCCAAAACTCTTCATATGACACAATCTCATTCAAAGGATATATGGGCTAAGGTGGCTGGTTATTGTTTCTACAGGCATTAGCTCGATGAGAAGATATTTTCAACTGTCACATGAAAGAAATAAGTTAAAAGTAGATAAAGACATTGTAAGCATGATAGATCATGAAATAAAGAGATGATTTACTAAGAACAGTGTAGAGCCTCTTGCTCATAAATATAGTATGCCTTACACTAATGATCAAGACGCTATGTAACGCAGCTTGTCTAACTCCCTAGGACTCTCTAAACCTTAGGCTCTTATACCAAGTTTGTAACTCTCTAAAATTTGATCCCGAGACGTCACATAGTGCTCAAGACTATGAGTAGCCTTAAACTAACCCTGCCTGCATACTATTAAGCTTGAATCTTATAATAATGGAAATATAGACATAAAGGTCATATGCTAGAATGCAGAAAATATATGTAATATCAAACAATAATCTAAACGTAACATTTGAAATATTAAAACTGAATAATTTGTGTCAAAACTAGTAGTCTAACAAGCTTCTACTACTAATACTAGACATTCACTAAGACAAACCCCCAGCTAACTCTAACTGTCTAAAAGAAAATGCTAAATCTCATAAACTGATAAGCTATAAAATATGAATGAATAAGTCCCTAAACTATGAGGACTCACCAACTATCAGATGTAGATGTAGATGCTCAAAATACTCACGTTGTTGACACAGAACACCTAAACCTACAATATGAGACAATGTAGCATATAAACGTATATGTGGATCAGTACTTTGAGGATGTAATGAGTATATGGGGGTGATATGGATAAGTAAAACATCATCTCATAATCATCATTTATAAGACAATGCATACTAAATGTAAATGACACATAAGCTGGAATATCTAAATTACTGAGATATGTAGAAATAAGAAGTAAAACATACTTTATAAATCTTGTGATCCATAACATTTATTTCTAAAAGCTGTGCTAAAATCTATCTTTAAATCATACTATCCAACTGTAAAAGAGCTCACTCTAAATCTGAAATCTAAAAGCTAAAATCTGTAGCTATTATCATTTTGAGAAGCATATTTTGAATAAAACTGTGAGCCTTTATTCACTTATTTTATTAAAAAAATTTCTCTCCTTGTTTTACTTAGATTAGTAGGGTTTGAAACATATAATTTTAATCTACAGGGAGTTTCTCTTAACCAACATAAACCATGTGAGCTAACATGGAGTACAATGTCTCATCCTTCTAAGGAAGAAACCTCACGTTGGGGAGAGGTGTCATACTCTTACCTAGGAGTATAACCTGAGCTAAGTGATCATATCTGTAACTATCATCCATATAGAAGTATGAATAATTTGATAATCTGTACCTATAGTGGCTACGTAGTTCTGTGGAAGAAGGATGCGCTAAACCCACACTTCCTGCTCGATGCTGAATACTACTCACTTTTTATTTGCTACACTCATTTTGTTGGAAATCCACTTTAAAACTAGAATAAGGGTTTATCTAAAACCAATTATTCATTAATCCAAAAACAAATCTGAGGATCAAAAGATCAAACTTTATTGTAAATCTTATGTAATTCGTACATAAGGTGCTTAAAGCAAAATTTTTCTCAAAATCTTAATATTTAAACTTAGGGCTTAAAACACATGTATTAAAGTCATGTAAAATATCATAATAATTATGCTTGATAATGAAAACAATGATATTTCATCTCAAAATCTGGAAATTACTGCAATAAGCATGAAAATATGAAAATAAACATGTAATTCTACCTATAATTCACTTGAAATCTTATGATCTTGTACATGGCAACATTAGGTATAAACCCTAATTTCAATTTCATGGAAAATAATTTAAAATAAAATAACTTTACAATTTAAAACCAGTTTTGGGCACAGGGATAAAAGAATTATCCTTGTTCAAACCCCACATACCTTAATTTGATGATCTAGATGCTCGAACTTGAATCTTAGCTCTCTATTGATGTTTTGGAGATGATTTGTTAGAGTTCTTTAATTGGAAATTCTCAATGTTGAATTCCCTTTGAAAATTAATGGAGGAATTTGGGTTTCTTAGAGAAGGAGCTTTTTATTTATAATACCCCAAGAAATTTTTCGTTGAAATTTTGTGCGTAAAAGTGTTGGGTTCTATCTTCTAGAATGAATTATAAATCTTTCATATGGAATGTCTTAGATTATGACCCACCATTGCGTAGAGTATCGAATAATCTTTCCAACGATATGTGGATCATACAAAATAGACACCCGAGCGATGAGTTATGAACATTCCGATCGAACTGTGAATAGTAGTAAGCCGTAAAACGTACAGGAAAAAGTACTGAGGCCTGACATATTTTTCTCCAAATTTAAATGATCACAACTCCTTATACATAATGATCTGGTTGATCTACTATATATCAATGGAAAGCTCTGTGGGTCCTCTTTCCAATGAAATTAGTTTTATCCAATTTGTCTAACGGAGTAAAAAGTTATGGTCGGTCTATTTTATCCTATCAAAAGTGAATTTTTGGGTCAAATTCAAATGATCATAACTCCTCGTACACAATGATATGAGTGAGATACTATACATCAAAAGAAAGATATGAAAGTCTTCTTTCTAATGAAATTTGTTTCATCCAATTTGTCCATCGGAGCAAAACATTATGGTTGATCTACTTCAGACTATCAAAACAGTCAACCGAAGGACAGATTTGAGAATTATTTGATTTATAGGGGCATTTTGGTTACTCTCCCTCACCCAAAATCCATCCAAAACCTATATTAAAGCCTATTAGAAGCATTATATGTTATATTTCATCAAATTCCATCAAAAAGAAAACCCTAAGCTCCTACATCCAACTTTAAGAACCTACAAAGTTCACCATTAATTCTGCAAATTTATTCAAGATTCGAAGTTCCTAGTTCAAATACTCCAAGAACCATCATTCAAAGGCACGATTAACATCTCAAAAATGAGTATCGATCTAAAGTTCATCATTCAAGGTATGTGGGGTTTTTCATAAGACCTCTCTTTCATTCTTCTGCGCAAAAGTAATTTTCTTTACAAAGGCATGATTTTTATTTGATTTTTATGAATTTGAAGCATGAGCCCATATCTTATGATGATTATTATGAAATCTTGATGTTTATGATTTTGAAAGATGAATTTACATGTGTGTAGATATAAAGCATGAATCTTGAACGATATTTATCATGATTTTGATATTTGCATCGTGAATCCCCATTGGAAATTGTGTTTTTTTAAGAAAGTGTGTGTTATAAGCACGTTGATGTTGAATATTTGAGATATTTTGAATGATTTGACCTTTTGGTCTTAATGGAGTTGTTTTGAACTCGAGTGTGAAATAAATCCACAACGTGGTTCATTTTGATAGATGGGAAGCATGATGGCTCCCGATGTATATTTATATATTACTGAAATTATATTGTTGTAGATTGTCTTTGAAATGATATGAGCTAAGTCTGAGAGAAATCTTTAGCACCGAGTGGTAGGTAAAAAGTGACCTTACTTTCCTAGAACTACGTGCCCCCATAGGAGTGAGCCTGAGTCTAATTTATATAGTGATTACTAGTTTGTGTGGATTTAATATCAATATTCCTACTCTGACGGCATAGATAGGATGGCTCTCCCCAATGTGGGTTGTACGTTGGACTCCATGTAGCTCACATGGTTTATGTCGGTTATAGGATCTCCCAGTGTGTGTGTGTTTCCTTATTTCTATGGTGAATGGTGAAGAGATTTGAAAGTGGAATAGTGAAAGTTATTCTTTTGAAAGACTTAAATGATATTTACATTATGAGAATTGATATTCTTGATGAACTGAAAGTGATTGACAAATTATATGATGACTCAAATGTGTTATTGTACTTATTTCATCCACTCATGATTATGATGATTTTCTTCGGGATGTGTGAGTCATTCGTACATCCTGTATATTTTTTATAAATATTTATGATGATGATATTTATACAACTGCATACACCCCCATATACTCGGTTCCTTTTCATGGTACTGACCTATATCTTTAGATGTCGACTACATTTTCTAGGAATGTAGGTTCAGGTGCTCAGTTCTAGGTTCAACAGTGATTCTTTGGGCACGCTTTTCTACATCATCTGTTGTAGTGAGTCCTCATGATCCTAGGACGTGATGTTTGATGTTGGTTTCACGGAATTATTTACTTTTGATAACTGAGTATGAGTCAGTTGGGGCATGTCTCAATGGCTCGCTGGTTTTATTAATTTTTTTAGAGGCTTGTCAGACTAGTATAGATGTTGGGAGTTGACTAATAAGTCATATTTTGTTATCTTTTTGAAATTCTTTTATTCTTGGATGATGATTACTCTGTTGATATTTGATGGTTATTTATGGAAACCCATTTGATTTGTGCTGAACTGAATGAAAATGGCTCAAAGGGTTAGCTTGGGGCTACTCATAGCCTCAAGCACCGTGTGACGTTCCGGGACCCATTTTTCGGGGTGTTACAAACTTGGTATCAGAGCCTAAGGTTTTAAGGTGTCCTAGGGAGTCTGACAAGTCGCGTTAAGTAGAGTCTTGATCATCGGTGTGTAGCATGCCACATCTATGAGCAAGAGGCCACAAGGCATTTTAGGAAAAAGTGTGATTCTTTCTTTGATGTCTATCGTGCTTAAAGTGTTGCTCTATGCTATTGATTCGTACTCTTTTCTTTTAGAAATATGCCTCCACGTCGAATGAGAAAAAATAATGATGGTCCGCAACCTTAACCCGCTGACCGATTGAATTAAAATATGTCTCATGCTGAATTTCGGACAGCCTTTCAGGTGCTGGCCCAAGCTGTTACTGCAAATGTTTAGGCGAACACAACCCCAGGATCTGTGACTTCATGCAGATGAATCCGCTGGAATTCTATGGGTCCAAGTCTGATGAGGATCCACGGTTATTTTTAGAGGAGGTGCGGAAGATTACTCAGGTGATGCATGTATCTGAGGAACATAATGTGGATTTGGTTTTGTATGGTTTGAAAGACCTTGCTTATGATTGGGTTGTTGCTTGGAGAAAAGGTAGAGGTAAGGAAGCTGTCCTTACAACTTGGCAAGAGTTCCAGGATGCATTCCTGGATAAGTTTTTCCCTTTGGAGATGCGAGAGGCAAAGTTGAAAGAGTTTAAGGACCTACGATAGGGCTCTATTACTATTAGCGAGTACTGTCCAAAGTTCAATCAGTTGGCCAAGTATGCTCCTGACTTAGTGGCTGATAATTGGGCTAGTATGAGTAAGTTTATGACTGGAGTGTCTAGTTATATGGTTAAGGAGTGTAGGTCTGCTATGCTAAATAGTGAGATGAATTTTTCTAGGCTGATTACTCATGCCTAATAGATTAAGGCAGACAAAATTAAGGAAAGAGATAGAATAAGAGGGAATAAGAGAGCTAAGTTTGAGCAACACGGACAGGGTCAGAATAGATTGCAGAGAGGGATTCTCCCTCAGTATTAGGATTGTTCGTCCTTCCTAGCACCGTCATTTGCTAGTGCTCTCGTGCCTTGAGGTAGGCAGGAGAAAGGTAGCAGGTTATATGCATCCAGGTCCCAGTACAGTTTTGGCAATAAGAAAAATCGTCCCCTGTGTTCTAAGTGTGGTAGGGCTTATTCGGCTGAGTGTTGGGGTGAGAAGAGGGGTTGTTCCTGGTGTGGTGACATGGTTCACAAATTTAGAGATTGTCCACATGATGGACAAGTGCGTCGTGACTATCGTTCTCAGAACCAGACTCAGACTATTAGTACTCCAGTTCGAGCAACTCACCCAGCCCCAGCATAGGGTGCCTCTTTTAAGAATGCTTGCAGGCAGCGCCAGAATAGGATCTATGCTTTACCATCCTGCTAGGAATAGGAGGAATCTCCCGATGTTGTTACTGGTATGCTTTATATATTTCAGTTTGATGTGTATGCTTTGTTGGATCCTGGATCAAGTTTCTCATATGTTACACCTTTGATTGCTGTGAATTTTGAAATGAGTCCTGAGATTATTCCTGAGCCTATCCTAGTTTCTACACTAGTGGATAATTCGATTGTTGCCCAGAAAGTGTATAATAAGTGTCCTGCTATCGTTCTTCATAGAGTCTTGTTGGCTTATCTGATTGAGTTAGACATGGTAGATTTTGATGTGATTTTGGGTATGGACTGGCTGTATTCTTGTTATGCCTCTATTGATTATCGGATCCGAGTAGTTCAGTTTTAGTTTCTAGGTGCATCCGTGTTTGAGTGGTCTGGGAATTTTGTGTCACCCAAGAGTCATTGTATCTCTTACCTTCAAGATAGAAAGCTTATTTCCAAGGGGTGTATTTACCATTTGGTTAGAGTCAAAGACACTAAGTCTGAGACTCCAACTCTTCAGTCTTTTAACATCTTCAATGAGTTTTCTGATGTCTTTCCAGATAATTTCCCAGGGATACCTCCCAAAACTCAGCTTATTTCTATTCCTTTTTACCATATGGCCCCTGCAGAACTTAAAGAGTTGAAAAAGCAACTCAAAGATCTACTAGATAAGGGTTTCATAAGGCCCAGTGTTTCTCTTAGGGGTGTTCCTATGTTGTTTATGAGAAAGAAATATGGCTTTTTGCGTATGTGCATTGATTATAGCCAACTGAATAAAGTCACCGTAAAAAATAAGTACCCCCTTCTGAGAATAGATAGTTTGTTTGACCAATTGCAAGGTATAAGTTATTTCTCAAAGATAGACCTTCGTTTCGGCTATCATTAACTCAAAGTTAGGGAGTGTGACATACCAAAAATTTCTTTCCGAACTCGGTATGGCCATTTTGAGTTTCTTGTTACGTCTTTCGGGTTAACTAATGCCCCAACAGCTTTTATGGACCTCATGAATCGAGTGTTCAGACAATATCTGGATATGTTTGTTATAGTGTTCAGCGATGATATACTAGTGTACTCCTGTAGTGAAGATGAACATTCTGATCATCTCCAAACTGTCTTGCAAACCCTTAGAGATCACAAGTTGTTTGCCAAGTTCAGTAAGTGTGAGTTTTGGCTAAGGTCAGTTGCTTTTCTGGGTCATATCGTTTCTTCCGAGGGTATTCGAGTTGATCCCCAAAAGAATGAAGCTATTAGAAATTGGCCTAGACCTATTTCTCCAACTGATATCTGAAGTTTCTTGGGTTTAGCTGGCTATTACCATCGTTTTGTTGATGGTTTCTCCTCTATAGCATCTCCTATGACTTGGTTGACCCAAAAGAAAGTGGATTTCTTGTGATCCGAATCTTATGAGAAGAGTTTTTAGGAGTTGAAAACTCGACTCACTTCAGCCCCTGTTTTGACTTTGCCTAATGGTGTTGATGGTTTTGTGGTGTATTGTGATGCTTTGAGAATTGGGTTGGGTTACGTATTGATGCAGAAGGGTAAGGTGATAGCTTATGCTTCTAGACAGTTGAAACCCCATGAGAAAAATTACCCCACCCATGACCTTGAGTTGGCTGCTGTTGTGTTTGCTTTGAAAATCTGGAGACAATATTTGTATGGTGTCCATGTTGATGTTTTCACTGATCATAAGAGTCTGCAGTATGTGTTTACCCAGAGAGAATTGAATCTTAGGCAGAGATGATGGTTAGAATTGTTAAACGACTATGATATAAGTGTGCTGTACCATCTAGGCAAGGTCAATATTGTGGCGGATGCCCTAAATAGAGTGTCCATGGGTAGTGTTTCGCATGTGGTAGAAGTTAAGAAAGAGTTGGCTCGTGATGTACATCATTTGGCTAGATTGGGGGTTAGGTTATTTGACTCTGCTGAAGGTAGTATAGGTGTTTACAGTAGTTCCGAATCCTCCTTAGTTTCGAAAGTGAAGGAAAAGCAATAGTTAGCTGCTAGTTTAGTCAGACTGAAGGAGTTAATGAAGGACCAAAAAGTGGAGGTTTTCTCCCAAGGGGGAGATTGTGCGTTGAGATTACAGGGTAGATTGTGTGTCCCGAATGTTACTAATCTGAGACAGAGGATTATGGATGAAGCGCACGGGGAATGATATTGTATTCATCCTGGTGCCACCAAGATGTACCGAGACTTGTGGGAAATCTATTGGTGGAGTAGCATGAAGAAAGATGTAGCAGCGTTTATAGCTAAGTGTGCAACATGCTAACAGGTTAAGGTTGAACACCAAAGACCTAGTGGTATGATGCAAGAGTTTAGTATTCCCACCTGGAAGTGGGAAAAGATAAATATGGAATTCGTGATTAGTTTACCTACTTCCCGACGCCATCATGATTCCATTTCGGTTGTGGTTGATAGGTTGACTAAGTCTGCTCACTTCTTGTCTATTCATACTTCATATACTATTGAGGATTATGCTAGATTGTACATTCGAGAGCTAGTCAGACTGCATGGAGTTCCCTTGTCTATCATTTTCGATAGGGGTACTCAGTTCACTTCATAATTTTGGAAAGCTTTTCAGAAGGGTCTTGGTACCCAAGTGCTTTTGAGTTCTGCTTTTCATCCACAGACCGATGGTCAGGCTGAGCGGACCATCCAGACCTTAGAGGATATGTAAAGAGCTTGCATACTTGACTTTAAGGGAAGTTGGGATGATCACTTACCGTTGATAGAGTTTGCTTACAATAATAGTTTCCACTCTAGTATTGGCATGGCTCCATTTGAAGCCTTATACAGGAGGAAGTGTAGATCACCCATAGGTTGGTTCGAGGTGGGTGAAGCAGCTGTGAGTGGTCCTGATTCGGTATTTGAGGCTATAGAAAAAGTTAAGTTGATGAGGGAAAGTTTGAAAACTGCGCAGATTCATCAGAAGTCATATACAGATGTTAGAAGAAGAGACCTTGAGTTTGAAGTTAGTGACCTAGTGTATCTAAAGATTTCACCCATGAGGGGGGTGAAGAGATTTGGAAAGAAAGGGAAGCTTAGTCCCCGTTATGTTAGTCCTTACAAAATTCTTAGCGGTGTTGGTAAGGTAGCTTATGAGGTCGAGCTACCTTCCTCTGTGAGTGCTGACATTCAAGAAAATCTTTCTTTTGATGAGATTCCTGTTGAGATTCTTGATTTCAGTGTCGAAGACTAAGGAACGAAGAAGTTCCGTTGGTCAAGGTATTGTGGTGAAACCAATCTGTTGAGAGTGCAACTTGGGAAGCTGAGGCGGATATGCAATCCAAGTACCTGCACCTATTTTTCACGAACTCCAATCAAGACGAAGGTACCATTCTTTCCTAAATCATGCACTTTTGATAAAAGTTGCAGCAGTTTCGCTGTCATTTATTTTGTGTTCAGCTGTAGTTTCTTGACTTTATGCATTCTATGTTGCATTTGGAGTGAGAAACGATGTGGTGATGAGTCTAACGAATGGTTTCAGCTGTATGCTCTATTCCCTATCTAATCTTGGCATGTATAGCATCCTTCGAGGAGGAATGTTTCCAAGGGGGGGATGATGTAATACGCCGGGAAGTTTTTCTTTGAAATTTTATGCGTAAACATGTTGGGTTCTATCTTCTAGAATGAATTATAAATTTTCCATGCGTTCTGTCTTAGATTATGAACCACCATTGGGTAGAGTATCGAATAGGATTTGTAACAATAAGTGGATCTTCAAAAATGGACACCCGAGCGATGAGTTATGAACATTCCGATCGAAACATGAATAGTAGCGAACAGTAAAACATGCAGAAAAAAGTACTGAGGCCTGGCGTATTTTTGCTCCATCTTTAAATGATCATAACTCCATTTACATAATAATCTGGGTGATCTACTATATATCAATATAAAGCTCTGTGAGTCCTCTTTCCAATGAAATTGGTTTCATCCAATTTCTCTATCGGAGCAAAAAGTTATGGTCGATCAACTTCAGCCTATCAAAAGTGAATTTTTGGGTCAATTTCAAACGATCATAACTCCTCGTACACAATGATCTGAGTGAGATACTATATATCAACGGAAATATATGAGAGTCCTCTTTCTAATGAAATTAGTTTCATCCAATTTGTTTATTGAAGCAAAACGTTATGGTTGATCTATTTCAGACTAGCACCGAGTGGGAGGTATAAAGTGACCTTACTTCCCTAGAACTACGTGCCCCCATAGGAGTGAGCCTGAGGCTGATTTATACAGTGATCACTCGTTTGTGTGGATTTGATATCGATAATCCTACTCCGATGGCAAGGATAGGACGGCTCTCTCCAACATAGGACTCTATGTAGCTCACATGATTTATGTCGGTTATAGGATCTCCCAATATGTGTGCATTTCCTTGTGTCAATGGTGAATGGTGAAGTGATTTGAAATTGAAAATGTGAAAGTTATTCTTTTGAAAGATTTAAATGATATTTACATTATGAGAAGTGATATTCTTGATGAACTGAAAGTGATTGACAAATTATATGAAGACTCACGTGTGTTATTGTACTTATTTCATCCTATCATGATTGTGATGATTTTCTTCGGGCTATGTGAGTCTTTCATACATCCTGCATATTTCTTATAAATATTTATGATGATGATGTTTATACAACTACCTACACCCCTATATAATCGGTTCCTTTCCATAGTACTGACCCATATATTTGGATGTGGGCTGCATTTTCTCGGAATATAGGTTCAGGTGCTCAGTTCCAGGTTCGACAGTGATTCTTCGGGCATGTTGTTCTACATCTTCTATTATGGTGAGTCCTCATGTTCCGAGGACATGATGTTTGATGTTGGTTTCACAGAATCGTTTACATTTGATAACTGAGTATAAGTTAGTTGGGGCATGTCTCAATGGCTCGCTTGTTTTATTGAATTTTTTAGAGGCTTGTTAGACTAGTATAGATGTTAGGAGTTGACCAATAAGTCGTATATTGTTATCTTTCTGAAATTCTGTTATTTTTGGATGATGATTACACTATTGATATTTGAGGGTTATTTATGAAAACCTCGTTGATTTGTGGTAAGCTGAATGAAAATGGCTCAAAGGGTTAGCTTGGGGCTACTCGTAGCCTCAAGCACCGTGTGATGCTCCGGGACCCATTTTTCAAGGCGTTACAGGATTTCTAGGGGTTTGTTTTGGAAAGGAATGGTGAATAAAGAGCATAAATTGCTTGAAATATGATTAATCTATTATTTTTTGATGGATTGGGGGTTGGAGATTCAGCAAATATTCCCTTTAAACTTTTATACAAAACTGGAAAATGTATATTTTCCAAATCTGGGAGGCCACCACGACTCGCCACTATCGCAGTGGCTCACTGGAAATCGACGAAGGGAAACTGGGCAGCCTCCGCGATGTGGAGACATCGTGGTGCCCCTTTGAAATGCCATTTTGCATATGGCGTGACACACCATTATTGCACTGGGCCTCTAGAAAATGACAAAGGGGAAATTGAAACTCTCCACGATGCGCTAATATTGCGGAGGGCCACTAGAATAGGACAATTGGGAATTTACATTGATCCGCGATGGGCTAATGGTCCAAACAATGGTCTTTTGTGATAGGAACTTAAAATAGCCATAAATTCTTACTTGGTTATTGGATTTAGGAGAATCTTATATTGCTGGAAAGCTAATTCAATTTCCTACCCAATGAAAAGTCCAAATCTAAGGAATTCCGCACCAAATAAATAGTATTTGTTTTGAAATCTATCCCTTAACACTGTAGGGAAAAATTTAAGGTAAGGAATATTGTGGGGTATTACATAACAATATCTAGGTGGGATCATAATATGCGCACCTATTAAGCAATCAATTATAATGAAGATAAAGCAATGCATGCCATTGGTATTGGTTCAGATTAACAATTGCACTTCCCCTACTTCGTCAATTCTCCAGGGCTTTTACAACCCTTGTTACGGGCTTTAGCCGCTCATGATTTTGATGCAATCAATAACATTCATAGTTAAAAGAACAGATGAAATCATAATGATAAGATGAATAAAAACCCATAACCGTAACTAAATAAATAATTGAATTCAATACAAGGAAATCCCAAGATCAAAGAAGGATCTTGGATCAAAATATGTTTTTGAGTGTCAAAAGTGTGTAACTCCTACTACAAAGTACATAAGGGGTATTTATAGTACATGAGAAAACCCTAAAAACAAAGTACAAATGAAATAGGAGAAAATTGGGTCGGTGGCCACCTGCTCTCTATACCTGCAGTCTGGTATAGGTGCAGGTAGTACCTTCCTCTAACATAGGGAGCTAGTGTAGACTGCATGTTGTGAATGGACAAAGTCCTGCAAGTCACCTCAGAGGAATTTTATTTTCTAGCACCTGATTTGTCAACACGCAGTTCATAGGTCTACATGCGGTTCGTAGGTTTACTTAGTAGGTGTCGAGTGTTAATTTTTAAGCTGTTCTTTGACTCTTGAACATGCATTGATCAACAAAAATCAAAAAAATATTTTGAACATCCATAATCGCTCCAAAAGTAGCAAAAATCACCTTTCTCATGAACATAGCATCCAAAATATGGTTTACTACAAAAAATACCCAAAATGGATCTTATCTAACAAAAAGGCCTCAAAAACTTTCATATTTTTCCTTGTTTTAAGTATCGAAAGGGCTATATTTCTATAGCATATCACCAGGCGATTTCCACCCAGTTCCTAAGAGGTTTTTGGTCTTTTCCCACTCTTTTAAATCCAAAAACACATCATTTAATCTATTTTACGGCTGAAGAAAAAGCCAAAACAACCCCAAATCAATCATTCTCAGTACAACATCAAAAATACTCCTAAAACATGCAATTTTTCTCTTCTTCCAGAGCAAGAAATTAGGGTTTTTTCATCTCCTTGTTCAAATCCTCAAAATTTAAATTCAAGAATAAAAAGTAATCAGGTATGTGGGGTTTTATCAAGGATAATATTTCATTCTTATGCCCAAAATCTATGATGTTAGTGTTTAATATATGTGATTTAAGTTAGGGTTCATATGTAAATTTCCACATTTTTTAGATTATAGGCTTATTATATGATTTAAGGTTCAGTTTGCACAAGAATTTACCATTACACAAGTTATTACTTATATGATTTCTATTATAAGATGAATTTCATTATTTTGACACAAAGTTTTATGAATTGATAAAAAATTTTAATTTTGAGTACTGAGTTTGATATTTTGATATGATGTTTCTATGAGATAAAGAATGATTTAAAGTTCAAGAATAAGTTACTAATTTTACGAGATGTTAAAGCTTATAATCTCAAGTTACAAGTAATACAACATGATTAAAGTTCATCTTGATCTTTTGATGTAAGATAAGATATGAAATCCACAAATGTCCCTTATGAATATAATTTAAGTAAAGAGAAGCATAATTGGTTTTCAGTATACAAACCCTTATGCTATTTTGAGATGTATTTCCTAAGTATGAGCATTTATGTATATGTTTTAGGAGTAGTATTTAGCACTGAGAGAAGATCTCTAGGAACAATATGCCCCAGTGTACCCTCAGTTTTCCGATATGGATGAAGTTTAGTAATAACTTTAAGTTAAGTTTCTATATTAATGGCAAGGGTAGAATAAATCTCTCCAACATGGGTAAGACGTTGAACTCTTTGATAGCTCAAATGGTTTATGTCGGTTATAAGAATCTCCTATGAAGAAATAAATGTAAATATTTTGGAAATTAAGTGTAATGACTCACTAATCTTATAAGATTATGCTTTATTATTCATGTCTTTTGATATTTTACCTTTAAACTTTATTCGTGATCAAGGAAACTTCTTTTACACTTACCATGCATGATCTTAAAGTTTGTTGAGTTTTAGTTTTTACTTATTTCATTCACTCCCACATAGTCAGTACATTTCAGAAGTACTGAACATATATATCGATTTGTGGCTTCATTATTTCATGACGTAGGTACCAGTTGTATTCCACAACACTATGATTAGATAACACAAAAGTTCATCCAGCAGGTGATAAAGTTAGTTCCAGTTCTTGTATTTAAGTGTCGAAAGTTCTATATTTCTATTGCACATCACCAGGCGATTTTTAGATGGTTCCTAAAAGGTTTTTTGGTCTTTTCCCACTTTTTAACACAAAAACTGCATTGCTTAAGCTATTTTAAATCTAAATAAAAATGTAAAACAACCCCAAATAACTTATTCTCAACACAACACAAAATATACACCCAAAATATGTAATTTTTCTCTTCTTCCAAAGAAAGAAATAAGGGATCTTTATCTCCAAGTTCAAATCCTTATAATTTCAATTTATGAATCAAAAGTAATCAGATATGTGTGGTTTGAGCAAGGATAATCTTTCATCCTTATGCCCAAAACTTTTGATCTTAAAGTTGAATTTATGTGATTTCAATTAGTGTCATATACAAATTTTAATGTTTTAGAGATTATTACCTCATCATACGATTTAAAGTTTAGTTTTCACAAGAATTTATCATTATACATGCTATTACTTACATGATTGCTAGTATAAGATGAATTTCATTATTTTGACACGACATTTTATGAATTGATAAAAGATTTCAATTTTGAGCATTGAGTTTGTTAATTTGATATGAAGTTTCTATGAGATAAAGAATAATTTCAAGATTATGTTACTAAGTTTACAAGATGTTTAAGCTAATAAGCTCAGGTTACAACTATTACAACATTATTAAAGTTCAACGTGATCTTTCAACCTAAGATAAGACATGAAATCCACAAATAATCCTTATAATTATAATTCAAGTATAAAGATCAAAATTTGTTTTCAATTTGTAAACCCTTATGCTATTTTTTGGGAATTCCTAAGTATGATCAAATAAGTATATATTTTGAGAGTAGTATTTAGCACCAAGAGGGGAACGTGGTTTAATGCATCCTATTCTCTAGAAACTATGTGCCCCCGTAGGTTTAAGGGCTCTCAAGAGAGTGTTTCCTCAATTTCTTAATATGGATGAAGTTTTGTGATCACTTTAAGTTAAGTTTCTATTCTGATGGCAAGGTTAGAACAGCTCTTCCTAACGTATATAAAATGTTGGACTCTATGATAGCTCACACAGTTTATGTTGGTTATAAGAATCTCTGACAAAGAAATAAAAGTAAATATCATGGAAACTAAAGAAGTAAAAGTAAAAATTTTGGAAAATAAGTGTAATGACTCACTAAGCTTATCAGACTATGCTTTATTATTCATGTTTTATGATATTTTAGCTTTCATATCTATCCATGATCAAGGTGAGTTCTTTTATGCTTAGCATGAATGACTTTAAAGTATGTTTAGTTTTAGTTTTTACTTATTGCATCCACCCCTACATACTTAGTACATTCCAGAAGTACTAACCACATATATGTATTTATCGATACATTCCATCTTATGTGAGGACCAATTGTAGCGTACAATACTATGACCAGACAGCAAACAACTTTAGCTAGCAGGTGATGAGTTTTCTTACTTCGAGGACTCATGTCATTGTAGTTCCTACATTTTATTTTCATTTGTCTTATGTATTAATTAGGGATAGTTGGGTGTCATTACCTGACTACCTATAGTTAGTATTTGTAGAAGCTGCATACATAGTCATTCAGAGTATTATAAGCAATTTATTTTTTTTCTTCAAATTTACCACATGAAGAACTTTTACAAAATCATATTGAAATAGTTTATCTCATGATTATGCTTCTGTTTAGCAAATTTATCTTTAATACATATTTTAAATTAGTTGCTGAAGAAATATGCTAGTAGATGGGTTAGTTTGAGATTACTTATGGTTTTAAGTACCATGTGATGTCTAGGGGGTAGTCACAAGGTACTACATAAAGGATGTGGCATATCAATAGAATAAGGAGTGGGACCAATCTAGCAAAGATAATACAGAGTTTGCTTTATGGGAGGATTTCTCTTGTGCTTTTCTTGAACGCTTCTTTCCTTAGGATCAATACATTTTTTTGAAGTTTTACTAGTTTTTTGGTTATGCTCCTGAGATAGTATCTTATATAAGGTCTAAGTTGAAAAAGTTTGCTTTGGGCTTGTCTCAAAACTTGGTGCTGGAGTGTAAGGCTACTTTATTGAATAGTGATATGGATATCTGCAGGCTTGTAGTATAAATACAACCAGTAGAGCATGAGAAGAAAAAATAGAAAAATGTTAGGGAAAGGCCAAGTAAGATATCTTAATTATTTTAGCAGGGTTGTGGCCAGGAAAATAGTGGCAAGGATGGCATACAGTGGTCCAAGAAGAAGTGGACAATTCTAGTTCCTAGTATATGGCAAATGCTCCATATCCTAAGTCATTCGATGATTGTTGTTTTTGAGCAATAATGGATTTAAGGAAGAAGGTGCCCAATCTCAAGATAGTTGTGCTCAGTCGAATCCATCTTATCACTCTTGTCATTTCTGTGGGTAGGTGTATCATGACTTTTGTGATAAGTGGAGGAATAAGTATTTTAAATGGCCAGCCTGGCCATAGTTAAAGAACTACCCTTCAAGCGATGTTTCTAATGGTACTAATAAGGTCTTGATCACTATTTCTTCTACTCCCACTACAAAAGGTGCTACTTCTAGCTTCAGCACTAGTCAGAATCGTCAATATGCTTATGCCACTCTTTAGGATTTTGAAGTATCTCTTGATGTAGTTCTTAATGTGCTAAAACTCTTCTCTAGTGATGTATATTGTATACTTGATCCAGGGTCTACTCTTACATAAGTGACCCCTTATATGGCTATTCATTTTTGTTTTTTCCTAAGTGTATTCTGGATCCCTTTTCCATGTCTACCCTACTGAGTGACTCTATTATATCTGGAAGAGTCTATAGGGGCTGTGTAATATCCATTCATGGTATGTAGATATTAGTGGACCTGATTGAATTAGACTTATTAGACTTTAATGTGATTTTCAAGATGGATTGATTGCACTCGTACTATGCATTCCTTGATTATCAAACTCAAAGGGTCTATTTCTAATTCTTGAATGAGCCAGCGGTTAAGTGGGAAGGTAGTTCTCTGGTTACCATGGGAAGGTTTATTTCATATATTAGAGCCCGAAAATTGGTTTCCAATGGGTGCCTCTACCACTTAGTGCTTGTAAAGATTTCTAGATCCAAAAGTCCTTCTTCACAATTAGTCCCTATGGTCTATGAGTTTCCTGAGGTATTTATTGATGATCTTCTTAGTATTTCTCCCAATAGATAAATTGATTTTAGGATTGATCTTATTCAAGAAACTCATCTTATCTTCAGCCCTCCATATAGAATTGCTCCAGTTGACTTGAAAGAACTGAAGGAATAGTTGAAAAGTCTTATATATAAGTTTATTATTCACCCTAGTATATCACCGTGAGATGCTTCGATTATCTTTGTGTTTAAGAAATATTGGTCCATTCAAATGTGTATAGACTACCACTATTTGAATAGCCAGATCGTGAAGAATAAGAATCCGCTTCCTTAGATTGATGATCTCTTTGATCATCTTTAAGGTGCTAAGAACTTCTATAAGATTGATGTTTGGTTGAGTTACCATCAGTTAAGATTAGGGAGGTGGATATCCCTAAGACTATTTTTCGAACCTGATATGGTCATTTTAAGTTTATGGTAATGTCTTTTGGTTTGACTATCACCCCAACAACTTTCATGAATCTTACAAACCAGACAGTCTATCAATTCTTGAATTTGTTAAATTGTGTTTATTAATGATATTTTTGTATATTCCAAGAGTGAGGCAGATCATACCGATCACCTCTGCCTTGTGTTGTAAACGTTGGAAGACATTGGTTGTATGCAAAGTTTTCTAAATATGTGTTAGTTTTAAATGATGTGACCTATTTGGGTCATGCTACTTTTAGAAAAGGAATCATGGTGGATCTGCAAAAAGTTGTGGTGGTTAAGAAGTGGCCTAGACCCTCGAATCCAACAAATATTTGGAGCCTCTTTGATTTAGCCAGTTATTATAGGAGGTTTATGGAAAGTTGCTCCCCTATTACTGTCCTATTGACTAAGTTAATTTGAAAGAAGGTGAAGTTTAAATGGTATGATGATTTTAAATGTATTTTTGAGAAGTTAAAGATATATTAAGAGGTTATTATGATGAGTCTCAGGTGGCACTAGGTTGTGTGTTGATGCAGCATGATAAGGTCGTTGCTTATGCTTCTAGGCAGCTGAAGGTGCATCAGAAGACCTATCAGACTCATGATTTGGAGTTGTTAGTTGTGCTCTTTTCTTTGAATATTTGGCACTATTATTTATATAAGGTTTATGTTGACATCTTCTTAGAGCATAAGAGTTTTTAATATATGTTCACCTAGAAGGAGTTGAATCTCAGGCAAAGAAAATGCCTTGAATTTGTCAAAGACAATGATATATCTTTGGTATCATCCAGGTAACGGCGTATTGGTTGGTGATGCCCTTAGCAAATTTTCTATGGGGAGTTTGTCTCATGTGGATGAGGAGAAGTAAGAATTGGTGAAGGATATTTACCGATTGGCTAGTCTTAGAGTTCATTTCTTAGACTCTGAGGATTGTGGTGTAATGGTACAAGAGGTGGTAAAGTCATCTTTTTATGTTGAAGTGATAGAGAAATATGGTTTGGATACTGTCTTGATGTGGATCAAGGATGATGTGGGTCACTAAAATATGATGGCCTTTGATATTGGTGGTGATGGCATCTTGAGGTACCAAGGTACGTTATGGATTCCCGATACTGATGGGCTATGTGAGAGGATCTTGGCTGACACTCACGAGTAAAGGTATAGTGTTCATCCTGATTTAATGAAGATGTACCATGATTTGAAAGAGATTTATCGGTGGAATAACCTAAAGTAGGATGTGACTAACTTTGTGGCTAAGTACTTGGTTTGTCAGCAAGTGAAGGTGGAGCACTTGAGGCCTGAGGGGATATCTTAAGAAATTGAATTGCCCAGGTGGAAATGGGAAGTGATTAATGTGGATTTCATTACTGGTCTTCTGTGGTCTCGCCATTAGTTTGATTGTAAATGGTTCATCATGGATAGGATGATTAAGTCTGCTCACTTTGTGCTAGTGAAGACTAACTATTCAGTGGAAGATTACACTAAGCTTTTTATTGAGAAGATCAGGAATTTTGATGGTGCTGCAGTTTCCATTATATCTGGTTAAGGTTCTTAGTTCCCATCTCACTTTTGGTGTCACTTTAAGAGAGCTTGGGTACTAAGGTGAACATTAGCATTGCTTTCCACCCTCAAATGAATCGACAGATAGAAAAAACAATATAGACTTAGGAAGATATGCTAGGGTCCTGACTTAGTATTTGCCGAAGGTGAATGTACTTTGGGATAGGCTTAAGGCTGCTCAAAGTTGCCCAAAGTCCTAAGCAGATGCAAGGAGAAGGAACTTGGAGTTTAAAGAAGGAGATTTGGTATTCTTAAAGGTGTCTCCCACGAAGGGAGTAATGTAGTTTTTAAAGAAAGGGAAGTTTAGTCCTCGATATATTGGCCCATACCGTATTTTTAGGTGAATATGAAATTTGGATTATGAGTTGGAATTGCCTTTAATTTTGGGTTACATTTATCTAGTCCCCCACGTGTCGATGTTGACAAAGTGTGTGGGTGATCAGTCTTTGGTTGTTCCTTTGGATTTTATGGGTGTTTCAGACTCCTTGTTGTATGAGGATGTCCTGATTAAGATCTTATATCAGCAAGTCCATTAGTTGAGGACTAAGGATTTGGCTTCGATAAAGGTTGTATGAAGGAACCAAAAGCGTGAAGAAGCTACTTGTGAAGCTGAATAGGACATGAAGTCCAAATACCCATTCTTATTTCCCGCTCTGAATAATCATGCAAGGGGTATGTGTATTCCCTAGCATCTTTGTTTTTTAACTTTGTTAAAGGATATTGTGAACTCATTGATCTCTTTGTTTTATGTATTTGTTAAAGCTAATAGCCGTTGTATTTTTGTGTTAACTCATTCAAAGGGATATCTTGTCTCTTCATTCATGGATGAATGATCCTAAGGAGGGAGAATGTAACACCTCAGGTTTTTGGTCCTTGAAAATTTCAGAATTTTTATCCTCACTACCCAGACTACAACTGTACTTATAAGTTGTAGGGAGTATTGACGGTTCTTAAGGACCCAATCATAGCCTTGCCAGTAAGTATCGCTGGAGTTTATGCTATGACTATGACTAGGACCTTACGAGTTGTAAGGTTCCATGATGTCGTCGTTAAGTTGTAGTCGTAAGGTGATTTGTGCTTGCCTCCAAATTTTCTTTCTTGATGACGGGTGATGCATGCGAATTGTCGGGACTGGTAATAAGTCATAAGGTATAACTCGTAGCCAAACCAATGGGGGTTCCCAGGGGTACTATATTGACTACGACTCGAGGAGGCAAGCCGTAAGATTTCATTACAAGTCGTTAGAAGACCCATGGCCACTAGGCAGTATTTTTCCAGTCTTTTTATTAAAGGCATTCTGGTCAATTCCCCTTTTCCCTTACTTAGACCCCATGACCATAAAGAACTTTAAGAGGTTATTTCTCATTCACAATAAAATAAAAAAAATGCCCTCTTCTCTCTAAACTCTCTAAGGTTAAGACATTTAGGGTTTTAATAAGTAGTTCATCCAAGGGCTCAAGGGTTGATCTCTCTCCAAAAACTTTGATATTTCAGGCATGTTACTCTTCCCCAATTCTTAATTTATGAAAAATATGTGTTTTACATGGTTTAAATTGTATGGATTTTAATGTGAATTTTGTTAGGGTTGAGGGTTTTTACATGGTTGATTCCTAAATTATTTTCCTTTGATTTACTATACATTATTTATGCTTTATAAATGTTTTTGAACTTACGGGGTAGATGATTATGATGAATAAACAATGGGGTCATGGTTTCCCCAAAATTGATGTTTTGAAATTGGAATTGGTTTTAGATAATTGTGCTCCCTCAAAACTCTTGCGTAATTGTCTTTGAATTTTTAAATTATCACTTGTTTTTACTTACTAACCTATTTTATTGAATAAATAATTAAAACAATGAATATGGATTTAAAAAACCTTATTAGTTATGATTTGATTTAATGAACAAAGGGGTTCGAGGCATTCCCCCACGATAATGTGATTTTTGTAGCATATAAGTAAGCTTATGGTGTGCCTTAATGCTTGGTTCATTGGCTATTAATAAATGGTTTATATTAAACTTGCTTTACATTGGGCTTAATAGGGGTTATGTAGCAAAGTCGTGAGGTTTAGGGCTTTGATGACTTGTACTGGAAACTCATAGTTGTCGACATAAGGTTTCATCTTGATGACCTGTATGCATAGTTTACACTACTGTTATATGTGTATCTTGGACTATCATGGGTTCAAGGCATTCCCTGGTCTTCCTTGATACCTCTTGTCCATACGGATAATACGCACTGGGGTATTTTCAGCGGGGGGAGCTGAATCCATATAGCCTATGGGTTCTTGTGTATGATGATTATGCTAAAGAGTCTAGGATAAAGTCCCAGAATGAGATGTTTATATGTATATATATGAATATGTGCATTGTCTGGAATGTTTTTTAAAATGTGGTTCATCGAATTATCTTATCCCTTATTCAACCTACTAACCGTCTTCGGATGCTATATCCCCACACGAGGTAGGCATGAGAGATACTTCTATTTTTGCGATGTTTTTGGTGGATCGACTAGGTTCGTCAATTGTTATGGTGAAGTGCTGAGATTTAATTTTTCAAAAGACTTTCATAGACTAGAATTGAAATGTCCATACTAACATTATCATTATCATTTTCATTGTAAGAGTCGGGGGCATGTCCCAACTCTTTCTTGATTTTGGTTTTGTTAGAAGGGTTTATGGATTACTATGTACTTAGGTGATGTTGGTTTGCTTTTTTTGTTGCTTACTGGTTATCGGTTATAGACAAATCTTAAATTGTTTGAGCTTATCTTATGCTATCTTGTTATATATTTAAAATTTATTTGACGTTAGGGGTATGGTGTTCTATTTGTTTAGGTGCAAGGGGTGGTCTTCGGTCCTTGTTAGGCTTGAAATACCCATCATATCTAGGCACTGGTTAGGGTCGTGACACTTAGTGGATCCACAGAAAGTTGAAGTGGTTAAGAAGTGACCTAGGCCTATGACTCCAAGTAATATTCAGAGCTTCTTAGTTTTAGCTGTTTATTATAGGAGGTTTGTAGAGATCTTCTCATTGATTTTTACACCTCTAACTATGTTGACCAAAAAGAAGGTGAAGTTTCCATGGTCCGATGCTTGCAAGGGGAGTTTTGTGAAGCTGAAAGATTAATTGACTTCTGCTTTGGTTTTAACCCCGCCTGAGGGTAATAATGGCTTTGTGGTTTATTGTGATACACATCGTGTGGGACTTTGTTGTGTGTTAATGAAGTATGGCAAGGTAGTAGCATATTCTTCTATGCAATTTAATATTAATGAAATGAATTATCCGACTCATGATTTGGATTTACTAGCTATGGTAATCTTATGAAAGATTTGGTGACATTATCTATATGTGGTCCATGTTGACACTTATTCAAATCAGAAGATCCTACAATATGAATTCACCTAGAAGGAGATAAATCTCTGGAAAATAAGATCGATTAAGTTTCTCAGTCACTATGATAATGAGTCTCCATTATCACCTAGGTAAGGCTAATGTTGTTGCTAATGCTCTTAGCAGTTTATCTATGGGGATTTTATCACATGTGCATGAAGAGAAATGGGACTTGATGAAGGGTATTCACTATTTTTCTATTAGATTTTAAGGATAGTGGTGTGTTTGTGCAAGAGGTGTCGAAGTCATTTCTTAGCACTGAGGTAAACAAGAAGAAGGTATTGGATCCTATCTTCATGAAAATCAGCGATGATGTGGGTAAGAAAAAGGTGATGGTTTTTTAGAATAGTGGTGATGGTATCTTGAGGTGTTAAAGGAGGTTGTGTGTTGTCGATATAGATGGGATGCATGGTAGAATTTTGGATGAAGCTCATGACTTTCCTTATATGATTCATCCTAGTTAGAAGAAGATATATCATGACCTTAAGGAGATTTATTGGTAGAATAACATGATGAGGGACGTGGCAAATTTTGTGGCCAAGTGTATGGTGAGTGAACAAGTTAAGGGGGAGAATTGGCCAAACTGAGTTGCTTGTATGTATGTTAGAAGTGATTAATATAGATTTTACTATTAGTCTTCCGCGGTGTCGAAACCAGTTTAATTCTATTTAGGTCATCGTGGATAGGATGACTAAGTCTGCTGACTTCCTGTTGGTGAGGACTAATTATTCTTTCAAGGACTATTCAAGATTATTTATTCAGGAGATTGGGAGGCTACATTGTTTGCCCATTTCTATCATTTTAAATCATGGCACTCAGCTCTCATCTCATTTTTGGGGGTCGTTCCTGTGAGGGTTGGGGACTAAGGTGAACCTTACCTCCGCTTTCAACCTAAAGACTGATTGAAAAGGGGAAAGGACCATACAGATATTGGAAGATATGCGTTGAGCTTGTGCAATTGACTTTAGTGATAGTCGGGTGGCCATTTGCCTCTAGTAGAGTTTGCATAAAGTAATAGCTATCACTCTAGCATTGTTATTGCTCTGTTGGAGGAGTTGAATGGTAGGATATATAGATCTTCTATTCTGTGGTTCAAAGTCGGTGAGATAAGGTTATTCAGTCCTGATTTAGTTCATCAAGCTATGGAGAAGGTAAAGGCAATTCGAGATAGGCTTAAGACTTCCCATAATCGCCAAAAGTCCTATGTGGACGTGAGGCGAAGAGAGATAAAGTTCGATCTGGGTGATTTGGTGTTCTTGAATGTGTCACCCATAAAGGGAGTGATGCAATTTAGAAATAAGGGAAGCTTAGTCCTTGTTATGTTGGCCCCTATTTGATTTTGAAGAGCGTGGGGAATGTTGCCTATGAGCTAGAATAACCTGCAAGTTTAGGTTCTATTCACCCTGTATTCCATGTGTCTATGTTGAAGAAGTTCGTGGGTGATCCTTCCTTGGAGGTGCATATTGAGAGTGTTGGTATTTTGGATTCCTTATCATAAAAGGATGTCCAATGGAGATCATGGATAAACAAGTTCATAGATTTATGAAACGCCCCAAAATTTGTCCATGTCGTGTGGGCATCTCATGCCCAACTTGGACCGGAGCTAGCCCTGTCATCCTTACCTATCCATCTGTTCATGTCATAAGTGTTGGATGAACTTTGACCAAATATCAAAGTATCGAAAAATAAAGCTAATAGTTAATACTTAGACAATATCTAGCATTTCATTAATGACTACAATCTAGATAATATACGCAAGTCAACAATTATCCACAAAGCCTCTACCAAATTAATGCCAACAATATGTCGGGACATGACTCTGACAATAGCCAACACTAAGTCAAAATAAATCAAGTCTATGACTAAAAGTAAAAGACTGAAATGTATGCCTTCTGAAGAATGGAAGCTCACCACTTCAATGTCAACACACGACTCACCCGAACACTTGGTCACTGCGTAGAAAAAAAAGAAGAAGCTCTAGAACCTATGTCGCTTCGGGACAGCATCCGGAGACGATTAGCGATTGTAACGCCAGCATTTATCTCAAGGATAAGAATAAAATAGTGCATTAGTTCAATCAGAGTCAAACCATCATATGAAATCACATTTACATTAGCATCGGTATATATGAAGAGAAACATACACTTGATTATATATATAGCATACCAAGTCATGGAAAGAGTCATAGCAATCATTCTTGAAGCATTCATTCATGAGACAGGGAGTGAAGAACTTTCACCCTTTCACCTTACCAATTTAGAACCTTAAATTTCTCCGTTACATTAGTTAAGGGGATTTGAACATCAAACCAACTCAACCTATTCAACCAAATGCATTAGGAAAGGGACTCTAACCACATTCCATTTAATTAGGCGAGGGACTCCAACCACAAGATATTTCATTGGGCGAGGGACTCCAACCATAAGCAGTTTTATTTGGCGAGGAACTCCAATGACAAACCATTTCATTAGGTGAGAGAATCCAACAACAAGCCATCTCATTGGGCATGGGACTCCAACCACATGCCATTTCATTGGGCGAGAGACTCCAACCATAAGCCATTTCATTGGGAGAGGAACTCCAACACAATGAATTTCATTTCCATTTCCAGTCGACATTTGAGCTCTTAACCCCTTTAGTTCATGCCTTCACATCCATACAGTTTATTTCAACTCTTAAGGACTTGGACCATTTATCCGAAAAAACACAACCGCATGAGACCATAAGGACTTCATGGGAACATTTATTTATTGAACACCTTATTATGCGAATGACTTAACTCAAATCATCATTCAATTCAAATTATAGTCTTCAAGACCCTTACAAGCCATTCAAGCTTCATTAGCCTTTCTATACCACACTTTAGTTCTACATACAATTCAAGTTGACGTTTAAGGAATGACCCCTTACTTAGCTATCAACCAATATGGTAATAATTTAACTAATTACATGGCTAACAACATCGTTACAATACCATTTATCAACCATTCATACTTATTAGGCCATCACACCATTGAAAGTCATAATTTAATCCATTACATGATTAATAAGGTACTTACCAATCATTTACCAAGCATTCATATTCATTATGACTCAATACACGGCCAACAATACCTCTAGAAAACAATAACCAAGTATTCACATTCATTATAACTATATCCTATTTCATTCATATTTACTAGACTAATACCATAGTTTAATACACCATAAAATGTGACTAGACAATTCATTTAGACATTTTCGTAAACACCTTGTGTGCATACCTTTAGCAAGACCAATTGAATGGTAAAACTCATTAATATTAGTGTTAATCAAGAACCATTTGTTAAACCACATACACCAAACACCTACATATGCAAACCACTACCAATATCATGTATAATCACAAGTCTATGAAAGAAAAAACATTTTTAATCATTTTAAAACAAAAAACCATTTCATTTAATTTCAAAATTTCCATGTACACTTAGTAATCCAAGTGTGAAATACATGGATAGTTATTTATCAAGGGACAAAGATACATCACTTATACAAGTTGATTCACTGAAGAACTTGATTCCTCTCTGGACTCTACACGAACCTTCTTCAAACTCTAACCTCCAATCTTGTTTCAAGAACTTTTGAGAGTATTTTTGAATGTTTGATCCACCACACAAGTGTTATGAGAGGATAATATGACCTATATGGTAAGGTGACATTAGGGTTTTGGGGTGGGAAATGGAGATAGGGTCCTTAGTTAAAAGCTGTAAATTAAACTCGTTATAGGGTACGACTCACCTAGCTAACCGCATCCTAGGGTACGAGTGGTACTTGAGTTATATCCCTATATATTAGTCAATGTATGACTAAACATCCGTGAGTCATATCCAAAGGGTAAGACTTGGACCCTAAACCGTACCCATGACCTATACCAAAAATAGTCCATTTTTTATCAAGTACCAAGAATGTACCTTAGTGTATGACTAAGGGGAGGCCAAGTTCAATGGTGGACAGTATGTTACCCACCTAGGCTGGTAAAGTTATGAGAGGGGAGGTGAGAGTGTATGAATCATACATAAGGGTGCTAGCCTTTGGGAGGTGAAAGAGTGATAGAGGGTGCTAGCCTTTGGGAAATGGGGATCTTTTGAGAGTGATAGAGAACATGGGAATCTTTTCCCCATTTCAAAAGGTCCCCATGTTCTCCAAGCCACTACTATCGTTGAATACTAAGAGACCAAAGTACAAGAATTATTCATGCCACTCAAGAAAATACAGAGATCCATAAAACAAGCATGAAGGGTTTCATAGCAACCACCTAAATTGTAAATGAGACCTGTCCCCACGCAATATACCAAAGGAGAAGTCCTTAGGACTGGACACCAAACAACACACAATCGAATATACCATTAGTAATGCAATTTAAGGCCAAGACTCATATCCTAGGAATAAAATGTATGCAAGATACGAAAATAAGGTATAAGTTCTCATCAAGTACATTCCACAGTAGTAGAGCACCCTTTCGATTGGGATAGGATAGAATCACTAGAGTATGCAACCCAACCTTCCATTAGGGACCACTACTAAAAGGAAATTTAGGATCAACCTTCAACATTCCTCCCACTACACCAACGAGCACAACACTCTGCTCTAATGTGTATAATCGGGGAGGTATGCTAGGGATACTTGGTCCTCCTATACCCAAATCCATTCTATAAAGAAGGGTTAAGAGTTAGACAAATGTCCAAAACAAGAATAATCCCACACTCAACCTCCTTTTTTATGAAATCAAAGAATCCCATAGGGGAATTGGTCAACTTAACGAACATGACGAAGAACTCATAGTGATCATATCGAGTTCTAAAGGCGGCCTTAGGGATATCCTCTTTCCCAACCTTAAATTGATGATAACCCAACCTAAGATCAAATTTAGAGAAATACTTCGCACCTTGAATTTGATCAAACAACTTGTGATTCTTGGGAGAGTATACTTATTTTTTATGGTCACTTCACGGACAATAATCAATGCTTATACGAAAGAAACCATCCTTATTGAATAGGAGCAACACAACAACACTTCAAAGAGACACACTAGGATGAGTGTTCAGAACAAGATCAACCTCAAAATCAATTTCCCTATCGGGAGAAATATCTGAAGGATCACCAAGGAAAATATTGGGAAACCTATTAATCACGGTAATTGCCTCTATAGAAGAACCTTCTAAGCTAGAATCTTTAACTCGAACCAAATGACACAAATGCCCTTTTGAGATTAACTTATGGACTCTAAGATATGAAATGAATCTCCCTTTATGCACCAAGGACCCACCTTTCTATGGAATAACCGGCTTATTAGACAATACGAACATGACCCTACGGGTCGATGATATATGGAAGCATAACATAAATGTAACCAATCCATTTTGAGGACAATATTAAAATTAGCCACACTCAACTCTATTAAGTCTATAAGAGCTATTCTATGAATATTTAACAACATACGTGCTGTATAGACCGTCTTAACAACCACAGAGTCTCCTAACATTGTAGAAATAAAAAACAAAACTGACAGACTCTCTTGACCAATAACTAAGATGTACAGCCACATACGTGGTCACATAAGAAAGAGTAGACCCTAGGTCAATCAAACATTACACATCACGAGGGAAAAATTTCAACATATTTGCATTAGCATCAAAAGTTTCCTGGAGCTCCCAAGGGATAGTAAGATCATTGAGATAGTCCCGACCAATATCAGAGCTTGAAGCGACAACCCTAGGTGCAAAAGGTAGAGAAGTGGTAATAAGTAGCTTTTTTCCTAAGAAATAATCCTTACAGGGTACTCCCATTGTATGTGACCCAATTGATTATATTTAAAATACTGATGCTATCCTTTCTCGCAATAACCATGGTATGATCGACCACAAAACTAACAAGAAGGTTAAGTTTATAAGGATTGGGGTCCTCTAACCATATGTTGGGCACCTTATACCCTAAGAGCATTACCAATTTAAAAAAAAAAACACCTCTCAATGAGTTTGGGTAGGGAGCACTAGTTGTAGAATCGAATCTAGGATGCCCTTAATACTTTCTCTTGGACCACTTTCCACCAAACTGAGCTAACAGAGTAAAGTAGCGTTGGAACCCGATATTTTGAGATGACTGAGAAGAAGTATATCCCCAAAAGTAGGGTTAGTGGGAATAGGTGGAACCCCTTGAGGATAGTTAGATGTCACAATCCTTGATCGGGTTTGAATCTTAGAAATTGGATGAGCCTTACCTATATTAACCTTAGCCAGGATAGAAGAGCTTACCTGGACTTCAAATCTTTTCGGATACATGATCTGAAAGATGAGCAAGCAAACATAAAAGGAATCCAAGGCCTTAGACTCTATATAACTTGTCATTTAAACACAAAAGAGGAAAACATTCCTTAATATCTCAGAGTCCATCTTTTATAAGTGTGGTGCACTACACACCCGTAAAAGAGACTCTAATTGACACGGCTTTGGGGATTCCCAACTAGCCATGAACCTAGGATCTGATTCCAAATTGACACGCCTTGAAATAAGCTAATGTTGTGTGGGTATCTCAATCCCAACATGGACCAGAGATCACTCATCAATCCAACCTAACCATCTATTCAAGTCAAAAGTATAGGATAAACTCTGACCTAATATCAAAGTAGCAAAAAATGAAGCTAATAGTCAATACTCAGAAAATATCTAACATTTCATTAATTACAACAATCTAGCGAATATACCAAAGTTCACAATCATCCATAAAGCCGCTACAAAGGTAATGTAAATAATATTTCCGGACATTCCCATAATAGTAGCCAACAATAAGTCAAAATAAATCAAGTAAATCAATTAAAGTAAAAGACTATGAAATGCATGACTTCTAGAGAATGGAATCTTACCACTTCAATGTCAACACATGACCCTACCTAATATTTCTTTACTACGGAGAAAAAGAATAAGAAGCTTCAGAATATGTGTTGCATAGGGACATACCATTCAGAGCCAGTTAGGGGTTGGAGTGCTAGCATGTATCTTGAGGATAAAGATAAAATAGCATATTAGTTAAATCCAAGTCAAATCATCATATGAAATAATCTTTACATTATCATACACATAGATGAAAAGTCACATACACATGTTTATATAAATAGCATGCTATGTCATGGAAAGATTCATACCAATCATATATAAAATATTCATTCATGAGATATGGAGTGAAGAACTTTCAACCTTTCACCTTACTAATTCTAAAACCTTAAAATTCTCTATTACATTAGTCAACGGGATTCGAACATCAAACCAATTCGACCAAATTAATTAGGTAAGGGACTCCAATAATAAGCCATTTTATTAGGCGAGGGACTCCAACCACAACCCATTTCATTGGGAGAGGGACTCCAACCACAAGATTTTTCATTGGGAGAGTGAATCCAACTACACTCTATCTTATTGGCTGAGGGACTCCAACCACAAGCTATTTTACTGGGTTAGGGACTCCAACCATAGGCCATTTCATTGGGCGATGGATTCCATCCATAAGCCATTTCATCGAGCGAGGAAATCCTACCATAAGCCATTACATTGCCATTTATAGATTATATTTGAGGTATTAACCCATTTAATTCATGACTTAATATCCATACAATTCATTTATACTCTTAAGGACATGGACCATATATCCAAAACAAAACCACATGAGACCATAAGGCCTTCATGGGAGCATTTATCAATTAAACACCTTATTACGCCAATGCCTTAAATAAAATAATCATTCAATTTAAATTATAGTCATAAAGACCCTTAAAAGCCATTCAAGAATCATTAGTCTTTCTATACCACACTTTAGTTCAACACACAATTCAAATTCATATTTAGGGAAATGATGCCTTTTTTAGCAATAAACCAACATGGTCATAATCTAAATAATTACATGGCCAACAACATCAATAAAATAACATTTATAATCTATTAGTACTTATTGGACCATCACACCATCTAAAGTCATAATTTTATCTATTACATGATTAACAAGGTTCTTCCAAACTATTTATCAGGAATTGATATTCATTATGACTCAATACATGCCCAACAATGCCTCTGCCAATCAACCACCAAGTATTCAAATTCATTATAACTATATCCCATTTCATTCATATTCATTAGACCAGTACCATAGTTCAATACACAATTAACATGTGACTAGACAATTGATTTAGATATTTTCACAAACACCTTATATGCATACCTTTAGCAAGATAAATTTCATGGTAGAACTCATTAATATTAAGGTTAATAAAGATCCATTTGTTAAACCACATACAAAAGACACCCACATATGCAAGCCACCACTAATATCATGTATAATCACAAGTCTAAGCAAGAGCAAACATTATTCATAATTTGACAACAAAAACCCTTTACATTTGATTTCAAAATCACCATGTAAACTTACTAATACAAGTGTGAAATACATGGTTTTAGAGTAATTTAACAAGGAACAGAGGTACATGCCTTATAAAAGTTGATTTAAGGAAGAACTGACAACTCTCTTACCTCTAGATGAACCCACTTTAAAACCTAGCTTGATCTTATTTCAAGAACTTTTGAGAGTGTTTCAAAATATTTGATCCACCTCACAAGTGTTATGAGAATATAAGATGAATTATATAGTGAGGGTACATTAGGGTTTTGGGGTGGGAAATAACCATAGGTTACTTAGTTAAAATCTATAAATTAAACTCATTATAGGGTACGACTCACCTAGATCAACCGTAACGTAGGGTATAGGTGGTACCCTAACTCGTAACCGAGGATTTACCTAGGTCCTATACACTGGTTGGGGTACGACTACAACCCCTTGATTTATATTTAAAGGGTATGACTTGGACCCTAAACCGTGCCTATGACCCATACAAAAAATAGCCCACTTTTGATCAAGTGACAAGCACCTTATGACTAACCTAGGTATGACTCATACCTTAGTGTAAGAGTAAGGAGAGGCAAAGTTGTAGTTTGTAAAGTATGTTACCCTCCTAGGCTGCTCAAGGTATAAGAGAAGGGGTGATAGGGGGTATGACTCATACACAAGGGTACGAGTGGCTTGCGCGATTGTATCTTGAACAGTATGCTAAAAAATCAAAAATATTTACAAGGACAACATCTTGGATTTTTCAATTAAGGACTAAACATGTAGTTTAAGTAAAGTTCCTTTGGAGGAATCAATTACTGGAAGAAGTCACTTGGGTAGGGAAGGAATATATAAAGGTTAAGTACCTTTTTTTGTTCCATGTGCAGGACGAAGTAGCGTATGGTATGAATTTCTTTCCCGATATTATTATCTAAGTTTAACATTTGATTCTAGAGTAATATTGTTAATCTCATGAGAAAGGTGTCCTAGCTTATCATTCCAGGATGAATGATCCTAAGAGGGGATAATGTAACACCTTCAAAATTTTTGAACATCTTATTTATGAACTTCCCATGTTTGAAACATTTATTTTGACTTAAATTGGGTATAGGCATATGAATGGGGTACCTCAGGAAAGTTTGAGGTTTTTTAGATGGATTCAGGGTGATTTTGGATATCAAAGGCAGTGAGCTTTTGTGATATCCCTATAATACAAAGGCCATACTTTATGAAATCCAATGTGTCATGGATTTTAGCTTCTACTATAGGATTCAAGGCACAGAGGTTATCCTACACGATAAGGTTTATGCCATGCAACTATGTAAAATTTATGCAATTTTTTTTATTAACATGGTATGAGGGGTATTGGGGTCTTTTCACCTATGTACGATCCTTAAGAATAATATATTCTATTCCTTTTAGTTTTAAGAGATTAAATTCCCTAGTTCCACTCTCAAACTCAAAAACCTTAAGAGAGCCTATGGATTTCATTTTACGTTCTTCTTTCAAATTTCTAGCTTTGAATTAATTTACAATTCTCATGTTCTAAGGCATGTACCTCATTCCCTATACTTGTATTTTATTAATGGCATGATAATTTATTTATTATTCAGGGTTTTTATCTAGGATGGGTTGAGGGACTTGGATATAAATTGTTTGAACATTTTCTGCGGTTTCTATGGATTCATAATGCATAAATTATTTGTTTGTACACTCATTGGGGTGCATGGGAATGATGAATCAATTATGAGGTAAAACAAATTCCCTAAATAAATGGATTTGGTGTGGAAATTAATAATAACCTCGACCCACATGCATAATTAGTTTTGGAATATAAATTATCATTTGCTTTGGCTATTCTCTTTGAAACTAATACATTGCATGAATGGTAAAATGGTTAAGGATGGTTTTGAAAACCTTTCAAGGTACAATGGAATCCACCAAGTTGATTTTAATAATAGAGTCTGGGGTACAAGGATTTCCTAAGGTAATGGATTAATGATATTTTCTTCCAAGCTATAGAAGGTATGATGATGCCACTTAATGATTCCTTAATAATTGACTCTTTGATTTTATGGTTGAGTTATGTGTTAAATATTTTAATATAGGATTAAAGAGGGTTGTATAGCTAAGCCATGAAGGCACATGTCTCGAAGGGACTGATCCTGGAAACTCACATTTATTGATATGAGGTTTGGTCTTTATGACCAAGTGCATGTGTTATAAATTATATATTTTATGGGATGGCTATTTTCCTTGATGTCTTTAGATTTCCCTTAGTTTTTCTCGTGTTCTTATGGCTATAATGCATTGGGGCCTATTAAGTTGGAAGCGCTAAACTCATACAACTTGTAGGTGTCAATTTATGACAATCAAGCTACAAAGTTTTGGTTAAGGTTTTAAAGTTCAAGCTAATCCCTATTCCCTTTCTTGTCATATGATATATATATTTATTTTATATGATTTTGTACATTAGTTTTATTGGTTTATGTATTACGTTTCATGGAATTATTTTACCCTTTTTTCTTCAGTTATATGCCAGCGCTCTAAATGCAAACCATCTTAAGATATTATATCCCTATTAAATACAAGAACGGGCCATCTTTCTACTCCTTCCACACAATGACTAGGTGAACGAGGAATAACTCATGAATCAAACTAGACTGGTGAGCTTATAAACTTTGGAACATCCCATTTCATACTTTAGGTTTCCTCATATATTGACTATTTTATTGGATTTATCTTTTTCTATGGTTGGGGGCATATCTCGACCAGACTACTTTTGGTTTTGTTAGAGGCTTTATGGATTACTATTGACTTAGGATTGGTTGTTAAATTTTTAGACTCCTTTTGATTCATACTTAGCTATCTTGTTTTTATGTTTGGAATTACACTATTATATTATATTGTGTTCTTGTTGACTAGGCAAAGTGGGTGGTCTCTGGTCCTTGGTGGACTTGATATACCCATCACAGCTAGGACTTTGTTTGAGTCATGACAGAGTTTGTATCAGAGTGTAGGTTCATGGTCAAATTGGTGTCACGAAATACCTATCAACTAGAGTATCTTTTATAGATGTGTAGCATACCACACTTAAAAGGGAGAGGCAATGAGGCATTAAGGAATGTTTCCTATCTTTGTTGTCTTATTTTTGGGCTATAGAGTCTATGGTCTTTGATTTCTATAGAGTCTATGGTCTTTGATTTCTCTAACTCCTATTTATTGACCTTTTAGAATATGCCTCCCAGATGGTCTGAAGCTCATGGAAACTCATTTATCCTACCCGAGGTTAATATAAATGGATCCCATAAAATATATTTGGTATAAAATTGGTCAAGGATCGCTGCTGCTTACTGCTCTCATGGATTTCCACCTACATCTGTTGATCATTCACCAGCTAGTGGCACTCGTACTCATTCACCTCATGGTGGATATTTTTAATGCTGAGCTTTGCAAATCTATTCATTCATTGACCTAGTTGGTAACATCTCAGTCATGTCAGGTAGATTCTGTTGGTAGTGTTGGGAGTTCATTAGAGGCAACTAGAGTTGGATAGTTTATGAGGTTGACCCCTCTGACTTTCATATGTACTATAAGTTTGAGGAAGATCCTCAAGGTTTTATAAATGAGATGGAGAAGATCTTTTGAGTTATGCATGTTATTGATGTAGATGGTGTGGAATTCTCTGCTTATTAGTTGAAGGATGTAGCATACCAATGGTATGAAGAGTGTAAGCATTTAGGGGTGATGATG
The DNA here is from genome assembly GCF_002878395.1 of Capsicum annuum. Classification (NCBI taxonomy): domain Eukaryota; kingdom Viridiplantae; phylum Streptophyta; class Magnoliopsida; order Solanales; family Solanaceae; genus Capsicum; species Capsicum annuum. The sequence continues at coordinate 136,963,148 of NC_061120.1, read as the reverse complement.
TTGAGTTTGATTTATGGGATAATTTCACTAGTGCTTTTCTTAATCACTTATTTTCTCAGGAGGTGAGAAAGACAAAAAAGCTGGGGAGTTTGTAAACTTGAAGTAAGGTAGAATGACAGTGAAAGAATATGCCTTAAAGTTCCACTAATTTCTATGATATGCTCTTGAGCTAATGTTTAGCATGAGGGCTAGAATGAGGAAATTTGATTTCAATTTGTCTAATGAATTAGTTTTGAAGATCAACGTTGCATTGTTGAATAAGGATATAAACATCTCCTAGTTTGTGGTATATATGCAATAGGTTTAAACAAAAAAGAAGAAGAAGGGAGAGGTAGAGGAGAGGAAGAGTAAGAAGTTTTGGTGTTTAGATAAGGATGGAGGAAAGAATCAGAGTGGTAAAGATAATAAGAAATAGTCCAAAAAAAGGTTGGGCAACTCTAGTTCTTATTCAACAACTGGTGTATCTTATCATAAGTTATTTGAAGATCATTGTTTTTTAGGTTGTGATGTTCAAGGGTATAGGGTTCCTAATCAAATAAAAATAGGGCCTAGTCAGCTCCATCATATCATCCATGAAGACTTTGTGGCTGGTTGTGTTATGTTTTTATAATGAAGAAAAGAACTAGAGTTTCAATTATAGGCTAGCTGGGACATGTGTTGAAGGATTACACTGTGGACAAAGTCTCTATAGGAGCTAATAAGGTTTTGGTTGCCACATTATCAGCTGCTACACTAAAGGGTGCTACTTTTAGTACCGACACTTGTAAGAATTACTTGTATGCTCTTACTACCTATTAAGAGTCTGAGGCATCTCCTGATGGTGACAATAGAATGTTAAAAATCTTTTCTCATGATGTGTACTATTTACTAAACCCTAAGTCTACCTGATCTTATGTAACCGCATTTATAGTTATGCATTTTGGTTTTGGTCCTAAGTGTATTTAGGAACCCTTTTTTGTTTATACCCTAATGGGTGACTCAGTGCATGCTAGAAGGGTCCATAGGGGTTTTTGTGGTATCTGTTTATGGTTGGGAAACTTTAGTGTATTTGATTGAAATAGGCATGGTTGATTTTGATATTTTCTTAGGGATGGTCTGGTTGCATTTGTGCTATGCCTCTTTAGATTTTTGGCCCCATAAAACCATCTTTAAGTTTTCTAAGGAACCAGTTATAGAGTGGGAAGGGAGTTCCTTAGTGCCTAATGGGATGTTTATATTATATCTTAAAGACCAAAAATTGATTTCCAATTTATCATTCTATCTAGGTTAAAGATTCTAACTTAGACGGTCCTTCTTTACAATTCATTCCCATGGTTAGTGAATTTGTAGAGGTTACCCCAGATGATTTTTTGGGTGTCCCTCCTGATAGGAAAATTGAGTGTAGGATCGATCTTCTTTCGAAAAAATCATCTTATAACTAGCTCTCCTTGTAGAATGGCTCAACTTAGTTGAAAAACCTTAAGGAGCAGTTGAAAGATTATTTTGACAATGGTTGTATCCGCCTTAGTGTGTCTCCATGGGTTTCTCCCATTCTTTTTGTTAGTAAGAATGATGGTTCGCTTTGGATATGTATTAATTATCATAAGTTGAATAAGGTGATGGTGAGGAATAAGTACCCTTTTTCTATGATTGATGACCTATTTGACCAACTTTAGGTGCTAGGTATTTCTCGAAGATTGACCTTAGGTTGTGTTGTCATCAATTAACGATTAGGGAGAAGGATATCTCTAAGTCTTCCTTTCATACCCGATATGGACATTCTGAGTTCTTGGTCTTGTCTTTTGGGTTGACCAATACCCCAGTGACATTGATGGATCTCATGAATCGGGTATTCAGTTAGTTTTTGGACTTGTTCGTGATTATCTTTATAAATGATATTTTGTATATTCAAAGAGTGAGGTGGATTATGCCAATCATCTCCGTATTATTTTGAAGACCCTTAAAGATAAAGATTTGTATGCTTAGCTTTCGAAGTGTGAATTTTGGTTGAATGTTGTTACTTTTCTAGGTCATGGAGTTTCTAGTGAAGGAATCATGTACCCCGAATTTATTGTTCCTAAAAATTTTTGAAATTTTATCCTCACTGCCCAGACTATGACTCTCCTTACGAGTCATAGGGAGTCTTGATGGGTCTTCAGGACCCAATCATAGCCTGGCTAGTAGATAAGCCAAGAGTTTCTGCTATGACTACGACTAGAACCTCATGAATCATAAGGTCCCATAACGTGTTGTTAAGTGGTAGTCATAAGGTGATCAGTGTATGCCTCAAAAGTTTCTATCTTGAGGATGGGTGGTGCATGCGAGTCGGTGAGACTAGTTATGAGTTGTAAGGTATGACTCGTAGCCACACCAATGGGGGTACCTAGGGTACTATCTTGACTATGACCCAAAGAGATAAGTCGTAATTAGTAGTTAGAAGACCTATAGCGATTGGGTGGTATTTTTCCAAACTTTTCATTAAGGGCATTCTAGTCAATTCCCCTTTTTCCTTACTTTGACCCCATGACCATGAAACACTTTAAAGGATTATTTCTTATTTATAACATACTAAAAAACACTATTTTCTCTCTAAACTGTCCAAGGTCAAGATACCTAAGGTTTCTATGAAGTAGTTCTTCTAAGGACTCAAGGGTTGATCTCTCTCCATAAACATGGATATTTCAAGCATGTTACTCTACAATAATTCTTAAATTTTGAAAATCATGTGTTTCACATTTTTTAAAGTATGGATTTGAATGTGGGGGTTTTCAAGGTTGAGGGTTTTGATATGGTTGATTCCTAAATCATTTCTTATGATTTTTTAAGCATTGTTTGTGCTTTATTAATATTTTTTAACTTATGGGATGCATGGTGAATAAACAATGGGGTCATGGTTTCCCTAAATTGGTGTTTTGAAATTGGAATTGATTTTGAATAATTGTGATCTCTCAACCCTCTTGTGTAATTGGCTTTGAATTGTGAAATTGTCACTTGTTTTGACTTACTCACCTATGTTATTGTATTGCATAAATTGTTAAAAAAGAACATATAATTTGAAAGCCTTGGTGGCTATGGTTTTGCTTAATGAACAAAAGGGGTCGACGCATTCCCCTAAGATAATGTTATTGTCACGGGATAAAGGTAAGCTTACAAGTGCAAGGGTATTATGATACCCATGGTGTGACTTAATAGTTGGTTCATTGTCTAATAAATGAGTTATGTTAAACTTTCTTTAAATTAGGCTTAATGAGGGTTATGCAGCGAAGCCGTGCAGGTGTAAGTCTTTAATGACTTGTACTCAAAACTTATGTTTGCTGACATGTTGTTTAGTTTTGATGACCTGTTTGAATAGTTCACACTATTGATATATTTGTATCTTGGACTAACTTAGGGTCGGGGCATTCCCTGGTCTTCCTTGATACCTCTGGTTTGTGTGGCTAACACGTACTGAGGCCCTTTCAGCAGATGGTGTTGAACCCATATAGTATGTGGGTACCTGTTTATAATGGTTTGAGCTACCTATTCCAGGATATGTTTTACTTAATCCTAAGGCTTGATCCATTTCCCGGTATGACATGTTTATATGTATATGTATATATATATATATATATATATCATTATGTGCATTTTATTGAATGGTTTTGAAATTGGGGTTTATGGCACTATTTTATCCCCTAACCCTGAGTTACATGCTAGTGTTCAACCCACTAACAATCTCCAGATGATGTACTCAAACACAATGTAGGCATTAGAGATACATCAACTTTTTCTGTGCAATGTTAGGTAGATTAACTTGGTTCATCATTCATTGTGGTGAAGTGGTCAGCTTCCATTCTCCAGAAGGATTAGTCACTTCATTAGTTTCCTTTCATAGACTAGAATGGAAAAGTTAGTACTAACTTTATCATTTTCATTGTAATTGTCAGAGTCGGGGGCATGTCCCATCACTATATTGATTTATGTTTTTTTAGAAGGCTTTATGAATTACTTTGGACTTGGGAGATGTTAGTTGACGTTTTTTGTTCGGTTACCAATTATCGGTTATAGACATGTCTTAAATTCTTTGAGCATATGTTATGCTATATTTTTATATGTTCGGAATTCATCCGACGTTGGAGGTATGGTGTTTTGTTGGTTACATTCTAGGGATAGTCTTCGTTCCTTGTTGGACATGGGATACATATCATGGCTAGGCCCCATTTCGGGTCATGATAAGTTGGTATCAAATCCAAGTTTGGTGTCATTAGGTGTCCAAAAAGTCATCTCAAGTAGAGTCTCTTTAATAGGTGTATAGCGCACCATACTTATAAAGGAGAGGCTACGAGGCACTTAGGAATGTTTTCTATTCTTATAATTTAGTATCGGGATATAGAGTCTAAGGTCTTAAAATCGCACCTAACTCTCATTTATTTGTTTTACAGGTCATGCCTGCCAAAAGATTTAATGGTCGTGGAAACTCTTTTATCTCCCTAGAGGATATGGTTGACGGGGCTAATCCTACTCAACTTGTTCAGACCATGCCTAGGGTCGCTGCTTCTCATTTCCCTGGTAAAGTTCCACTTGTGCCCATTGATGACTCTCTTGTTGGTAACAATCTTACTCAGTTATCTCCAGGAGGCACTACCAATGCTAAGTTTCACCATTCCATTTATTTGCTTACCCAGTTTGTGACATCTTAGTCACGTCGTCGGACATATGGGTGCTGTTATGAGTTTTTCTGAGGCTCCTAGAGTTAGTCAATTTATGTGGCTGAATTCTTACTCAATTTATGTGGCTGAATTCTCTGACATTTATTGGTTATAAAGTTGAGGAATATCTTTAAGGGTTCATAGATGAGGTGGAGAAAATTCTCCATGTGATGCATACTTCTGACTTTAAGGGTGCGAAGCTTGTTGTATACCAACTGAAGTGCGACACCGAAAAAATCTAACTCAATGTTATAACCATGCTTATGTTTATACAAGATCAAAATTCATGTTTTGGTAGTTTTATTAGTGATTTAGACATATATTGAGACCGCAAACAGCTTCTATCTTACAGACATGTCAAAATATCCCTTAGCGATAGAATTCCTGAGAAGAATATAACTAAAACAAATTTAAAATGAGTATAAATTTTTGTATACTTAGAATTTTTTAGCTTATGAACCACCAACAGATATATAATTGAATTAGCTTTTCAAGGATACCAATTTCACCTTATTCCTATATCGGGGTGAAAGGTTATAGCCAAATTACTGAAGAACTATCAAAGCTACACAAAGTACAACTCATACTGTCTTATTATGGGTCGTTAGGAGGGACTCGTAATCTTGTCAGTAAAGTCTGAAAATAGGTATCTGACTACGACTCAAGTCATGAATCGTAGCCAGACCTTAAGAGTCATGTCCTAAGTCGTTGGGACTGCTTCCAGGCAATTTCTAGATGATTCTTAAGGGGATTTTTGGTCTTTTCCCACTCTTTTTACCCTAAACTACATTGTTTAAGCTATTTTAAGTATTCATAAAAAGCCAAAATAAACCTATATCCCTTATTCTCAACACAAAACCAAAAATACTCACAAAACATGCGATTTTTCTCTTCTTCCAAAGAAACAAATTAGGGTTAAACATCTCTAAGCTCAAATCGTTAAAAATTCAATTCACAAATTAAAATTAATCAGGTATGTAGGTTTTGAGAAAGGATAATCTGTCAACATTGTGCCTAAAAGCTTTGATTTTAAAGTTGAATTTATGTGATTTCAATTAGGGTTCATACCCAAATTTTCATGTTTTTTAGTTTATTGCTTTATCATATTATTTAAAGTTCAGATTGGACAAGAATTTACCTTTACTCATGTTATTCCTTAAATGATTGCTATTATAACATGAATTTAATTATTTTGACATGAAGTTTGATCAATTAATAAAAGATTTCAATTTTTCGTATTGAGTTTGATATTTTGTTATGATGTTTCTATGAGATAAAGAATAATTTCAAGTTAAGGCATAAGCTACTGATTTTACATGTAATTTAAGCATATAAGATCAAGTTACAAGTTTACAACATTATTATAGTTCAACTTGAGCTTTTGATCTAAGATAAAGCATGAAACCCACAAATGAACATTATGAATATAATTTAAGTAAATAGAAGCATTATTTGTTTTTAGTTTATAAACCCTTGTGTTATTTTAAGATGGATGTCTTAATTATGAGCATGTAAGTATATATTTTGGGAGTAGTATTTTGCACTGAGAGGAGAATATAGGTCAGGGCATCCTATTCTATAGAAACTGCATGCCCCCGTAGGTTTAAGGGCCTCTTAAGATAGTGTCCTCGTAGTATCCCTATATGGATGAAGTTTAGTGATCACATTAAGTTAAGGTTCTATTCAAATGGCAAAGGTATAATAGCTCTCCCAAATGTGGGTATGACGTTGGACTCCATGATAGCTGACACAATTTATATCCGTTATAAGAATCTCCCACAAAGAAATAAAAGAAAATATTTTGTAAATGAATTGTAATGACTCACTAAGCTTATAAAATTATGCTTTATTATTCATGTTTTATGATATTTCAACTTTTATCTTTATTTATGATCAATGTGAGTTCTTTTACCCTTAGCATGTATGATTTTAAAGTATGTTCAATTTTAGTTTTTGACTTTTTGCATTCACCTCCATATACTTAGTACATTCCAAAAGTACTGACCATATATATACATTTGTAGTGACATTCCTTCATGATATAGGTACCAGTCATAGACCACAACACCATGATCGAAAACTATAAATCTTCAACCAGTAGGTGATGAATTCTATTATTTCAAGGACTCAAGCCAGTTGAAGTTACTATAATTTATTTTACCTATTCTTATGTACTGATTAGGGATAGTTGGGGTCATGTCGACTACCTATAGTCGCTACTAGTAGAGGCTTCATAGATAGTCAATTAGAGTATTGAATGTAATCCAAGTTTCTTCTTGGATTTACCTTGTAAACATTGATAACATCATATTGAAATAGTTTATATCATGGTTATCCTTTCACTCATCCCTTTTAGCTTTTATTATACATTTTAAATTAGTTACTAAAGAAATATACTAGTACATGGGTTAGCTTGGGATCACTAATGGTTCTAAGCACCATGTGACTTCCAAGGGATAGTCTCGAGTCATTACAAACATTGTATCAGATCATACAGTTTAAGTGTCCTAGGGTGTCTGTGAAGCCGTGTCTAGTAGATTCTTGCAAAACTATACGGAGACATCTGTAATTTTCTGTAAGAAGCTATTGGACATTTAGGAAATATTTCCCTTCTTTATGCTCTAGATTATGCAGTAAAATTTTTCTCTTAGAAATTTCTATCAATTTATGTGTTACTCCATAATTCTGCATTGATGACTTATTCTTGATATAAAATAAGCAATAAATTTTGAATTCTCTCGAAATGATGCTCTCACATTCAATATCAGTAACTTCAGAAATCAGCAAGAGGCTTGAGAAAAGCTTGGTAGTGTGTTTAAAGTGCTTTAATTCAGAACTTTATGTTCATCTATATGACTTGTAAAGTTAAGATAGAATATGATATGTAACCATAATTGCCTTTAGCCTTTTGTTATAGATAACACTTATAAGAGAAGGGAGTATGCACCTAGATTATTGAATAGTAACTTGGAGTGTTGTGATTCTTAAGTAGCCCAATGACCTCAGAGTAGTGTAGAATTAAGAGTGTAGTGACAAGAATGATGTGGATATCTATTATTTAAGAGTATATTAGTAGATCTATGTGTACTATTGAGTTAGTATTGATGTGATATATTTTTGGGTATTAACTAAGCATTAGTGAATGTAGTGTAGATTTCATGGTAGAAGGTAGAGAATGAGTTATTTATTAAGGTGACTGAAGAGTATGCTTGAAGTAGGAAAGGATATCTTGATGGTATTTCATTGTGTTAGAAAATTATAGGTCATTAATGAAAGCATTTGGTGGTTGAGTATTGTTAATTTAGGCTTCCCTCGTTGTTTTAAATGAAAAAACAAATTTGTTGAACCTTATTGAGCTATCAATATAATTTATGCATACGGATTGGTACATAGTAGTGATGAGTAGAAGGAGGATGTTCTAATGGATTATGATACGAAGGCCATAATATTATGATCAATTAGTATTATTCTGAGGTTTTTCTGGACTAATATTTTATTTTATAGCATCCAATCGAGAATAGTATGTGTGGTTGTGTTATTAATCATGTCAAGGACTAGAAACTCAAGTTAGAACAGTGGATGATCATCAAGGTGGAAATAATGTTTGCTTGGTTAGTGAAGCTAGTTATATGGAAGTGATATAATAGTGTTGAAACAGTGTATGCAAGATTTCAAGTTCGTTTACATATAATTAAGTACAATGTTGTAATTATGATGTAAAGGTGCACTTATGGTGATATGGGGTAGGATTATATTCTAAGATTATTGATTGTTGTGTGTGGCTAGTAGTACCCTTGAGTTGCTAAGCTGTAAAAAGGCTAGTTATATAGCATATGATGTTCATAATGTTTAAGTGAAGGAGTTATGGAAAGATGATGTTGAGTCTTTTGGTATGATTTTGATACTCATGGTTTAGGAAAAAATATAAGTTTAGAAATGTGATATTAGTAGGCTATGATGAAAAAAATAGATAGATTATGTGTTTAGTGAGGAAGGTATATTTGTGGGGAAGAGTGTATGTCTATGATGATTTTATTGAAGCTAGAGAAAGTTAAGGATGGTTTATATGAATGGATTGTCCAAGAGTGAAGTTAGTATGTATGAAATTTAGTTTATTTTCATAAGTTGACCATTTATATATAAACCATTAGAGTGAAGAAATTATGGCTCTATCTTAAGGATATGGAATAGAACCATATTCTTAGACTGTTGGCTTTAATCTAAGGAGGAGATAATAGGGTAATGAACCAAATCAAGTTTTGAGAATTACATTGTGATGTGTATCAATAAGAGTTGATATGAAATAGTGACACATTCTTATTGTAGTATATTTCTTTCCCTGGATTATAGTATTATGACCTCCTAACTATGTCTTGCGTGATAGAGCCACACCTGTGACACCAATACATAAACAATTCATACATATTCATGTTCCTTCATAGCTCCTAGTAATAGAATAACTTACTTCACTCTGTGATTCCGGTAATCCCCCATGAGTCTATGAGTTCAAGTATTATGTTATATATCTTTTAATAAGAATGAACCTATATTTCTGAATATGCTCGGCTTCCAATACTCATGGTACACCCTTAATGTCTAGTGAAATTTTTATGATGGCACATATGTCCTCAGTTTGATATTTTTAATGAATTCATTCCTTTGATACTCTATTCCTCAATTCTTATTTAACTATCAAAGTCACGTATAGTATTATTTTATGCTTCAGGTCCTTATGTTCTAACCTTTAAGTGACCTATCCTTATGTAAACATAGTGGTGATGAAAAATAATAAACAACAGTTAAGATGGGTGAAAGTAAATGTTCCTTATTACCAAAAGATTATTGTTTGCTTGTTTTTTCTAAGGCTACAACTATGAAGAAAGATTAAGGTAAAGCATTTAGTCTATGACTTAGTTAGTTAAAAATTCTAGGCATGTCTTCTTGGGTATAGTGGATGAAAGTTGTTGTTGATAGAGGTATTCGAGAGTATGAGAAAATTCCTAGGTGGGTTGGTTGACTAGAAGTTCAAATGTGGTTACAATGATAGCCTTGAATGTCATGTTGGTATATAAGTGGATGAATGCATTGTGCACTAGTGAGTTCATAGTAAGAGTTTGGAGTTAGTTGTTAAAGTTGTAAGGAGTTTTATTCTTGAGATAAGAGATATTAAAACACATAGGGTATTAAAACCGATGGTTTAGACTAGTATCATGGTGTTATTTGTAATACCTTGTGATTTCGAGTTAGGCTTGAACATGGTGAGAGTATGTAGTTGAACTCAGACTTTGGCTAGAGTAGTTATATTTACCCATGTGAGAATTATAAGTTGCATCAAATTAAATGTAGTATATAAGATGAAAAGTATAGTTGGAGTATTTAAAAAGTGTGGCTAAGCTTGAAAGTTAGCAGTTACATTACCTAAGGCACAGTAATTCTATCCTAGCTTCTGTTTAATATGCCTATTCCATATGGTTTTCATTGCATATGTAAGATTAATTGAGTCCTTACTCCAAGTCTTAATTATTCTTAACCATAACAGATTACCAAATTTACAAGTCAATTTTATGATTAGTTATCCAATTTTAGAATTTAGCCTGACATCATGAGTGAGTTCCAAAATTTTCAAAGTTGACAAAGTTTTATTTGTAAATTTACTAATGATGTCCGTATTCAGCTCTTATAAATCAATGTCAGACAGAGCTCTCTTCCTATTCTTTCACCTAAGTAAGTCTTTATCCAATTTGGAATGATCCCAAGGGTGAGATATTATGAAACCCCAAAAATATAAGCCAATGTAAGAACCAAGATTTATGTATATGCAAGATCAAACCTCATGTTATGGAAGTTTTATTAGTGATTTAGAAAAATATTAATACTCTAAAAATCTCATAGCTTATAGACAAGTCAAAACATCCCTTAGCGATTAAGTTCTTGCGAAGAATATAACTATAGTCAACATCAAATGAGAATAACTTTTTGTGTACTGAAATTTTTGAGCTCAAGAACCACCAGCATATAGATTATTGAATAGCTTCCCAAGGATACCAATTTCTCATTAATCAAATTTCGGGGTTAAATGTTATGGCCAAATTACAGAAGCACTGTCAAAGCTGCCTAGAGTACGACTCATAATGTTTCATTACATGTCTTTAGGAGTGAGTTATTGTCTAGGAAGTGAAGGATAAAAAAGGGTTTCTAACTATGACTTAAGTCATGACTCATAGCAAGACCTTACGAGTCGTGGCTGCCTAAGAATTGGGACTGTGTCCAGGTGATTTCCAGATGGTTCGTAAGGGGTTTTTGGTATTTTCTCAATCATTCAACCTCAAAACTATGTCATTTAATTAATTTTAAAGCTGAATAAAATTCCAAAACAACCCCAAATCTCTCATTCTCAACACAACACCAAAAATAATCATAAAACATGCATTTTTTCCCTTCTTCCAAAGAAATAATTAAGGGTTCTTCATCTCCAAGTTCAAATCCTAAAAATTTCAATTCAAGAATCAAATGTTATAAGGTATGTGGGGTTTAAACAAGGATAATCTTTCAATATTGTGCCTAAAATCTTTGATTTTAAAGTTGTATTAATGTGATTTCAATTAGTGTTCATACCTAAATTTCCATGTTTTTGAGATTATTGCCTTATCATATGATTTAAAGTTCAGTTTACAACTAATATGATTGCTATTATAAGATGAATTTCATTATTTTGACATGAAGTTTGATAAATTGATAAAAGATTTCAATTTTGAATATTGAGTCTAATAGTTTGATATGAATATTATATGAGATAAAAATTATTTTACGTTCAAGCATAAGTTATTGAGTTTACGAGAATTTTAAGATTATAAGCTCAAGTTACAAGTATTAAAACATGATTAAAGTTTCACTTGATCTTTTGATCTATGATAAGACATGAAATCCACAAATAATCCTTATGAATATAATTTAAGTAAAGAGAAGTATAAATTGTTTTTAGTTTATATACCCTTATTCTATTTTAAGGTGGATTTCCTATGTACGAGCCTATATATATATGTTTTGGGAGTAGTATTTAGCACCGAGAGGGGAATATGGGTTAGCGCATCCTATTCTCCTGAAACTACATGGCCTCGTCGATTTAAGGGCCTCTCCAGAGAGTGTCTCCTAAGTTTTTCAATATGGGTAAAGTTTAGTGATCACTTTAAGTTAATGTTCTATTTTGATGGCAATGGTAGAACAACTCTCCCCATCATGGGTAAGACGTTGGACTCCATGATAGCTCACATGGTTCATATTGGTTATAAGTAACTCCCACAAAGAAATAAAAAGTAAATATTTTTTAAACTAAGTGTAATGTCTCACTAAGATTATCATATTATGCTTTATTATTCATGTTTTATGATATTTCAGCTTTAATCTTTATTCATTATTAAGGTAAGTTCTTTTACACTTAGCATGCTTGATTTTAAAGTATGTTTTATTTCAGTTTTTAGTTATTGCATTCACCCCACATACTAAATACATTCTGGATAAAGTGACCAGATTTATGTATTTGTGGCTATATTCCTTAATGATGTTTGCACCAGTTGTAGCCCAAAACACCATTATCAAACAGCATATAACTTCAGCCAGTAGGTGATGAGTTCTCTCACCTCGAGGACTCAAGTCCATTATAGTTCATGTATTTTATTTTAAATATTCTTATATATTGAATAGCGATAGTTAAGGGTCAAGTCCCGACTACCTATAGTCACTATTGGAAGGGGTTTCATAGATAGTCAGTCAGAGTATTGTATGTAATACGTGTTTCTTCATAAATTTTACCACTAGTAACCATTCGCAATATCATATTGAAATAGTTTATCTCGTGATTACGCTTACACTCAGAATATTTAGCTTTTATATACATTTTAAATTAGTTACTCAAGCAATATCCTAGTACATGGGTTAGCTTGAGATCACTTTTTCTTCTATACACCATGTGATATTTAGGGTGTAGTCTTGGTGTCTTACATGAATGATATGGCATATCAATGGTATGAGGAGTGGGATCAATCTCAAGAAAATGATGTAGTGTTAACTTTATGGGAGGATTTCTCTTGTGCATTTCTTGACTGCTTTATTTCTTAGTAGTTGAGAGAGGCAAAGGCTGAGTATTTTATGAATTTGAAGCAAGGCAAGATGACTGTGAAGAATTATGCCTTGAAAGTTCACTAGTTTTCCCACTATGCTCCTAAGCTAGTATCTAACATAAGGGCTAAGTTGAGGATATTTTCTTTGGTCTTGTCTCGATACTTGGTGTTAGAGCATAAGTCCACTTTGTTGAATGGTGATATACATATCCTAGGCTTGTGATATATGTGCAATAATTTGAGGATGAGAAGAAAAAGCAGGCAAATATTAGGGAGAGGTAGAGTAAGAGTTCTCTATTTTATTAGAAGGGTGGTCGCCAACTAAATAATGGCAAGGATGGCAGGTAGTATCCTAAAAAGGTGGGGAAATTTGGGTTCCTATTCTATGGTTAGTGCTCCATGTCCTATGTTATTCAGTGATCTCTATTTTTAGAGCAATAGTGGATTTAAGGCATAATGTGCCCAATATTAGGCCAGTGGGGCTTAGTCGGCTCTATTTTATCCCCCTTGTTGATTTTTGTGGGCTGGTGCATCATGGCTTCTTTTATGAGGGAAGGAATTAGTGTTTCAAATATGGACAACCTGTCCATATTTAGAGGAACTATCCTTCAGGCGATGTTGTTACGAGGGCTAATAAGATCCTTGCTATTGTTTCTTCTTTTCCCATATAAAAGGTGCTACTTTTGGCACCGGTATCAGTCAAAATCGTCTATTTTCTTGTGCCAGTCATTAGGATTCTAAGGCGTCCCTTGATATTGTTACTAGTACGATAAAACTCTTCTCTCACTATGTATATTATTTACTTGATCTCAGGTCTACTCTCTCTTATGTGAACCCCTTATATGGTAATTTATTTTGGTTTTGATCCTAAGTGTATTCCTGATCGTTTTTCTATGTCTACCCCATTAAAGACTGTATTGTATCTAGAAAATTCTATAGAGGTTATGTTATATCCATTCATGGTAGGGAGACGCCAGTGGACCTGATTGAATTAGACATATTAGACTTTGATATGATCTTAGGCATGGATTAGTCACACTTGAGATATGAATCCCTTGATTGTCAGATCTGAAGGGTTATTTTTTATTCTTGAATGAGCTGGTAGTTGAGTAGGAAGGTAGTTTTGTTATTCCTAAAGAAAGGTTTATCTCAAATATTAGAGCCCAAAAATTGGTTTACAAGGGGTGTCTCTACCATTTCGTGCATGTTAAGGATCCTAAATATGAAAGTTCTTCTTTTCCATCTATCCTTATGGTGTGTAAGTTTCGTAAGGTGTTTTTGGATGATCTTCTTAGTGTTTTTCTCGATAGGGATATTGATATTGGGATTGATCTTCTTTTGGACACCCGTCCTATCTCTATCCGTCCTTATATAATGGCTCCTACTGAGTTGAAAGTACTTAAGGAGAATTTGAAAGATCTTTTAGATAAGGGTTTTAACTTCCCTAGTGTTTCTCCCTATTGTTCTCCAGTTCTTTTCATGCATATGAAAGATGGGTCCCTTCGGATCTATATAGACTACCGCAAGTTGAATAGAAAAATTGTTAAGAATAAGTATCTGCTTCGTAGGATTGATGATCTCTTTGATCAATTTTAGAGTGCTAAGCACTCCTCTAAGATTGATCTTCGATCAGGTTACCATTAATTGAAGATTGGGGAGGTGGATATCCCTATGACTACTTTTCAAACCTGGTATGGTGATTTTGAGTTCTTAGTGATGTCTTTTCGTTTGACTAGCACCCCGATGACCTTCATGGATTTAATGAGTCGAGTATTCCATAAATTGTTAGATTTGTTCATAATTGTATTTATTGATGATATATTTGCATATTCCAAGAATGAGGTGGATCATGCCAAGCACCCCCGCCTTGTGTTGTCAACCTTGAAAGATCAGGGGTTGTATGTGAAATTCTCAAAATTTGAGTTCTGGTTAAATATTGTGACATATCCGGGTTATGTTGCTTCTAGTAAAGGGATCATGGTGGATCCAAAAAAAATTGCGGTGATTTAGAAGTTGCTTAAACAGACAACACCAATTAATATTTTGAGCTTCTTGGGTTTAGTCAGCTATTATAGGAGGTTTGTGGAAAGTTTCTCTTCTATTGTGGCCCCATTATTTTAGTTGACTCAAAATAAGGTAAAGATTGTATGGTTCGATATTTGTGAAGGTAGTTTTGAGAAGTTAAAAGATAGGTTGACTTTAGCTCTAGTTCTGACCCCACCTATGGTACTAAGGGATTTATGGTTTATTGTGATGCATCCCAGGTGGGACTGGGTTGTGTATTGATGTACAATGATAAGGTGGTTGCTTATGCTTTTGGGAAGTTGAAGGTGCATGAAAATAACTATTCAACTCATGACTTGGAGTTGTTGGTTGTGATCTTTGCTATGAAAATTTGGCTCAATTATATAAATGGGATTCATATTGACATCATCTAAGACCATAAGAGTTTACAACATCTGTTCACCTAAAAGGAGTTGAATTTTAGGCAAAGAAAATTGTATGAGATGCTCAAAGGCTACGATATGAGTGTTCAGTATCATCAATATAAAGCTAACATGGTTGCTAATGATCTTATAGGCTATCCATGGGAAGCTTATCTCATGTATAGGAGGAGAAGCGAGAATTGGTATATGATATTCACTAATTGGTTATTCTTAGAGTTCATCTCTTAGACTTAAGGATGGTAGTGTAATGGTGGAAGAGGTAGCAAAGTAATTTTTTTGTGACGAAGTAAAAGAGAAATAGGTTTTGGATCCTATCTTTACATGGATCAAAGATAATGTGGGTCACAAGAAGGTGATGCCCTTTGAGATTGGTTGTGATGGTATCTTCCAGTACCAAGGTAGGTTGTGTATTCCCGATGTTGTTGGGCTCCGTGAAAGGATTTTGATGAAGTCTAATGAGTTAAGGTATATTGTTCATCTTGGTTCAATAAAGATGTAACATTATTTGAAAAAGATCTATTGGTGGAATGTCCTAAAGAGAGATGTGGCCAACTTTGTGGCTAAGAACTTAGTTTGTCAATAAGTGAAGGTGGAGCAATTGAGGCCTGATGGGTTGTCCAAAGAGATTGAATTGCCCTTGTTAAAATGGAAAGTGATTAATATGGATTTTGTTACTGGTCTTCCACTATCTCACCATTAGTTTGATTCAATTTGGGTCACTATGGATTGGACGACTATGTCCGCTCACTTCGTGCTAGTAAAGATTAAATTTTTAGCAGAAAATTATGCTAAGCTTTTCATTAGGAGATCATGAATTAGAAAGGTTCTCTATTTTCCATCATATTTGATTGAGGTGCTCAACTCACATCTTACTTTTGGCGTTTCTTTCAAAGAGGTTTAGGTCTATTTTGAACCTTATCACGACTTTTCACCCTTATATGGATGGATAAGTGGAAAGAAAGATACATACTTTGAAGGGTATGCTAAGGTCCTATGTGATTAATTTTTGTAGTAGTTTTGTTTACCATTTTTCTCTCATAGAGTTTGCATATAATAAATGGTATCACTCGAGTATTAGGAAGGTTCCATTTGAAGCTTCATATGGTCGTTGATATAGGAATCCTATAAGGTTGTTTGAGGTTGGTGAGAATAGGTTGTAGGGTTCTGACTTGGTTCAACAAGCTATGGAGAAGGTGAAGGTGATTTATTATAGGCTTAAGGCTACCCAAAATTTCCAAAAGCCTTATAGTGATGTAAGACGAAGAGACTAGGAGTTTGAAAAGGGATATTTGGTATTCTTGAAGGTGTCTTCCATGAAAGGAGTGATGCATTTTGGAAATAAAGGAAAGAACAGTTCTCATTATATTGGTCCATATTGTATTTTAAGGAGAGTAGGCAAGGTGGCCTATGAGCTTGAATTTCCTTGGTGTTTATGTTCCATTAATCCAATCTTCCACATGTCAATGTTAAGAAAGTATGTGGGTGATCCTTCCTTGGTTTTTCCATTTAATAGTGTGCGTATTTCAAACTCTTTGTCATTTGAGGAAATCCAAATTGAGATCTTGGATGGGCATGTCCATTGCTTGCGGACAAAGGATGTGACTTTGGTAAAGGTTCTATGGAGGAGAAAAAGTGTGACGAAGCTACTTGGGAAGCCGAAGAGGACATAATGTCCAAATGCCCATTCTTGTTTCCCACTCTGGAAAATCATTTCAAAGGTATGTGTATTCCCTAACATCTTTATTTTTTTAACTTTGTTAAAGAAAACGAGGAATTCCTTTATATCTTTCATTTTTCTCTTTGTTAAAGGTTTGAGTGGGTGTATTTCTGTGTAAACTCGTGCTAAGGGATACCTTATCTCGGTATTCTGGGAATAATGATCCTAAGGGGGGAGAATGTAACACCCCGGATTTTTGGTCCGTGAAAATTTCTAAAATATTATGCTCACTGCCCAGACTATGACTCTCTTTTGAGTCATAGGGAGTCTTGAAGGTTCTTAAGGACTAAAACATAGCCTGGCCAGTAAGTAGTCTTGGAAATTTTGCTTTGACTACAACTAGGACATGAGGAATTGTAAGGTCCCATGATGAGTCATTAAGTGGTAGTCAAAAGGGGATGATTCTATGCCTTAAAAGTTTCTACCTCGATGATTGGTGGTGCATTCTAGTCATAGGGAGTGGTTACGAGCAGTAAGGTATGACTCGTAGCCAGATCAATGGGGGTAACTAGGGGTACTCCCTTGACTACGACTCGAGGAGGCGAGTCGTAAGGAATCTTAATGAGTCTTTGGAAGACTAGTAGTGACTGAGCAGTATTTTCTTGTCTTTCCATCAAGGGCATTCTGGTCTATTCCCTATTTCCCTTACTTAGACCCCATGACCATAAAGCACTTTAAAGGGTTATTTCTCATTCATAACACAGTAAAAATGCTCTCCTGTCTAGATTCTCCAAGGTCAAGATACTTAACATTTCCAAAAAGTAGATCATCTAAGGGCTCAAGGGTTGATTTGTCTCCATAAACTTTGGTATTCATGTATGTTACTCTTTCGCAATTCTTAATTCATGAAAAGAATGTGTTTTGCATGGTTTAGATTATATGAATATGAATCTAGGTTGTGTCAAGGTTAAGGGTTTTGACATGGTTGATTCCTAAATTCCTTTTCCATGATTTATTATTCATTACTTATGCTTTACTAATGTTTTTGGACTTGTTGGGTGCATGGTTATGGTGATTAAACAAAGGGGTCATGGTTTTCCACAAATTGGTGTTTTGAAATTTGAATTGGTTTTTAATAATTGTGTTCACCAACCCTTTTATGTAATTGGCTTTGAATTCTGAAATTGTCACTTGGTTTGACTTACTCACCTACTTAATTGTATTGTATAAATGATTAAAAGAATGAACATTAATTTTTAAAGTATTTTTGGTTATGGTTTGATTTAATGAATAAAGGCAATCGAGGCATTCCCCCAAGATAATGTGTTTGTTATGGCATAAAGGAAAGATTTAAAGTGTAAGGGTATGAAGATAACCATAGTGTACCTTAGGATTTATTAGCTAATAATAGGTTATATGAAACTTTCTTTAAATTAGGCTTAATGGGGGTTATGTGTTAAAGTCGTGAAGATTTGGGTTTTCAATAACTTGAACTAGAAACTCATGTTTGCTGACATGAGGTTTGGTCTTGATTACCTAGGCACATAGTTACACAATTGAGATATTTGTATCAAGTACTAACGTAGGGCTGGGGTATTCACTGGTCTTCCATGATATATCTAGTTTATGCGGCTAACATGTACTAGATCCCTTTCAGCAGGGGAAGCTGAACCCATATAGGTCTTGGGTGAGTATTTATTATGGTTGAGCTACATAGTTCAGGAGAAACTTTTAAATCATGCTAAGACTTATTCACTTTCCTGGCATGATATATTTATATGTATATATACGATTATATGGATTGTCTTGATAATTTTTGAAAATGTGGTTCATGTCATTACTTTATCCCCTATCCCTAAGTTACATGCTTGTGCTCAACCCACTAACCATCTTCAGACGGTGTATCCACAGGTGATACAGGCACCAAAAATTTTTCTACTTTTCTTTTGTAGTGTTAGAAGAAATATCTCTGTTCTTTGACCCTTGTGGTGATGTGGTAAGCTTACATTCTATGAAAGACTTGTTTATTTCATCAGTTTCCTTTCATAGACGAGAATGGAAAAGTTCATACTAATATTATCATTGTCAGAGTTGGGGTATATCCCAACACCTTATTGATTTCATTTTATTAGAAGGCTATATGGATTAATGTGGACTTGGGTGATGTTCGTTAGTTATTTTTCATCGGTTATCGGTTATCGACATATCTTAAATTCTTTTAGCTTATCTTATGTTATCTTGCTATATGTTTGGAATTCATCCGAAGTTAGAGGTATGGTGTTCTATTTGGTTATGTTAAGGGGTGGTCTCCAATCTTTATTGGACTTGAAATACCCATCACAACAAGGCCCTGGTATAGGTCATCACGCATGGTTAATCCATAGAATGTTTTAGAGGTTAAGAAGTGGCCTGGCCCATGACTCCAACTAATATTCAGAGTATGTTGGGTTTAGCTGGTTGTTATAGGAGGTTTGTTGAGAGATTCTCGATGAATTTCGCACCTTTTACTAAGTTGACCCAGAAGAAGGTCAATTTTCAGTGGTCTAGTGTTTACGAGGGGAGTTTTGAGAAGCTGAAAGATAAATTGACTTCTACTCTGATTTTGACCCTACCCAAGGGTACTAATAGCTTCGTAGTTTATTTTTATCCATCCCATGTGGTACTCGGTGGTATGTTAATGCAGTGTGCCAATGTGGTAGCATATGCTTTTAGGTAGTTGAAGTTCATGAAATGAATTATCCAACTCATGATTTGGAGTTGCTGGTTAAGGTGTTTGCATTGAATATTTAGAGACATTATCTATATAGGGTCCATGTTGACATTTATTCATATCATAATATCCTACAATATGTACTCACCTAGATGAAGATAAACCTCAAGTAAATAAAATGTCTTGAGTTGCTTAGGACTATCATATGAGTCTCCATTATAACCTAGGTAAGCTAACATGGTTGCAGTTGCTCTTAGCAGGTTATCTATAGGGAGTTTATCCCATGTGGATGAATATAAAAGGGACTTGGTGAAGGATATTCACTATTTGGCTAATCTTGAAGTTCGTTTCTTAAATTTTAAGGATGGTGGTGTGTTTGTGCAAGAGGTACCAAAGTTATCTCTTATTGTTGAGGTGATGGAAAAACAATTATTAGATCCTATCTTGATACCAATCAAGTATGGTATGGGTAAGCATAAGGTGATAGCTTTTGAGATTAGTGGTGATCGTTACTTTGAGGTGCTGAGAGAGGTTGTGTGTTCCCGATGTGGATGGACTACGAGGTAGAATTTTGGCTGAACCTCATGAGTTACATTATTCAGTTTATCCTGGTTCGATAAAGATGTATCATGACCTTAAGAAGATTTATTTGTGTAATAACATGAAGAAAGATGCGATTAATTTTGTCGTTAAGTGCATGGTGTGTCAACAACTGATGGTGGAGCACTTTAGGCCTAGTGGGTTGTCTCAGAAAATTGAGTTGCTTATGTGGAAGTCGAAAGTGATTAATATGGATTTTATTACTAGTCTTTCGCTGTCTTGGATCTAGTTTTATTCTATTTGGATCATCGTGGATGGGATGACTAAGACTGCTCACTTCCTACCGATGCAGACTAATTATGGTACTGAGGACTATGTTTATTCAGGAGATTATGAAACTACATGGTGCACCCATTTCTATAATTTCATATCATGGAACTCAGTTCTTATCTACTTTTTTTGTGGTGGTTACAACAAGGATTGGGGAATGAGGTGAACCTTTGCACCATTTTTCACCCGCAGACGGATAGACAAATGGAAAAAAAGATTTAGACAATGGAAGATATACTTAGAGATTGTGTAATTGCCTTTGTTGATAGTTGGATTGACAATTTGCCTCTTGTAGAGTTTGCATACAGTAATAATTTTCACTCTAAATTGGTATGGCTTCATTTGATGCGTTGTATGGTAGGAGGTGTAGATCTCCTATTGGGTGGTTTAAAGTTGGTGAGACAAGGTTTTTCTATCCTTATTTAGTTTATCAAGCTATGAAAGAGGTGAAGGTGATTCTGGATAGGCTTAGGACTATCTGAATTTAAAAAGACTTATGCAGATATGAGGCGAACAGAGAGAAAGTTTGAAGTCAGTGATTAGGTGTTCTTAAAGGTTCTCCCATGAAGGGAGTGATGTAATTTGGAAAGAAGGGAAAGATCAGTCCTCGTTACATTGGCCCCTATTTGATGTTGAAGAGAGTTAGGAATATTGCCTGTGAGTTAGAATTTCCTTCAAGTTTAGGTTCTATTCACCCTGTGCTCCATGTGTCTATGTTGAAGAAGTGAGTGGGTGATCCTTCTTAGTGGTACCTATTGAGAGTGTTGGTATTTTAGATTTCCTAACATACGAGGAGGTCCCGATGGAGATCTTGGATGGACAAGTTCATAGATTGTGGAATAAAGATTTACTTTTTGTAAAGGTCCTTTGAATGAGCTAAAAGGTGGAAGAAGCCACTTGGGAAGGAGAGGAAGATATAAAGTCTAAGTACCCATTCTTGTTCTATGTGTCGGATGAAGGAGCTTATGGTATGAATTTCATTTTTACCTTGTTATTAACCATGTTAGTCATTTGATTCTAGATTAATATTGCTAATCTTGTATGAAAATATCCTAGATCATCATTCGAGATGAATGATCCTAAGGAGAGGATAATGTAATAACCTCAAAAAATTTGAGCATTTTATTTTTACCTGTGTTTGAAATGTCAATTTTTGACTTAAATTGGGTTTAGGTATGTGAATGGGGTATCCTGGTAGAGTTTCAAAATTTTGTATGGGGTTCAGGGTGATTTTGGACCCTAGAGGCAGTGAGCCTCCGTTATATCCCCATGTCACGGAGGCTACACTCAAAGATAGCTAGTGTGTCATAGAGGTTAACCTCTGATAGGTATCGTGGCACAGTGGTTAGTATCCACGTTAAGGTCTATGCCATGCCACTATGTAAAATTCTTGTAGTTTTTGTGTTGTTAAGTTGGGATGAGGAGTATTGGAGTGTTTTCACCAATGTGCAACCCTTAAGACTAATATAGCCTTTTTCTTTCGATTTTAAGAGATTAAAATCCCCAAGCCCATTCTCAAACTCAAAAACCTCTGGAGAGCCTACAGATTTAATCATACATTCATATTTCGAGTTTCAAGTACCGAATGAATTTCCAATTTTCGTGTGTCTAAGGTATGTACCTCGTTCCTTATACTTGTATTTTATTAATGGAATGAAAATTTGTTGATTATTCATGGTTTTGATATTAGGTTTTAAACTATGTGTTGAGGGTCTTGGATATAAATTATTTTAATTTTTTCCATGGTTTCTATTGATTTATTATGCATGAATTGTTGGTTTGTACACTCATTGGGGTGCATGGGAATGATGAATTAATTTAAGGGTACAATATATTTCCCAAATAATTGGTTTTGGTATGGAAATTGATAATATCCATGACCCACTTGCCTAATTGGTTTTGGAATATAAATTATCATTTGGTTTGGCTATTCTCTTTGAAAATAATGCAATGCATAACTGGAAAAATGGTTAAGGATGGTTTTTAAAAACTTTTGGGGTACAATGGAATCCTTCAAGTTGATTTTAATAATGTTGTCTGGGGTATAAGTATTTCCCAAGGTAATGTCTCAATAACATTTTCTTACAATCTATAGTCAGTATAACGATACCACTTAATAATTCCTTAATAATTGACTCCTGGCATTATTGGTTGGGCTATGATTTAAATCTTTTAATATGGGCTTAACGGGGTTTTTGTAGATAAGCTTTGAAGTTGGATATCTCGGATGTAATGATACTCTAAACTCACGTTTGCCAACGTGAGGTTTGGTCTTCATAACCATATGAATGTGTAACACTTGATATATATTTTTGGATGGCTAGCTACCTTTATGGCTTTGGCTTTCCATCGATTTTTTTTCCAATTTATGCAGCTAACATGTATCGGGGCACTTTCAGCTAGGGGAGCTGAACCCATATAGCCTATGGGTGTAGTTTAGGACGATTAAGCCACACAATCTAGGTTAAGGTTTAAAATTTCATGCTAATCCCTATTCCCTTTCTCGGCATATGATGTATGTATATATTGCATATGATATTGTACATTACATTGGTTTTTATTGGTTTTTGTATTATGGTTCATTTCATTATTTTACCCTTTATCCCTGAATTATCTGCTAGTACTACGACCACTAACTATCTTCAGATGTTGTATCCCTACACGATGTAGAAACTGGCCATACTTCTACTTTTTTGCACATTGACTAGATGATAAGGGAACAACTTATGAGTCAGATTAATTTGATAAGCTTTTATCATTCGGAAGACCCTATTTCATGCTTTGGGATTCCTCAAATAATGACTTTTTTTTTGGATTTGTTTTTTGCTATGGTCGGAAAAATGTCCCGACCAGACTACTTTGGTTTTGTTAGAGGCTTCGTCGATTATTGTGGACTTTGGATTGGTTGTTATATTCTTAGACTCCTTCAGAATCATACTTATCTATATTGTTTTATGTTTAGAATTCCGTTGTTATATTATATTGTGTTCTCGTTGACTAGACAAAGTTTGTAGTCTCCTGTCCTCAATGGACTTAAGGCAGGCATCATGGCCAAGACCCTATTTGGGTTGTGAAAAATTTCAATCAGAGCGTAGGTTCATGTTCAATTAGTTGTCCACAAAGCTGTGTCAGGCAGAATATTTTTTATGGATGTGTAGCGCACCACACTTATAAGGAAGAGATTATAAGGAATTAGGAATATTTCCCCTCCTTGTCATCTTATTATCGGTATAAATGCTAAGGTCATGGATTGTTCTAAATCCTATTTATTTACCTTTCAGACCATACCCCTCCAGATGATCTGAAGCTTATGAAAACTCATCTAACAATCCTGAGAACAAACCTGGTCAAGGAACATTATTGTTGATTGTCCCCATAGAGTGCCACCT
Organism: Capsicum annuum; assembly: GCF_002878395.1. NCBI lineage: Eukaryota > Viridiplantae > Streptophyta > Magnoliopsida > Solanales > Solanaceae > Capsicum > Capsicum annuum. Next base: position 136,939,291 of record NC_061120.1, on the reverse strand, counting down.
ATCTCCACTAATCTTTTTCTAGCTGGGGCAACTCATACACAGTTACCTCAATGAGATATTACTAATGCTGAGTTTTGCCAATCCATTCTGCTGGTATTACTTGGAGTTCATTTGAGGCCACTAAAGTTGGCCACTTTATAACGTTGAGCACTATAACTTTCACTAGTACTTAGGTTGAGGAAGATCCTCAATGTTTAATATATGAGATAGAGAATATCTTTTGGGTTATGTATGTACTGATGTATAGTGTGTGGAATTCACTACTTATCAATTAAAGGATGTAGCATACCAATGGTGTAAAGAGCTGGAGCATTATAGGGGTGATTATGCTGAGTCTGCTTTGTACGATGATTTCTCTAGTACTTTTTGAGATCGCTTCATTCCTTCAAAGTTGAGAGAGACGAAAGCTGATGAGTTTGTGAACATGAAGTAAGAAAGGATGATGGTGAAAGAATATGCCCTTAAGTTCTATTAAATGTTGCGATATGCTTATGCGCAAGTGTCTACCATGAAGGCTAGATGTGGAAATTGACTTTTGGTTTGTCACCTGAATTGATTTTGGAGAGCAAGGCTGTATTTGACCAACGATATAGATATCTCTCGACTAGTGGTGTATATATAATAGGTTGAATAGGAATAGAAAAAATAGGCAAAGGTGGGGGAGAGGCAGAGTATAAAGTTTTTATATTTCGATATGGGTAGAGGTCAGTAACATAGTGGTAGAGATAGTGGGAAATGGTCCAAGAAGAGATGGGCTACTCTAGTTCTTATTTGATAACTAGTGAACCTTATCTAAAGTCGTCCAGAGATCATCATTTATAGGGTGATGATGGTTCAACAATATAAGATACAAAATATCTGGCCAATAGGGCCTAGTGAGTTGCATCATACCCTTCTTACAGACTTTGTAGTTGGTGATATTATGGTTTCTATGATCAGGGGAGGAACCATTGTTTAATTATGGCCAGATGGGACATGTGTTGAAGGATTCCCCATGGACTACAGGGGATAATAAGGTTCTAGTTTCCATATCATCAGCTCCTATACTATAGGGAGCCACTTCTACTACCGGCATTGGAGAGAATTTCTTGTACGCTTTTACTATCCTTCAAGAGTCTGATGCATCTTTTGATGTCGTCACTAGTATGTTAAAACTCTTCTCTCGTGATATATACTATTTACTTAACCTGGGGTATACCCTTTCTTATGTGACTCCATTTGTGGCTGTGCATTTTGGTTTCATTCCCAAGTGTATTTTGGTCCCCTTTTTGTTTCAACCTAGTGGGTGACTCGGTCATTGCTAGAAGAGTCCATAGAGCTTTTATGGTATCTGTTGCTGGTAGGGAAACTTTAGTGGATTTGATTAAAATAGGCATTATTTATTTTTATGTTTTCTCAGTGATAGATTGGTTACATTCATGCTATGCTTCTTTAGATTGTCGGACCCATAAAATCATCCTTAATTTTCTAAGAAACCATTAATAGAGTAGGAAGGGAGTTCCCTAGTGCCTATCGGGCAGTTTATATCATATCTTAGAGTCTAAAAATTGATTTCCAGGGGGTGTCTTTATCATTCTGACCATGTTAAAGATCCTAACTTGGAAGGTTCATCTTTACAAAATGTTCCAGTGGTAAGGAGAATTTGCTGAGGTTTTCTCTAATGATCTTCTGGGTGTCCCTCCCGATAAGGAAATTAAGTTTGGAATCAATCTTCTTTCGGACACTCATCCTATCACTATCCTCCTTATAGAATAGTTCTAGGTTAGCTGAAAGAACTTAAGGAATAGTTGAAAGATCTTCTTGAAAAGGGCTTTATCTGCCCTAGTATGTCTTCGTGGAGTTTTCTCATTCTTTTCATGCATAAGAAAGATCATTTTCATTGGATATGAATTAATTACCATCAGTTGAATAAGGAAGCGATGAATAATAAGTACCCTCTTACTAGGATATATGTATTATTTGACCAACTTAAGGGTGCTCAGGATTTCTCTAAGATAGACCTTCGGTTGGGTTATCATCATTTAAAGATTAGGGAGGAGTATACCCCTAAGACTACCTTACTTTCTCGGTATGGACATTTAGAGTTCTTAGTCATGCCTTTTGTGTTGACCAATGCCCCAATGACATTTATAGATCGCATGAATTGAGTATTCCAAGAATTTTTAGACTTGTTTGTGATTGTGTTTATAGAAGGTATTTTGGTATATTCGAAGAGTATGGTGGATCATGCCAATCACCTTGGTATTGTGTTGTAGACCCTAAAACATCAGTGTCTGTATGCGTAGTTTACAATGTGTGAATTTTAGTTGAATGTTGTTACATTTTTGGGTCATGTTGTTTCTAGTGAAGGGATCATGACGTAACAGCTTGAATTTCTAGTCCTAGAAAATTTCTTAAATTTTAGCCTAACTTCCAAGACAACGATTCTCCTTACGCTCATAGGGAGTCGTGACTAGTCTTAAGGACCCAATCATACAATAGCCAGTAGGTAGGCCTAGAGTTTCTGCTATGACTATGCCTAGGACCTCATGAGTCAAAAGGTACCATGATGACTCGTTATCAGTGTATGCCTCAAAAGATTCTTCCTTGATGATGGGTGGTTTATGCTAGTTGTAGGAACTAGTTATGAGTTGTAAGGTATGACTTGAAGCCAAACCACTAAGGGTTCCTAGGGTACTATCTTGACTATAGCTTGAGGAGACGAGTCATAAGTAGTCGGAACGTGTCGTTAGAAGACCCGTAGCAATTCAATGATATTTTTCCACTATTTTGATTAAGGGCATTCTGGTAAATTCTACTTTTTCCTTACTTAGACCCCATGACAATATAGAACTTTAAGGGGTTATTTCTCATTGATAATACAATCAAAAATGCTTTTTTCTCTTTAAACTCTCCAAGCTCAAGATACTTAGGGTTTCCAAGAAATAGTTCATCCAAGGGCTGAAGGGTTGATTTATATCCATAAACTTCGATATTTTAGGCATATTACTCTTCCCCAATTCTTAAATTATGAAAGGCATGTGTTTTATATGGTTTAAATTGTATGGATTTGAATGTGGGTTTTTTCAAGGTTGAGGGTTTTTACATGGATGATTCCTAAATTATTTTTCCCTGATTTATGCATTGTTTATGCTTTATTAATGTTTTGAACTTATTGGGTGCATGGGTATGGTGAATAAACAAACGGTTCATGGTTCCCCTAAATTGTTATTTTGAAATTGGAATTGGTTTAAAATAATTGTGTTCCCTCAACGCTAACATGTAATTGGCTTTGAATTATGAAATTATCACTTGGTTTGACATACTAACCTACGTTATTACATTGCATAAATGATTAAAAAATGATAGTGGATTTTTAAAGCCTTGTTTTCTATGGTTTGATTGAATGAACAAAGGAAGTTGAGGCATTCCTCCAATATAATGTGATTTTTATGGCTTGATGGTAAGTTTGGAAGTGCAACTGTTTTATGATACCCATAGTGTCCTTACCGGTTGGTTCATTGGAAAAAAATGGGTTATGTGACACTTGCTTTAAATTTTTCTTAATGAAGGTTTTGTAGCAAAGCCGTGAAGGTGCGGGTCTTTAATGACTTGTACAAGAAACTCATGTTAGCCAAGATGAGGTTTGGTGTTGATGAACTTTGTGCTTAGTTCTCACTATTGGTATGTTTATATCTTGGACTGACCTTGGGTTGGGGTATTCCCGAGTCTTCATTGATACCTTTAGTTCATGCAGCTAGCATACACTAGGGCCCTTTAATCAGGGGAAGCTAAACCCTTATAGCCCAAGGGTGACTGATTATGACGGTTGAGCTATTAGTCTAGGATAAAGTTTTAATTCACGATAAGCCTCGTTCCATTGGCCAACATGTAAATAATAAAGGTATATATATCATTATATGCATTGGCTTTAATGGTTTTGAAAATGTGGCTCATGGAATTATTTTATCCCCTACCCCTAAGTTACATAATAGTGCTTAACCCACTTACCAGTAGTATCCCTACATGATGCAGGCATAAGAGATATTTCAACTTTCCCTATGCAACATTAGATAGATCGTCTTAGTTCATGGCCACTGTGCTCAAATTGTGAGATTTCATTTTCTAGAAGACTTGATCCTTTCATCAGTTTCAATTAATAGACTAGAATGGAAAATTTTATACTAACATTATCATTGTTATTGTTAGAGTCGAGGGCATATCCTAATACTTTACTGATTTCGGTTTTGTTAGAAGACTTTGTGGATTACTGTGGACTTGGGTGATGTTGGTTAATTGGTTTTTGTCGGTTACTGCTTATCAATTATAGACATGTCTTAAATTCTTTAAGATTATCTTATGCTATCTTGTTATATGGTTGGAATTCATCCGACATTGGGTGTATGGTGTTATGTTTTGTTTGGTGCAGGGGATGGTCTCTTGTCTTTGTTGGACTTGAGATACCTGCCACAGACAAGCCTTGGTTCGAATTGTGAGAAGTTGGTATCAGAGCTAGGTTTGGTGTCATTGGGTGTCCATAAAGTCGTGTCAAGTAGAGTCTCTTTTGTGGGTATGTAGCATGCCATACTTATATGGGAGAGGCTATGAGGCATTTAGGAATATTTTACTCTTTTGTAATCTACCATAGGGATATAGAGTCTTGTCCTGAAATCTCCTCTAATTCCTATTTGTTTTCTTTTCAAATCATACCTCCCAGAAGATCTGGTGGTCGTGGAAACTCCTCTATCTCTCTTGAGGAAAATGTGGACAGGGCTCATCCTACTAAAGGAGTTCATACCTAGTCTACAACCACTACATTTATTGCCCTATTGGAGTTCTACTAATCCCTCTCCCTCTGTTAACACTCATACTCAGTCATCTCAGGGAGATATTACCAAAGTTAAATGTCGTCATTCCATTCATCTATTGACTCGGTCAGTGACATCTCTGTCACGTCAGTTGGGTCCTGTTGGCGTTGCTGTAAATACTTCTAAGGCAACTAGAGTTGGCCATTTTATGAGTTAGAATCCTTCGACCATTACTAATTATAAGGTTTAATAAGATCCTCAAGGATTCATAGATGAGATAGAGAAGATTCTCGGTGTGATGCAAGCTTCTGACTCTGAGGGTGTGGAGTTCGTTATGTACCAATTGAAGTGTGACACTCCAAAAATATAAGCTATTGTTTTAACCATGCTTTAGGTTCAACCAAGATCAAACATCATTTTTTGGTAGTTCTATTAGTGATTTAGACATATATTAAGATCCCAAATATCTCCTACCATATAGACAACTAAAAACATCCTTTAGAGATTAAATTCTAGTAAAGAATATGACTATATTCAACTTCAAAAGAGCATAAAATTTTGTATACTATTAATTTTTCCTTCAAGGCCCATTAATAGATAGATTATTAAATTATTTATTCAATGATACCAATTTCTCCTTAATCCGATATCGGCTTGAGAAGTCATGGACAAAATATTGAAGCACTACCAAAGTTTCCCAGTCTACGACTCGTAATGTCTCATTATGGGTCATTAGGAGGGAATCGAAATTGGGGCAGTAAAGGCTAAAAATGGGTTTTTGACTACCACAAAAATCACGACTCATAGCCTAACCTTATGAGTCGTAAACAAAGTAATCGGGACTTTTTTGAGGTGGTTCCTAGGGGGTTTTTGGTCCTTTCCCACTCTTTTAACCCTAAAACTACATCGTCAAATGTATTTTAAGTTTGAATAAAAGCAAAAAACAACCACCAATCCCTCATTCTCAACACTAGACCAAAAATACTCCCAAAACATGCCATTTTTTTCTTCCAAAGCAAGATATTAAAGTTCTTCATCTCCAAGTTCAAATCTTTAATATATCAAGTCAAAGAATCGAAAGTAATAAAGTATGTGGGGTTTGAGCAAGGATAATCTTTTATTATTGTCTCTAGGATCTTTGGTTTTAAAGTTGAATTTATGTGATTTCAATTAGGGTTCATACATAAATTTCCATGTTTTTACATTATTGCTTCATCATATGATTTGAAGTTCAGTTTGTACAATAATTTTATAAGATGAATTTCAATATATTGATATGAATTTTTATGAATTGATATAAGATTCAATTTTGATTATTGAGTTTGATATTTTGATATGAAGATTCAGTGATATAAAGAATGTTTTTCAGTTCAAGTATAAGTTATGTAGATTACAAGATGTTTAAGCTTATAAGCTCAAGTTACAAGTATTATAGCATGAGCTTTATCTTTTTATCTAAGATAAGACATGAAATTCACAGATGTTCCTTATGAATATAATTTAAGTAAAGATAAGTATAATTGGTTTTTAGTTGATAAATCCTTATGTTATTTTAAGGGGGATTTCCTAAGTACGAGCATATAAGTTTTAGGGGTATTATTCAGCACCGAGAGGAGAATATGGGTCAGCGTATCCTATTCTCCAAAAAATATATGCCCCCATAGGTTTAAGGGCCTTTTAAAAGAGTGTCAGCTCAGTTTCCCAATATGGATGAAGTTAAGTGATCACTTTTAGTTAAGGTTCTATTCTGATGGCAAGGGTAGAACTGCTCTTCCTAATGTGGGTAAGACGTTGGAATTCATGATAACTCACATATTTTATGTAGGTTATAAGAATATCCCACAAAGAAACAAAACTAAATATCTTGGAAAGTATGTGTAATGACTCACTAAGCTTATCAGATTATGCTTTATTATTCATATTTTATTATATTTCAGCTTTCACCATTATTAATGATCAAAGTGAGTTCTTTTAAGCTTAGCATTCATGATTTTAAAGTATATTTTGTTTCAGGTTTCCCTTATTTCATTCATCACCACATACTCAGTACATTCAAGAAGTATTGACCATATCTATGTGTTTCTAGCTACATTCCTTCATGATGTAGGTACCATTAAAGACCACAATACCATGGTCTGTCATCGCACAACTTCAGCCAGCAGGTGATGAGTTCTCTTACTTCGAGAACTTAAGTTAGTTGCAGTTCCTATATTTTATTATCATTATTCTTATGTTTTGATAAGGGATATTTGGGGGTCGTATACTAACTACCTATAGTCAATACTAGCAAAGGCTTCATAGATTTAAGTCAAAGTATTGTATGTAATTCAAGTTTTTTTCTTCAAATTTACCGCTGGTAAGTATTCACAACATCATATTATTAAAGTTTTTCTTATGATTATGATTCCTCTTGGAAAATTTATATTTTATATACATTTGAAATCAGTCACTCAAGTAATATACCAGTATATGCATTAGTTTGCGATCACTTATGGCTCTAAGCACCATGTAACGTGTAGGGGTAGTTTGAAATATCCTAGTTTGTAGTCCTTAAAAAATTTCCTGGAATTCTTGTCTCTGGACCTGATATGACTTATGGATATGGGTCGTATGTTGGGGTACAAATGGCATGGTCCAGTTATCTATTGACCAAGGTTTGTTGGTGGGATGGATTTTAGTTACTGAAATGGATATGACTTAAGGGTATGAGTCATATTGGTGGTTAAGGGTCATTTTGTTCCTTAATTTATACTTGGTTACTTAGAATAGATCTAAGTACGAGTGGCTCACCATGAGCTATAATCCAAACAATGAATCATACCAGGTACTCGTATGACAGACAATGTTCAATCCTCCTAGTATTTTATTCTTCCAAGGATATGGGTCATGGATATGGATCTTATGTTTTGGTTATGACTTGGTTGGATGAGTCATATACTAGTCATGGTTTGGTTCAATTGTGTAGGTCAGAGTACGAGTGGTGGATACTAATTGTATTGGAGGGTATGACTCGTGTGGGTCAGTCATATCCCTATGACAAGATTTCGGTGCAACTTAACGTGGGAATTCTGGACATTTCTCCACTTATCTAAATAGGTTCCCTTGACTTCTAACCTAATTGGGAGGTTATTTACTCTATTATTCTATTCATTAATAGCTAGAAACTCTTTCTAAACATTGGATAATTCTATCAGGAGATTTATGGCAAGGGAAGCTAGGGTTTCAACTAAAAAATCAATTTGGGGCTTGTCTTGGTGATTTCTTCCCGTCATCATCTTTGTTTAAGGCATGTTCTTTTCCCTCATTGTTAATTTTACTTAAAGTCATGGTTTATATGAATATTTTCATGATTTTACTATTACATGACTTTTGCTTTCAAATATGATTTGGGGGGGGGGGTTTCATATTAAATGGTTGGTGATGGATTCCCATGGTTTTAATTGTACTTTTATATACATTAATAGTGGTTTTGGATAATTGGATTACATGGTAATTATTTAATGGTAATTGGAATTGTTTTTTTTCAAATTACGCCCCCAATGTGTTTGATAAAATGCTTATAAAGATATGTTCATTGCATTGACTTCTTTTATTGGAACTCTTGCATGTTTTAAACTTGGTAAAGGAATTATGAAAGGTTTAAATGGTTTGGACAGCCTAACGTCTAATTTATTACGCTTGTGTTGAACATGAAAGTCTCCCAAGTGGTTTAATATGGTAAATAAAAGGGCACTTGAAAGTCCCATTAAAGCTATAAATGGTTGGCTATGGATGATACTAGCAAGTAAGGGTTGGTATGACGATAGCAATATCGGTGGCCTTAGTTAATAAATTGATAATGGTTTGGTTATTTGGATATTAGTTTTAGTTGGGAAATAATGATAAGAGGTGTAGCTAAGCCATGAAAGGTGGTGTCCCGGGAGGACTAAAGCTGGAAACTAATATTTACCGACATAAGGTTAGTCTTGGTGATAGTGTGGTTGATGTCACACTATATTTAGGGGATGTACTAAGCATTCTACGAAATACTTCCCTAGTTGTGCGGCTACATGCAATGGTCCCTTTCAGTAGGGGGATCAGAACCCATATAGCCCCGTAGGTTGTTTAGGATGGAAAAGCTATATAGCCCTGGTAAAAGTTTTAAAGGCATGTAAAACCCAGTCACTTTTCTCGGCATGGTTATATATTTATGTATGGTTGTGAGCAAATGGATGGTTTTACTTCATTTTTTAAATAGCATTATTTTATCCTCACCTTGAGATCATGCTAGTGGCCACTCATTAACCCCTTATACAAGCTGTTGTATACCCACGATCAAAGGGAACCGGCCGTTCTACTCCTCCTACATAGTGATTGACTTAGGGATTAGCATTTGGGCTGAAGTGGTGAGCTTTCATCCTTTTGGAAGGCTCTATTTTATGTTATGAATATTTCTAAACACTTTAATTTTATTTCTAATATGGGTTTTCACTATGGTTGGGGGCATGTCCTACCTGAATTTCAATACACTTTTTTTAGAGTCTTTGTGGTAGTTCTATGGGCTGAAATGGGAAGGATCAGTATAGGTGTCTGCATTTGTGTTCGAATAAGCTAGGAGGCTAGCATAATCAGACATAATTTCTCACTGTTCCATCATACATCATTTTGGGATTGATTATATTATGTTTTAGAATTTCCTTGGTTATGTCCTAGTTTATGGCCCTTTTTTTGATATAATTTGGTATGGTTGGATTACTGATATGGGATGGTTAGACTCGGTTAGGTCTTTCACAATTATTATCTTATCCTGGAGTTTTTATGTTAGGTGTTACACTATGTTGTTATATTCTTAAAATATAGCCAACTAAGGGAAGGAGGCTAGAGGTTAGGTTGGTTAATAGGGGTGGTCTCCGGTCCCGATCAAACTTATGAATCCCATTACGAAAAGGCCCTAGGGAGGATTGTATTAAGTTTTTATTAGATCTTAGGTTTATGTTCAATTGGGAGTCTATAAAACTATATCGAGTAGTCTTTATTAGAGGTATGAAGCACACCACTCTCAAAAGGGAGAGGCTACAAAGAATTTAGGAATGTTTCACCTTCTTGGTATTCTATTTTTATGCTTGTAGTCTCAATCATGGAATCTTCTCTAATCCTTGTTTATTTGTCTTTCAAATTATGTCTCATAGATTTGGAACACAAGGAAATTCTTCTATCCCATCTGAGGGTAATGCTAAAGAGGTGCATCCTATTTCCAGGGTTCATCTTCAATCCCATGATCCTATCCTTATTAATTGTAGAGTTCCACTGGTTGGGACTTGTTTTCCTAAAGGCGAGGTGACTAATGTCAAATTCCGTTAGTCTATTTATGCTTTTTCTAAATTTGTTGCTCCTTAGGCTGAGCGGGATATATTTAGTTCTTTGTCTGCTGAGGCTACAAGGGTTGGTCAATTTATGATGATGAGTTGTCCTACTTTTTTAGAGTAAAGGTGGTGGAGGATCATCCATAGAGATTCTTGGATAATATGGAAAAGATATTTTGTGTGATACAAGTTACCAATGTGGAAAGGGTAAACTTTGCAGCTTATCATCTCAAAGAGATTGCATATCAGGGGCATAAAGAGTGGGATAGGGATAGAGGAGATATGGAGGATTCATATTTATGGGATGCCTTCTATAATGTTTTTCTGGATTGTTTCATTTTGTAAGAATTGAGGGAAGAAAAGATGGAGGAGTTTGTGAACCTCAAGCAGGGAAAAATGTCTATCAATGAATATGCCTTGAAGTTTCCCAATTTTTAAGGTATGCTCCTGATTTGGTGGCTAATATGCAGGCTAGAATGAGGAAGTTTGCTTCTGGGATTAATCAGGATTTGATTTTTGAGAGCAAGGCTTCTTTACTGAATAGATATATAGATATCTCTTTGTTGACTTTTCATACACAACAAGTAGAGGATGAAAAAAGGATGCAGGCAAAGTTTAGAAATAGATGGGGAAAGAGGATCAGGTTTTTTGATTAGGGAAGTGATCCAACTCAGGATGGTCGAGATGATGGAGTATGGCAGAAAAAGAAGTAGGGGAGTTCTTTCTCCTACTATGTTACTAGTGCTCCTTATCAGTCGGGAGACAAGCGTTATCATGGTGGTTATAATAATAGGGCACAGGGTGCCCAATCTCATGCAAATGAAGGTCAGTTAGTTTCTTCATATCCTCCTTGTCGGTTCTATGGTCTTCCTCATCAGGGTTATTATGAAGAAGGAAGGGACAAATAATTCAAGTATAGCCAGGTAGGCCATAGGCTCAGGGATTGTCCGATTGATAAGGTTGCTATAAAGGCAAATATGATTCCTGTGGCTTCATCTTCAACTCATACACCTAGTAGTGTTTCAGCTTCTTTTGTTATAGCTACTGGTTCTTGTGTTGGCTGGAATAGGTTGTATGCATTGGCATCCCGATAGGAATCTAAGGCATCACTTGATGTCGTTAGTGGTATGTTACAGTTTTTCTCTTATGACTTATGTTGTTTTCTTGATTCGTGGTATACTCTCTCCTATGTGACTTATTGTGTGGTTGTATCTTTTGGTTTCTATTTTGAAGTTATTTTTGATCTTTTTTCTATTTTTACCGAGCAGGTGACTCAATTATTTTAAAGAGAGTCTACAGGAGGTGTGAGGTATCTGTTGGTGGCAAACAAACCTTGGTGGATTTTTTTGAGTTGGATATGGTGTATTTTGATGTTATTTTGGGGATGGATTGGTTACACTCTTGTTACGTGTCCTTGGATTGTCAAACCCATCGGTTTATCTTTAGGTTCACTGGTGAGCTAGTTCTAGAATGGGAGGGCATTTGTCTATCTCTTATGGGGAGGTTTATTTCTTATCTTAGGGCTCTGAGGTTAATCTCTAAAGGTTTTCTTTATCACATTGTTTGGGTTAAATATTCTAAATCAAAAGGTCCTTCTTTCTAGTCATTTACATTATTTAATGAGTTTCTAGAGTTTTTTTGGATGATCCTTCTGATGTTCCTCTGGATAAGGAATTAGAGTTTGGTATTGATCTACTTCCAGTAGTTATCCAATTTTTATTCCTCTGTATTGAATGGCTTTGGTTGAGTTATGGGAATTCAAGGAGCAACTGAAGAATCTTCTAGATAAAAGGTTTATTCATCCTAGTGTATCTTCTTGGGGTGTACCGGTGTTGTTTATGTGTAAGAAAGATGGTTCCTTTCGAATATACATTGACTATAGAAAGTTGAATAAGGTGACAGTCAAGAACAAGTAACCTCTTAAAGAGATATATGATCTGTTTGACCATCTGCAAGGTGCCAAGTTCTTTTCTAAAATAAATCTTTGGTATGGGGACCATGAGATAAAGATTAGGGAGGTGTATTTCCATAAGAATGCCTTTCATACATGGTATAGGCACTTTGGGTTTATGGTGATGTCATTTTAATTAACTAATGCTTCTGCGGCATTTATGGATCTGATTAACATAGTTTTTCATAAGTATTTGGATCTCTTTATTTTTGTTTTTATAGATGATATTCTAGTTTATTCGAAGATCGAGGTGGATCATGCTAATCACCTCTATCTAGTGTTGCAGACCTTAAAGGAACAACAGTTGTATGTCATGTTCTCTGAGTGTGAGTTTCGGTTAAACACTATAACTTTTTTGGGTCATATTATTTCTAATAAAGGGATCATGGGGGATCCGCAGAAGGTTTTTGTGGTGAGGTGGTGGCCTAGACCCACAACTCCATCCAACATTTGAAACTTCTTGGTTTTAACCGAGTATTATAGGTAGTTTGTTGATAGATTTTAACTGATAGTGTCTCCTTTGACTATGTTAACTCAGAATAAGGTCATGTTTTCTTGGTCAGATACGTGTTAAGGGAGTTTTGAGAAGTTGAAAGATAAGTTAACTTTGCATCCAATTATGACTTTGTTGGAAGTAAATGATGGGTTTTTGTTTTATCATGATACATCTTAGGTAGGGCTTGGGTGTGTGTTTATGCAACAAGGGAAGGTGATTGCCTATTTTTTCAGGCAGTTGAAGGTACATGAGAGGAATTATCCTGCTTATGATTTGGAGCTATTGACGGTTGTGTTTAAAAATTTGGTGACATTATTTGTAAGTTGTTCAGGTGGATATCTTTTCTGATCATAAGAGTCTATAGTATGTGTTCAGAAACAAAGAGCTTAATCTCAAGCAGAGTATATGTCTTCAGATTATCAAATATTATGATATAAGTGTTTACTATCACATAGGTAAGGCTAATGTGTCTGTTGATACTCTAATCGATGAAGCTATGTACAGTAGAGTCTGGCAGAACGGTACGGAGATGTCTGTACTTTTATTTAATAGGCTAATGGAAATTTAAGAAATATTTCCCTTCTTTATGCTCTAGATCGGGTAGTAAAATTGTTCTCTCAGAAACTTCTATAGATTTGTGTGTTACTACTATATGATGTTGCGTGTATTTATGCACTCTAGTATTACTATTCTAGCTTATTTACTCTTATTTTGAGGACAATTTGTGTGATTTATTTGTTGATATGATATAAACAAGCATATAAGTGTTCAAGTATGTGATTACAATGGTTAAAAGTGTTTTCAAACAAGTTTGTACTTAATCGAGTCATTTAGAGTTCAATCGGAGAAACTAGTTTTACTAGCTTGAGCTAGTTGTGTGTCTAGTTGATTTCGTTGGATTCTATTTTGTTTAACGTGTTCCAAATGTTTTAAGTCTGTAATTATGTGTGAAACAACTTGTTGGTACTGTGCAAAGTTCAATTTGGTTAAGTCAAGAGTCGGAACATAAAGTTGGAGATCAAGGGAAGTAGCCTAGTCTTAGCTTGTGTTTTTGATTCATCGTTTCAGATATTGTATTGTTCGGAGTTCTAATATGTGGTGTATTATGACGTAGGATGTTTTGTGAGCTGATTTGGATGTTATATGAAGGTTCAAATGGGTGGAAATTAATACTAAACATACTACAAAAACTTAGATAAAGGAAGGACGTTGGAGCACTTAAACCAAATTTTAAGATGCAACTTCCAGTGAGGTATCGTGATAAAGGTGTGTCATGAACCCTATTTGAATTAAGAAGACATTTCAACTTGAACCTAGCTTTACTTTACCAGTTAGTGCACCACAACCCATGCTTGACTTGACCAACAACCGTGGCGCAACCCAATTCTACACAGCCAAAAATTGCAAGTTTAATCCTACACGACTTGTGCTTATCATATACCTATAATAGAACATTGTACATGTTATTCATCATCTTTGGACGTCTTGGAACATCAGGGAGCTGCTACGACATGTTTGTTTAGTTTTACATTCTTTTATTTAGCATTCTATTAGATTATATCATGTATTCAGCCTTTTGGATCATGATTATGACGATGAGTGGCTAAGAACTCCCTTTTCGGGGTTAAACCTAAGAACATGACTACTATTGTTTTGAATTAAGTTTATTTGATTTGCATATCATTATTGGTTGTGTGTTCGATCTTGTTTTAACTATTTTGGGGCGTGATCACCCTTAGAATACATCTATTGTCAACCTTGCGCTCTCGGTAGAAGGAATAGAGAGATAGAATGTGGGAATGAACAAAGTATGGTTTGTATTGTTTTATGAAATAAAGAATTCAAATTAGCGTCTAGGACAGGGATGTAGTTAGAGGCCTTGATTCACATTTAGGATGATAGCTTAAAGAACTTTATTGGATTATTACATTTCCACTCAACGATGTAGTTGTAATGTCTAATTAGCTAAACGGTTAGAGGTCGGGAGACCCTGATCATGCGAATAACCCTTCAAATCAGCAATCAAGATAAGCAAGTTAACGAATGAAGTTCAATAACATAGTATGATTGTTCGGAGTGCTTTAACCTTGGGCATTTCTCCTATTGATTGTCTCAAGACATTTATTTACACATTGTTTACTTTTCTCTAGTTTACAAATATTCCAAACTCTATTTTTGTTACTCTTTCATAAATTGAATCTAAATTGTGAACTGAATTCGAATACTTGTTAAAACAAGTCCTTGTGGGATTGATACTCAGCTTTCTTGAAGACCAGAATATTACATGGTAGACCACGTACACTCGCATGTGTGCTTGGGTGGTGCCATGTTTTTGGCGCCGTTGTAGGGGACTTGTAATTTTGCAATTGTTTTATTTTTAGTTTTACTTTTAGATTTTTTGGTGTTATCTTGGTCTTGGTTTTTTATTTTCCCGAAATAGGTTTACAAAGTAGTAAGCTAGCAAGGGATCGTGACTTGGTTTAATCAAGATCTGAACTTAAGAAACATTTCCATCAATGAAGGAGAGAAGCAATCCTTCTACCCAGAATTCCGTAAATCCAAAAGATCAAGAAGATCCTGCTCCAATGGCTGAAGAACAACCAACCCGTAGGACAGTCAGAGAAGTAGCAATCCCATTTCCAACCAATTTGACCTCCTTATTTCAGAAGCCATCATCTGGAGGTAATTTTTAGCTTAAAAAAATATGGTACAACTTGTGATTAGCAGTGGATAGTTCATAGGGCTTTCACATGATGATGCACAATCCACTTGCGAAATTTCCCTGAAATCAGTGACACATTCATTCCTACGGGCCTGGATTCAAATTATATACGGATGACATTTTGCCCATTTTAACTATTGGGGGAAGGAAAAAAGTTGTTGAATGTGGAACCAGAAAATTCAATCACATCAAGGGATAGAATGGCTCAAAAATTCCTTATTCAATTTTTCCCGTCTGGAAAAACTGCGAGACTTCACAGTGAGATAGTGTGCTTCAAATAGAAGACAAGCGAGAATCATTATCATTCTTAGGAATGCTTCAAGCCACTTCTTTGGGAATGTCCACACCATCAACAGTCCACTGAGATACTTGCACATACTTTTGTAGAGGCTTTAGATCACAATACAAAAATATTGCTAGATTCAGCTGCAGGTGGTCAAGCTCTTAAGATGACATATGAGTTGTACACTTTATTGAACTGCATAGCTCAAGAAAATCCAGAGTGGCATTCAGATTTGCGGAGCGCTAAAAAAAGATTTTCAAGTGTAGTAGAGGTTGACCAATTCACTACCATATCTGCTCAAATCTCTTCATTGTAAAATCCAATAAGCAGTCAGAAGTTGGGAGTAGAGCAGCCTACAACCACAATCAATGCAATCCAATAAGCTACACGTTGGTGTGAATTTTGCAATAGCGGTTCCCATTTAGCAGCTATGTGTGCTACAAATCTAGAATCAGTAATGTATGTGCATAATATTCAAAGACCTAATTATGGTAACTACTACAACATGTAGTAGAAAACTCAGCCACTAATGTAGACATTGAATGCCCCACAGTAGAAGGCTCTACCAAATCAGTCAATTAGCAATGTAGCAAAGATGATGAAACAACTTTTAGCTGGTCAAGCACAAATATTTTGTGGACATAAATAGTCAATAGGTACAATTAAAGAATCAGCAAGCGGCCATAAGAAGCTTAAATTTGTAGCTAGGGCAGTTATAGTAGACAGTGAATACTAGGCCTCAAGGTGGTTTTCCTGCAGATACAAAAAATCCAAAACAAATAATGACAATCACTTTGAGGAGTGGTAAAGATCTCTATGAAGAACCTTTAAAGGCAACTAAGGAGGTAGATGTAGATTTGACTCCCCCACAGGTACCAAAAAAATGGCTAAAAATTTGAGAAACTCTGAGTACTCGAAATAAAAAATTACAACCGAAGTAGAGAAGTAGAAGCCACAACTTCCTTTGCCACACAAACACAAAAAAAAGGAGCATACATTTTTGAAGAAGATATTTGACACGATCAGAGAGCTTCACATTAACTTACCTTTGTTAGATATTTTGCAGGGTATGACCAAGTACACTAAGTACTCAAGAGATATGGTTGATAATATAGTAAAGCTTTAGGATCTGGAGACGACAGCACTCACTGAAGAGTGTAGCAAGGTGGTTTTCAAGAAGACACTAAAAATTGCCAAAAAATAAAAGAATTGCTCGACCAAAAGGAATTACTAAGGATGTCCTCATAAATGATGGTCAATTTGTTATTCCAACTGACTTTATTATTTTACATTTCAGGTAGAAAAATAGGTACCAATCATTTTGGGGTGTCCTATCTTAGGAACCGAATGAGCTTTGATTGATGTTAGACAGGGCACGCTCACAATGCGGTTGGAGGATGAAGAGTTGGTATTTAAAGTTTACAAGGCACTAAACACACTATCCCTGTATAAGGACTTGTGTATGATTACTGTTACTAAAGATAATAAGTGTGCGGTGGTTAGTTTGTCAAAGATCTGTTAGGACTACCTTATTGAGCTGCCTAAGCTAAAACCACCATAGCCCGATATAATACATATTGATGAGAATGAAAAGGCTAAAGTTCAAATACCTGGTATCATTGAGATTTCATACCAAAGAGGGGTGAAAAAAATAAGAAAATGGAGACCAAGTTTGAGAAAGAGAAGTAAAGAGAATGACTATGTCGTAGTTGGGTCATGCCGCGACACTAAATTAGGCGCTTCTTGGGAGGCAACACAAGTTAATTAGGTATGTTTTATTTTTCAATTTTTATTTTTTACTTTACGTAGTTTTTATTTTGTTAAGCCATAGGTTTATGGGAAGTCTGAGTACCCGAAAACCTGAGCTAATGTGCATGGCATAAACTAAGTATGGGGTCCCATAGACCCCCTTTATCCAAAAAGATGCTACTAGCTATGCCTACAGGCCTCAAGGAGTATTTCTATATCTACCTTTAAATTATACTTTGGGGAAAAATTAGATTTTTAAGTGTGGGGTGGGGAAATTCCCATTTTTAAGGTAAATTTAAAAATTTGTGTATCGGGAATAAGTAAGTTATTCTTGTTGGTTCTATTGTTTATT
Organism: Capsicum annuum; assembly: GCF_002878395.1. Lineage (NCBI taxonomy): Eukaryota > Viridiplantae > Streptophyta > Magnoliopsida > Solanales > Solanaceae > Capsicum > Capsicum annuum. Next base: position 136,921,609 of record NC_061120.1, on the reverse strand, counting down.
GTACGATGAAAGTGTTTTTATGGTAAAAAGCATGTTGATTGTGTGAATGACTACTTTTGAGACTCCTAGGATCATGTTTATGAGTTTTGTACTTGGTGGCTTAAAGTTTGAATGTGTGTTATTGTTTGGTTAAGAGTCTATGATAATCCTATTGTGTTGAGCATATTCTATGTGCATGTAAGGTGTTGTATATTCATGTGATGTCTAGAACTTTCCTGCTATGCATGCAAAGCAAAATAAAGAGTGTGGGTTTAGGATTTGATATAGGCATTTCTATGATAGCCTTGTTTTATACCTTCTTTTTGACCTATCCTTTGTGCTTATTCCTAGTAAGCCTTGTTGAACCTTTAGCTTTTTCTTTGGTAGCCTTAAATTGAGCATAATCACTTCGTTGATACACCATAATTTGATCCAAACCTCCTGAGTGTTTTAGTGTAAAATTAATTGAGTAAGGAGAGTGAGAAATTCAAGAGGAAAAATGGTGAAATTGAAGCCCCCAACACTACAACGTTTTAGTCCTACTGCCACCCTTTAAAGTGTGGCCTAAAGTAGCAAAAAGTGTGGCCTTTTATTAAAGACTACACTTTTGGACTTTAGGCAATAATTATTAGGGGGCAGCCTAAAAAGGCATAACCTTTGACTTTAGGCAATACTTTTCAAGTATTGCCATATCAGCTACATTTAAAAAGTGTGGCCTATGAGTTACAAATGCCATGCTTTTTAGAATTTCATTGACAACAGTTTTATTAGTTTGTTCTACACTTGAAAAGCTTGACGTTAACTTTATTTATGGCTATGATTTAAAAATGGACCTTTTGTACCTTTTCTACAATAACACTTTAAAAGTGTGGCTGTTGAGACCTCCTCTAAAATAATATTTGTGAAATGTAGCCATAGTTATATTATAAAAAAATATAACTTTATTTTGCATTTATTTTGTACATTATTATCCTATTTATAAAGCATTAAACCATCTAATTAATAAATAACTTAATAAAAATTCAAACATGTAGATTTGTAATAGTTTTTTTTTCGTAACTATACATATATTATTTATCAAAAGATTATACACACAAGACTTAAAACAAAAACTGAAACCTAGACATAATTCCAAGTTCAGTGATCAAACAAAAAAAATAACTACTCATACCTCAACAAGCTAAGGCTAAACATAGAGAGTTAAGCTCTTCTATTCTATTAGATAATCTAGGAGGCAAACATGCTCTGTACATAATGTTTTGAATGATTAATATCTCAGGTCAGATTCACTGCCTTTTTTCCTTATTGGAGAAACTCTTATTACACTCTATCAAAATTGAATCAATGCAGAATATTAGTCTAAAAAGCAAAAAGAGCTAGTCAAAATAGTAGAAAGAGAAGTAACGATGGAACCACTAACATATTTGATTTTGGCAAGAAATATTGAATAAATGATCAACAAATGAGCATTAAGAGGAGTTATAGAACTTGGAATTCTTTCCATAATATGTTGCATAGAATTAAATTTCCTCATCTATTTCTCATAAATTGGACTATTGATGATAGTAGCAGGACACAGATGAATGATGTTATTCACAAACTTGGTGGTCTCTGGGGATTTTCTTTAGGAATATTAATAATAGGCTTCAAGAGCTTGTGAAGAGAGTAATTCTTGTGCATGAGGTTTAATTGGATAGTCAATAATTAGTACAATCAGACTAGGAATAGATGGATCTATAACATAATCTGGATGGACATGAATGAGGTAAAATAACGTTGGATTCAATATAATAACTTCAAAGTCTCAAATACTACATAAAAAAGTTGATAATGTAGTCCATACCTCAATATCTAAAAGATCTGACTTCGCATTAAACCCCTTCCGCAATTGTCCAAGCTTTCTCATCTCTTTGGTTATGCAAGCTTCACTATTTCCGGTGTCAACTTATCCTCTGGAGTCCTTTAGTTTACAAATATATACAATGGAGGTATCATTTTGACCAAAATGAGATCCATCCAAATGAATCAATGATATGAGAATAGCTGATATACTAACTGCCTTGAACTTGCCATTAGTTCGTAGCTTCTCTGCATGTAATGAGGGAACTAATGTAGATCCACTTTGGGGGATGATATTTATATTATTCATGACAGCATGAGGGAAAAAAGTATCCATTGTATTAACCAATAAATCTAGATTTAGTATACCTTAAGAAAATAATAGGGGATGCTTTTTCAGCAAGTACGCCACTGTTCTTGTACCTTTAAGTACTAAGTACAATTTGAAAAATAGGGGAACTAAGAAATGGACAGGTACTCACTTTTCCATCAATCGAGGACTTTCATTATTCATGCCTACTAAAGTGAATAGCAAACCTGAGACTTAGTGAATTAGGGAGGAACATGATGAATATGATTTCATGAGAGCTTTGATTCTTGGGATTGTAATAATTTATACTATACCACATAGAAAATCAAAGGGACAAAACTATTTTTGGTTTAAAAGTAGTTCATTATTCCTCAAAGGTGAATCTGCAATCCTAGAAATCCACCTGTTGTCCTTGAGAAAACACAAGTGAGACAAATGTGGTCTATTTGTAAATCGATTGATAATGTCCAAACAAAGAAAATGATCGATTACTTTTGTACGTTGAAACTGAAATTGCGTATCTGAGACATACCTGAGATAATTTTATCTTATGCTCCATGCAGAAGCGTTGCAATCCTTACATCATGAGCAATGCTTTGACGAATAACACCTTACAAATGTTCTTAGTACAAAATAACTAACTAGACAACTTCTGCAATCTTATTAAATGATTGAGAATGTAAACTAAATAATTCTACTCATTATACTTTTAAAAAAAGTAGAATACTACAGTTCTGATTTCATAGTTCCTAGGAAGTATTATCCAGCTATCGCTTGTGAGTTGTTCACTAACTATGTTGTCACTCTAGAGAATAGCTATAGTAATGTTGTATGTCATAAAGGAGCAGTGGGACCAAGCTTGAGGTTTGAAATGATCTGGCAAAGAAAACAAGATTGTTTTTTGCCCTACACATTTTTAACACCAGAAGATTTAAAAGGGTTATTTACTCTTTTAAATTATGTGTCAAATTTAATTTAAACAAATAGATTTAAATAGACATATGAGGTCTGAGGGAATAGTATGTATACAGTAGTAAATAACTTTGATATGTGACAACATCAATACAGCTTCTTCACAATTCACAATTAATATAGCTTCTTCATAATTTACAATTAATACAGCTTCATGCTTAGATTTACAGAAATCAAGACATACCCAGATTTGCAGATTTGAAAACATATTAAAATTTATAGCAGACATTACTTCAATTACTATAATAGTTGAATCGTGGAAAAATATTTCTCAATGCTACAAATTTATATACCTCATTTTATCTCTGTTTTTTGTGTTTTACGGTGTGTGTGTGTATGTTTGTGTGTGGTAGCATAGTCCAAGGCCAGTCCTACAATTCCTGAGTATTATCATAGTTAAATAATGAGATTTCTTTATTTAGGAACTAACTATCTCCAAGGTGTTGAGGAAGTAAATTAATTCATTCATGTATGCATTCTGCTATTTAACTAACAAAGTTTACCTATAGATGACAATGATGTGAAAACTTCTTACAAGTGAGTCGCCAAAGGATCAGCTTGCTAGAAACTTTCAAATGTAGATTCCCATTTACTTGGATCAATTCTCGGAGCAACAAAAAGGGAAATCCAGATACAAAGATAAACAGTTAATATGCAGTAGTAGAAAATGTGAAAATTATGTTAATTGGTGAACTTTATGGTTATTTTTGGAGTTGTGATCTTACCAAAACCAATATCCTCAACTTCAAACCATAGGATTATTTTGTTATCTTTCATGGAGAATTTTTCCCCTACCTCTCTTATTGCTTCAACTTCACTTTAGGAGCAGACTAAGAGTCTTTTTGATTAAGTGAAAAATTCCCTCCACTTGCACTACCACACTCTCCCAAAAGAATGATGTAGCCCGATGTAAGGTAATCCAAATTGTAACATTACCAAATGCACTTGTATCAAGACCCCAATCTCTTCATTTTGTCAGCGTTTAATGAGGACAAGTAGAAGACCGTGATAATGTATCTATTAAAAGTTTCCCTTAAAGGTTGTAAACTTAAGATAATTACTAATTAGATTTGAGAAAATTTGAACAACTCTAACAATGTCTCCTTTAATAAATTTTGGCATATTATCTGTGGATAGAAATATGATAAAATTATATGCATTCAAAAAACATTATGACGAGTCACAAATTAAATTCTTAATAATAATTCTTTATCATATTCTATAGTTGTAAGGAGGGCAGTGGATGTACCAGAGAGATCTAGAACTGTCTCAACATTGTGATTAATGCACTGGATAGAAAACATATCAACAAGTCCTTCAAGTTCTCGATTCAAGTCATCTTTTGTTTCATCCAACACTAGTTTTCTAGATTCTACCTAATAAAAAAGTACAAGAAATTGATACAATTCTTCTAAGGTATAATGAAAACAACTCTTTTGAGTAACAAGCTTAAACCAACTGCAACATTATCCTAATTAGTCCAGTAAAATCTTTATTTTAGATAATTTATTTTTAAAAAATGGGTTTTTCTTGCTAATATGAGTTGTGTAAACATAAAACAAAATATTTATTTTTTAAACAACTGCTAGAATTTAACTCATTGGAAGTTCTGGGTGCACCACAAAGAAATTAGATATAAGAATGTTATTCCTTAAATGTACAAATAAGAATGTTATTCCTTAAATGTACAAAGTCATTCTCTATTCTATTGAAAGATCTCATGTTTATCTCCTTAAAATACCCTACTTGAGCACTAATGGGGCAACCCCTCACTGAAATATTTTCTCCATTTTCTGTAAGTCTAGTTTGATAATTAATAGTGTTTGATGTTGTCATTGTGTCCCAAATATTTTAAACTCATATCACAAATAGGCCACTAGCTGGCTATGCAAAAGAAGTATAAAGCACTAATTAGTTGTGCCATGAGTATCTGTTCTATAAGTGTTAGAAGCCAGATACTTTCAACATAAAAGTCCTATTAATAAGGATCTTACATAGAATAGTCCATTACTCTCCACCTTTAGCCTCCACTAGTCCTAATTGTTGAATAACATGTTTCATCTATAAATCACTTCAACTGGGATTTGATTTCTATTACCTGCTAGTCCTGAAGGTTCCTCCAAAACTTTAAGCCTCAAAGAGAAATCCAGCCTTTGTTCATTTTGGATTGCTTCAACTTTAAGACTTGACGAATTTATATTTCACATAAGTTTTGTAAATAATGTTGCATTTAACCTTTTTCCCTTTATAGTTTATTTTGCATACATAATTTTAAGGTATGTGAGAGAAATAGTAAAAGAATGTCCTATTCTAATATGCTTAGATCATACGATTTCCTTAAAATTAATGAACTAAATGAATAACTACAACAAGTTTGAGAAACATATTATTCAAAAGAATTTGCTGAACTTCCAAGGTGGACCTCACCTAGAGAGTTATCAAAGGACACATAAGGAGCAGTGCCAACATAGATACATGTAGTTGAAGAACCATGAATACCCTTGAAGCCAAATACTTGACTAAGATTTGAATTGTCTTTGCTTTTTGCAACATGGTATGCAAAATATCCATAGACCAAAAGTTTATTAGGCTGATTGCTATTTTTCAAAGTCATGCTAGCTTTTCGACAATTGTCAAAATTTCTATTGTTACAGAAATTTCTACAACCCATGCATGACTTGACAAACAAGAGCGGCGCGACCCAATTCTACATATGGCCAAAAATTATAGGTTTAATCCTACACAGCTTGGGATTATCCTATACATATAAATAGAATATTGTACATGTTATTCATCATCTTTGGACGTCTTAGAACATCAAGGAGCTGATACTACATAAATTTTTAGGTTTAACTTCTTTTATTTAGCATTCTATTAGATTATATCATAAATTCAACCTTTTGGATCATGATTATGATGATGAGTGTCTAAGAACTCCCTTTCTAGGGTTAAAGCCTAGAATATAACTACTATTGTTTTGAATTAAGTTTGTTTGATTTTCTTATCATTATTGGTTGTGTTTTCATTCTTGTTTTAACTATTTTGAGGCTTAATCACCCTTAGAATACAACTATTGTCACCCTTATGATCTCAGGAGGAGGAATATAGAGATAAAATATGGGAATGAATTAAGTATGGTTTGTATTTTTTATGAAATAAGGAATTCAAATTAGCGCCTAGGATAGGGATGTACTTAGAGGCCTTACTTAATTCACACATAGGATGATAACTAAAGGAAATTAATTATATTATTACATCCTCTCTCAATGATATAGTTGTAATGTCCAACATAGTTAAACAGTTAGAGGTTGGGAGACCCTAATCATATGATTAACCCTTTGATTAACAACCAAGATGAGCAAGTTAACGAATGAAGTTCAATAACATAGTATGATTTTTCAGATTGCTTTAACCCTAGGCATTTCTTTGATTGATTATCTTAAGACCTTTATTTTACATAATGTATACTTTATCTTAGTTTACAAATATTCAAGACTCTATTTTTGTTACGCTTGCATCAACTAAACATATATTGTGAACTAAATTTGAATAATTGTTAGAACAAGTCATGTGGGATTGATAATCGGCTTTCTTGAAGGACACTATATTACTTGGTAGACCACATACACTTGCGTGTGCACTTTGGTGCTATCATTATAACACCCTGGGTTTTAACCCTTAGAAACTTTCATAGAATTTTCATCTCTGGACCTAATATGACTCATGCGTATTAGCCATATTATGTGGTATGAATAGTATGGTTCTATCATATACTGACCAGTGTTGGTTGGCGGGATAGATTTTGGTTACTATAATAGATATGACCTAGGGGTACGAATCATATTGGAGGGTATAGATTGTTTGATTCCTTAGCTTAATCTTATACTTGGTTACTTAGGTTGGATCTGAGTACGAGTAAATCATCATGATTTTTAAGATGGGGTATGTGTCATACCAAGGACTCTTATGGTGGACAATGCCTAAATCTTCCAACGATTTTATTTGCCAGGGGTATGGATCAAGGGTATGGATTGTATGCTGGACAGTGTTAGATTAAAAGGTTAAGGCTAAGATATGAGTAGAGGGTACCAATTGTATTAGAGGGTACGACTCGTGAGGGTTATTCGTACCCCTTGAAAGGTTATTTACCCTTTTATTCCATTCACTAACACTTAGAAACTCTTATAAATCACTTTATGATTCTCTCAAAAGATTTTGGGCAAAGGAACTAGGGTTTCAGCTAGATGATTAATTTGGGGATTGTTTTGTTGATCTATTTCCATCATCATCTTGGTTTAAGGCCTGTTGTCTTTCTTAATTGTTAATTATAACTAGAAGAATGGTTTTGTGATTGTTTTCATGACTTCATTGATTGTATGATTTTTGTTTTCAAATATTAATTAGGTGTTTTGATATCAAATATGAGGGAACTCAAGGAGAAACATAAGGATCTTCTAGTAAGGGAATTATTCATCCTAGTTTATATCCATAGGGCGCACCGGTGTTGTTTGTGCGTAAGAATGATAGTTCCCTTTGGATGAGCATTGACTATAGGCAGTTGAACAAGGTGACAGTCAAGAATAAATATCCTCTTCCAAGGATAGATGGTCTGTTTGACTAGTTGCAAGGTGCCAAATTATTTTCTAAGATAGATCTTCATACTGAGTACCATAAGCTAAAGATTAAGGAGGCAGATATCCCTAAGACGGCTTTTCATACATGGTATATGCACTTTGAGTTTTTGGTAATGTCATTTGGGTTGACTAATGCTCCGATGACATTTATGTATCTGATGAACAGGGTTTTTGCCAGTATTTAGATCTAATTTGTTCTTAATTTACCCTTGCTTTATTGTTCTTACTTTTTAATGATGCCAAAATTAGGAATACACTACTGAGTACACATAGTAGGGGACCAGGTACAAAGTAGTATATTCTAGGTGAATGTAAATGGCATATTTATAGGGACATGCATGAGTGGTGCTGAATAGAAATATTAGGAGTCATGTTGACAAGGGAAAGTATGCAGTGTGCAAATACACAAATTAAAGGTGCATGATGATAAGGAAAAGATATGGAAAAAATGAAAAGGTGATAATAGGGGATCAGGTCCTATGTTACATGATGGAGGAATGATGCAGGAACATTCATATTCAGGTGGTAATCATACTAATTAAATGTGAGTATGAACTGATTATCAAATTGTATGACTTGGTTTGTCATCATCAAAAATAAGGGAAATTGCTATATGTAGTTTTGATGATGATCACCTGAACTACAAATTACAAGGTCCTTGGACGTGCAAGTTATAGTACATCTAACATGCTTTATCTGTTCATTTTTGTATTCTTATGTAACAAAATTGCCAATGCTATTTTTAAAATGACATGGATAGTTGGTCTAATGAACTTTCATCCCTAATCACCACTCATCTATAAAAGGGAAAATACGCGTTATCATCAAATGAGTTTTTTTGCAAAAATCTAAAGATTAAAAGCAGAGGCAGCAAAAATGCAATTTTCATGACTGCTCAAGCATAGATCATGTTCTTGTCTTTGTAATATACTTAAAGAGTGACTGAGTGTTCTTGATTGCAGAATTATAAATAAACTACTAATGCTATAAGAGTAGTTCTTTTTTTTGAAGTAAATAGTACTTCGGTATAGTTTCCTAAGCTTAAAGATGATTAGAGTTAATCAGTATAGAGAGAATCATTGGTAGAGTTGTAAATATGAGCTTGTAGTAGAGTTTTATACAAGCACAAGGAGACTAAAGGCAGGATAAATTATAGACTATAATCACGAGGTTGAATATAGTGGATTTCTTTAGTGCTTGTGAGGTAAAGTCATGGTTTTTCCCTTCCTAGGTTTCCATGAAAAAAATCCTTGTGCATTTACTCTTTCTTTATTGTATTTAGTTTTCCTACACTCTATTGTTTGATTGCATATGATTTATCTTGAGGACCCTGGCCCCTTACTGTGTGGTGCAAATCCTCAAGGGTTCTAACACCCTTAATAACCAGTGAAATTTGTATGACGGCATGTATGTCCTCAGTTTAGTTCTCTTTAATGAGTTCAACCTTTGATACTCTATTCCTCAGGCCTCATTTAAGTGTCAAACTTATGTATAGTATACTTTCATGCTTTAGGTCCTCATGTTCTAACATTTTAATGACCTCCCCTTATGAAAAGACAGTGGTAATGATAATTGATGAACAATGGTTTAGATAGGAGAAGGTAAATGTTCCTTATTAGGGAAAGATTTTTGTATGCTTATTTTATCTAAGGCTATAAGTGTGAAGTAACATTGAGGTAAGGTTTTTGGTATATGTCATAGTTAGTTGAAAATACTAGGTTTGACTTCTTCAAGATCGCGGATAAAATTTGTCATTGATCGAGGTATTAGAGAGTATGATAAAATTCCTAGGTTGGGTAGGTTGACTATAAGTTCATATGTGGTTATAACGAGTGGCTTGAATGTTATGTTGGTATATAAATGGATGAATGCATTGTGTGCTAGCGAATTCATAGTAAGAGTTTGGAGTTAGTTGTTGATGAGGAAGGAGTATTATTTTTTATATGAGAGCTATGAAACACATAAAGTATTTAAACCAATGGTTTAGACAAGTATTTGGTGTTATATGTAGTATCTTGTGATTTTGAGTTAGGGTTGGACATGGTGAGAGTACAGTTCAACTCAGACTTTGGCTAGAGTAGCTATATATACCCTTACAAGAATTATTAGTTGTATCAAATGAAATGTAGTATATAAGAGGAAAAGTATAGTTGAGGGAAATTTTTAGAAGTGTGGATAAGCTTTGAAATTAGAAGTTACATTGCCTAAGGCTTAGTAATTCTATCCTAGCTTTTATTTTGTATACCATTTCAATGTGGTTCTTTATTTTCATTCAATCCATGTGTAAGCTTAATTGAGTCCTCACTTCAAGTCTGAATAGTCCCCACCATAACAGATTCCCAGATTTAGAAGTCGATATCATGATTTGTTATAAAACTTGAGAATTCAACCAACAGGTATGAGTGTGTTACAGATTTTTAAACCTAGTAAAAGTTTTATTTGTAAATTTGCTAATGATGTCCATATTCCACTCTTATAAATATATGCCATAGATTAAAACTCTCTTCTTATTCTTTCATGAAAGTCAGTCTTTATTCGCGGCGGAATGAACATAAGTGGGAGATATTATGACACCACAAAAATCCATGTCAATCCTAGAACCATTTTTCAAGTTCATGTAAGATATAACCTCTTGTTTTTGTATTTATACTAGTGATTTAGCCCTATATTAAGACCCCAAATATCTCTTATCTTATTGACAAGTCAAAACATCCCTTAGTGATTAAGTTCTTGTGAATAATATAACTATAGTAAAATTAAGACTAGCACAAATTTTTCTATAATCTTAATTTTTTCGCTTAAGACAAATAAAAATATAGATAATTGAATTATCTTTCTAGCAATGCAAATTTTGCTGTAATTCGATATCAGGGTGAAATTTTATGGCCAAAATACTGAAGCACTATCAAAGTTACCCAGACTACGAATCAAAATATTTCACTACCATTCGTTAGGAGGGAGTCGTAATCTGGACAGTGAATGATAAAGATGGGTTTCTGACTAATACTCAAGTCATGACTCATAGCCAGACCTTACGAGTCATGAACTAAGTCATCGGGATTGCTTCCAGGCAATTTACGGACAGTTCCTAAGGGGGTTATTGTGTTTTCCCACTCTTTTAACCCCAAAACTATGTCATTTAATCTATTTTAAGGCTGAATAAGAATCCTCAGCAACCCCAAATCCCTCATTCTCAACACAACACCAAAAATACTCCTAAAATATGAGATTTTTCTCTTCTTCTAAAGGAAGATATTAGGGTTCTTCATTTCGAAGTTCAAATACTATAAATTTCAATTCAAGAATCCAAAGTAATTATGCATGTGGGATTTGAGAAAGGATAATCTTTAGTTCCTGTGCCCAAAATCTTTGATTTTAAAATTGAATTTATGTGATTTCCATTAGTTTTCAAACCCAAATTTTCTTTTTTTTTTAGATTATTACCTTATCATATGATTTAATGTTCAGTTTGCACAACAATTTACCATTACTCATTTTATTACTTACATGATTACTATTATAAGATAAATCTCATTATTTTTAAATAAAGTTTGGAGAATTGATAAATGATTTCAATTTTGAGTATTAAGTTTGATATTTTGATATCAAGTTTCTATGAGATAAAGAATGATTTCAAGTTCAAGCATAAGTGTAATACCCCGTGTTTTCATGCTAGAATTCTAACCGTCATTCCTGTGTGTCTAAGCTCTAATCCAAGTGATTATCACATGAATACAAATTGCATGATCATTATCCTAGTCTATGGAGTAGTTTAGAGGTAGAAAATGTTTATAACAATGACATAGAACAAGGTTGAGCTAAGACAAATTGATTCATCTAGAGTTTGATATTAGATTCAACAAGGTTCAACTTCAAACGTGAATATCTCTTAATATACATGGAATTATTCATCCCAAGACCAATCAAATTGTACATAATTGACTTAGCTTTCCAACGATACAAATTTTGCAAAAATCTGATACCCGAGAGAAGAGTTATGCCTATTTTTGTGAGAGGCAGTAAGGGTGTGCGATGGGAAATGCGCCACCCAATCAAATGTGTCCGATTGGGAGTGCGAGGCACACTTAAATATATGCCATAAGGTGTGCGATGCATACCTTAAGGTTTCCATGGGTTGTGCACCGCATACCTCACTTCCAAGTGCCAAAAACACCCCTATATATGTCTATAACATGGGATTAAACTCCCACAACATCAAAATAAGTTTACTTTCTCTCAAAATCACCAAGAACAAACTTTAGGTTTTCAACATAAAAAACCCAATAGCTAGAGATTCAACCGAGAGAATTATATAATTTTTACATCTTCAGAATCCCCGTTACGAAGGCTACGAGTGACACCCAAAAGTTCGTGAATAGCATTAGATCATTCGAAAAGTCATTTCAAGCTTCAAGTTTAGGCATGTGGGGTTTTCCAACAAGAACACCCATTCATTCTTGTGCCCAAAAATGCTTTCTTTTATGAAGTTATGGATTTTATATGTTTTACTATGATTTTGAAGCATGAATTTATATCCTATATTGATTATCATTAGATTATGATGTTTTTGATATTTTAGAACTGAAATTACATGAGAATGATGATATTTGTTCCTTATGGCTAAATTTCCAGATTTTGAAGGAATTTATATATATTTATGATGTAAAGCTTGAACCTTGAAAAATTTTCATATGATGTAGAGACATGAGTTTTGAGCTCTAATTGAGATTGTCCTTTTTTTTTTAGAAATAATATGTTATAAACACTTTGTGTTTGAATGAATTGAGATGATAATGAAGCTTTGACCTTTTGGTCGTAAAAAGGGGTTGATTTGAACCAGAGATAAGAAAAGAAATCCACTTTTATTAATTATTATAAAAAGGGTAGCAAGGTTGCTCCTGTTGTGAATTGTTGAATTGTTTATTTGTGTATTTTGTTTTGAAAAGATCTGAGCTAGGTCCGGGAGTATTCTTTATCACCGAGCGGGAGGTATAGCAGGATTGGTACTTTCCTAGAGCTATGTGCCCCCGTTGGTTGTGAGCCTGAGGCTAATTTATATAGTGATCACTAGTGTTTGGATTGATGATTTAAAGTCCTACTCCGATGGCAAGGATAGGGCAGCTCTCCCCAACGTGGGTTAGACGTTGGACCCCATGTATCTCACATGGTTTATGTCGGATATAAGAGACTCCCAATTTGTATGTGTGTATTCTCCTATCTAATATGAAAAGTCTTATTCCTCTATGTAAGATGAAAACATATTTGTTTGAAAGACTGAGTTTAAGTGAATTGAGATTTATTATGACGACTCACATGTTTCACCTGATATATTTTACTCTCTTATGGTTATGAAGATTTTAATTCAAGCTAAGTGAGTCATTTATATCAACATGCATAATTTTATAAATTGTGATGATATTAAGATATTATTTTATATATGCATTGCACCTCCATATTCTCGGTACTTTTCTATGGTATTGACCCACATATTCATATATGGGCTATATTTTCTCAGAATATAGGTACAAGGTATAGTGTATATCTTCAGATCCAGTCAGTTCGCGGCATCTAGTCAGCAGGTGATTAGTTTTTTTGATTCAAGGGCTTGAGTAAGTTATACAGTTTGAGAAGTATTGTGTTTTCTTTATTCAATAGTATTGAGTTGGGTTAGTCGAGAGTCATGATCTAGCTACCTATAATCAGTACTAGTGGAGGCTTCATATATAGTCAGTAGAAGTTGATGTATTTCGTTTCAGTTTTGGTTGTAAAAGTAGAGTTGTAATCTTGTAAATTTAATTTTCTTATCTATCATATTCAAAAAAGAGTTATTTTTCATATATTTGTGTAGATTTATACTTTTTGTTTATTTTTTATGAGTTATGCCGGTAAAAGGGTTAGCTTAGGGTCACTTGTCATCCTAAGAATCGTGTGACGTCTCGGGACCCAATTTTGGGGCATTACAAACTTGGTATCAGAGAACAGAGTTCAAGTGTCCTAGGATGTCTATGAAGCTGTGTCTAGTAGAGTCTTGTGGAATGGTACAGAGACATCTGTTCTTTTCTTCGAGAGGCTATAGGGCATTTAGGAAATATTTCCCTTCTTTCAAGTCTAAGATCGTGCTATAAAAAGGTTCTCTAAGAAACTTATATAAATTATAATCTTACTCTAATCTAGCCAACTCTGCCTCATTTTCAAGGTATTAAAAACAGTTAAACTTAAGTCTCCATAGATAGTTATGGGATTGTAAGAGAGATTGAAAGTATCCCGTCAGTGCTTTTAAGTTCCGAAGATTGAATTTTTTTATCATGTTTGTAAAAATCATGCAATAAATCCAAGTCAGAAGTCTTTTCAGATTCCTCCCCAAAATTCTAATGTAAGTCTATACTTCCCTATCTATTTAGTATTCTTGAGATAACACGATCAATAAGTTCCAGTTCCTCCCCAGATAATGCTCTTATATTTGCTAGCAGAAGTTTCAGAAGTTACACAAAGAAGCTTGAGAGGAGCCTTCTAGTGTGTTATAAGTCCCTCAAATTTAACGTTATGCCCTCATTCTTTCGAGTTATTCAATTAATATAGAGTAAGGTGTATTCTTAGATCATTGAATATTGTGGTGTCAAGTTTCTATCTCTAGTATTATGTAATTTTGTCATCATTGTGTTTGTGAAAAACCAAAGTTTCGCGAAACCGTGTGAGGCAATTTTTATTCACTAGCAACTTGTTGTTTATGTTGCTGTTCTTGTATTGATTGGTAGTTTGGGTTTAGAAGTGTAGTGACAAGAAAGATGGTAAGGGCGATTTATTGAATATGTGTAGCTGAATTTTGTTAGTTATGCTTGAATTATTAATGAAGTGATATACCTTTGTTTGTTAGTTTAGTGAAGTTAGAGAAGGAAATTTTAGTTAAGGTGGATTGTTATTAGCTTGAGGTAAGAAAAGAGTTATTGATGGAATTTATTGTGCTAGGAAAGTATAGATTTTGATAGAAGTACTTAGTGGTTGAGTATTGTTAATTTAGGCTTTCCTAAGATTGCAAGAGGAAGTTTGGTTGAAATTTATAGAGCTATGAAAGTAATTTAGGTGTGAACATGGCTAAATCGCAATGATAGGAAGAAGGAGAATATGTTAACAGATTACAAATAAGATAGGCCAAATAATTATGATTGATTGTTACTGTGTACTAGTCTTTCTTAGTTATGTGTTCTATAGTTTTAAAGGAAGAATTGTCTGTGAGATTGGGTTGTAAATCATGTTTAGATCTAGACATTAAGTTTGAACAGTTGATGGTTCAGTTGTTGATGCTAGCGATATGGAGGTGATCTAGTAGGCCTAAACAGTGTATGCAAGAGTGGAAGATCATATGTTTGTAATTAAGTATGATGTAGAGGTGTGCCCAAGGTGCTATGGGGCTGCATTATTTTTCGAGGATTATTGAATATTATGTGGTTAGTAGTAATGTTGAGTTGCTAGGTGGAGTAAGGATAGTTAGATAATTTATGATGTTCTTGAAAGCTAAGTTAAGGAGTTATGATTGAAGATGTTAAGCCCTTTAAGTATGATTATTTGAGATGTAGGTATGGCTGTAAATAAAAGTGTAAGTTTTTGATGATGATTATTGAAGTAGAAAGTTAAGGATGGCATATGGATGGGTTGTTCAAGAATGAAGTCGGTAAGTTCAAAATTAGTTTACTCATGTGAGTTTAGCATTTATGTATAGATATTAGAATGATGAAATTATGACTTAATCTTGAGGATATGGAGTAGACCAACATACTTAGAATTCTAGCTTTGACCTAAGGGGGAGATGGTTAGTGAAGAACCAAACCAAGTTTTGAGAATTAGATTGTGATACATGTCAATAATGAGTTATGATGAGATAGTGATCCCTTCGTACTCTATAGTATTCCTTGGATTTTAGTTATTACAAAACCAAATCCATCACTTGCATGATAAATCCATGCCACAAGCCTATGCTTATACCCATCATGCATGCTCAAGCCCATTCTCAGCTTCTAGCAAGGATGTAACAGCTTCACTTTGTGATTTGAGTTATCTCTTATGAATCTATGAACTCCAATCTTATGTTGAATAGCTCATGATAAGTATAAACTCATGTTTCAGAGTATGAACAGTTTTTAAGCTCATGATACTAGTGAAGTTCGCATTATATCATGCATGTCCTCAACTTAGATTTCTTTAATGAATCTATGCCTTTTATATTTTATTCCTCAGGGCAAAGATAAGTGAATGTTATGTATTGTAGTTTTCATGCTTCTAGTTCATATGTGTTAGCCCTTCAGTGACATTTTCCTATGTTAAAATAGTGGTAATGATAGGGATAAGCAATGGTTTAGATGTGAGAGAGTTGATGACCCTCATTAAGAAAGATTATTTATGCTTTTCTATCTAAGGCTAAAGTGTGAAGTAAGATTGAGGCCAAGTCTTTGATATATGTCATTGTTAGTTAGAAATTGTGTTTATGTTTTTAAGAATAGTGCAAGAAAATTGTTGTTGATAAAGGTTTAGAGAATATGCGAAGTATGCCTTTAGGGGTATTTGCCTTAAACTTATATGTGTTTTGTAATGATAGGTTTGAATATCATGTTGGGTTTAAGATGATGAATGCAATATGCAGTAGTGAATCCATATACAGAGTTTTAAATTAGTCATAGAAGTGGTAAGGAATGTTATGCTTAGGGTTTGAGCTCTAAGAAGATATAGAATATTTTGAACCTTGTGGTTTATACTAGTATTATGGTTTGGCATATTGTATCTTGTGATTTGGTGTTAGGCTTGATCATGCTGAGAGAACTTAATTTAATTTAGACCTTAGAAGAAAGATTTCCCTGTGCCAATATAAGAATTACAAGTTGAATGAAATGAGTACGGTATTTAAGGGGAATAGTATAGTTGAGAGAGCATTTGAGAAGTTATTCTAAGCTTGAAAGTAAGAAGTTGTGTTGTCTACGGCCTAGCAATCCTATCCTAGTTTATGAGCTATCTAATTATATTCCATGCTATAGAGTTATATCAATGTAGCAATTCCTTAGTCAAATGTCTTGTTCAAAGCATGCCCAAAATTCTTTGCGCCCTAATGTCAATAGAATTTTGTAGAGAAGTGCTAAAGAAATACTCCATTTGAGTATGGGTAGTCAGTAAGACCCTAATGTCAATAGAATTTCGTATAGAAGTGCTAAAGAAATACTCCATTTGAGTATGGGTAGTCAGTATGATCCAGTCCATATAGCCTATAATCTAGTTTAGCAAGAAAGGAGATAAGCTCCTATAGATTCTTAATTTTCCATCTTGTTTTACTATCCGCAGTCTTATACGTATGTACATTCCAAGAGGCAATATGTTTGTGTCCAATTAAATTAGGAATTCATCTCAGTTCATGCATCAGTTTCACTTTCAGATATTAAGTCATGATTAAGTTCGTAAGTATCCTGTGTAGTATCACAGTCTCATCCTAGTGTTTTCATCAAATTATTATCATTCGGGTACGAATGATGGCAAGAAGGGGATTTTGTAATACCCCAAGTTTTCATATCATAAACCTCTTATCCTTTCTCATGAGATCAGACCCAGTGCAAAGTAATGGTTACTCATAAGTTGACACTCTCGTTTCTATCTTAGCCATATAGTTATTTTTCTTGAGTATTCATGCACTTGTAGACCAGTTCAGTAGCTCATTATTCTTGAGATCCAGTGATTTAGTTCTATCAGTTACACATGATAGCTTGAAGACTAATATTCCTCTGTGTTTCAGGTTAATTATCAACATTCGAGGACGAATATTCCCAAGGGGGAGATAATGTAATACCCCGTATTTTCGTGCTAGAATTTTAACCATTGTTCCTGTGCATCTATTCTCTAATCCAAGTAATTCTCACGTGAATACAATTTGAATGATCACTATCCTAGTCTATGGATTAGTTTAGAGGTGGAAAATGTTTATACCAATGACATAGAATAAGGTTGAGCTAAGACCAATTGATTTATCCAAAGTTTGACATACGATTCTACAAGGGTCAACTTTAAACATCAATATCTCTTAATATACATGGAATATTTCATCCCAATACCTATCAAATTGTAGATAATTGAATTATCTTTCCAACGATACCCATTTTGTAAAATTTCGATACCCGAGCAAAGAGCTTTGCCCATTTTTGTGAGAGGCAGTAAGGGTGTGCGATGGACAATGCGCCACCCAATCAAATATGTCCAATTGGGAGTGCGAGGCACACTTAAATGTATGCCATAAGGTGTGCGATGCACACCTTGAGGTCTGCCATGGGTTGTGCGCCGCATACCTTACTTCTAAGTGCCTAAAACACCCCTATATATGTCTATAACACGGGATTAAACTCCCACAACATCAAAATAAGTTTACTTTCTCTCAAAATCACCAAGAACAACTTTTAGGGTTTCAACATAAAAACCCCAATACCTAGAGATTCAACCGTGAGAATTCTATAATTTTTACATATTCGGAATCCCCGTTACGAAGGCTACGAGTGACACCCAAAAGTTTGTGAATAGCATTACGTCATTCAGAAAGTCATTCAAAGCTTCAAGTTTAGGGTATGTGGGGTTTTTCAACAAGAACACCTATGTGGGGATTTTCAACAAGAACACCCTTTCGTTATTTTGCCCAAAAATACTTTCTTTTACGAAGTTATGGATTTTATATGTTTTACTATGATTTTGAAGAATAAATTTATATCCTATATTGATTAACATTAGATTATGATGTTTTTGATATTCTAGAAGTAAAATTATATGAGAATGAAAATATTTTGTGCCTTATGGCTAAATTTCCAGATTTTGAAGGAATTTATATATGTTTTATGACTGTCCCCTTAGTTTCCTAATGTAGATGAAGTTTAGTGATCACTTTAAGTTAAGGTTCTATTCTGATAGTAAGGATAGAACAACTTTCCCCAATGTGTTTAACACATTGGACTCCATGATATCTTACAAAGTTTATGTCGATTATAAGAATCACCCATAAATAAAAGTAGATATTTAAGAAACTAAGTGTAACAACTCACTAAGCTTATCAGATTATGCTTTATTATTCATATTTTATGATATTTCATCATTCAACTTTATTCATGATCAAGGTGAGTTCTTTTACACTTAGCATGCATAATTTTAAAGTATGTTCAGTTTCAGTATTTAGTTATTGCATTCACCCCGCATACTCAGTACATTCCAGAAGTAATGACCACATATATGCATTTGCAGAAACATTCTTTCATTCTATAGGTAGTAGTTTTATCCCACAACACCATGTTCTGACAACACACAACTTAATCTAATAGGCGATGAGTTCTCTTACTTCAAGGACTGAAGTTAGTTTTAGTTCATGCATTTTATTTTTATTATTCTTGTGTATTTATTAGGGATAGTTGGGGGTCATGTTCCGATTACCTATAGTCAGTATTAGTAAAGCCTTTAGTCAGAGTATTGTATATAATTCAGGTTTCTTCTTCATATTTACCACTTATAAACATTCATAACTTATATTGGAACATTTTATTTTATCATTATGCTTTCACTCAGCAAATTTAGCTTTTATATAAATTTTAAATTAGTTTCTCAAGAAATATGCCAGCACATGAACTAGCTTGGGATCACTTGGATTTATAAGCACTGTGTGACGTCCAGGTGGTAGTCTCAGGGTGTTACAAACTTGGTATCAAAGCGTAGTGTTTAAGTATCTAGGGTGTTTGTAAGGACGTGTCTAGTTATATAGTATATGGTTTTCTTAATGGCTAAGTTAAGGAGTTATGGATAGATGATGTTGAGTTTTTTGGTATTATTTTTATTCTCATGGTTTAAGGAAAATATATATTTAGAAATGCGATATTAGTAGGCTATGATCAAAAAAATAGACAGTTTATGTGTTTAGTGACGCAGGTAAGTTGGTGGGGGAGAGTGTTAGTATATGATGATGATTATTGAAGCTAGAGAATGTTAAGGATGGTACATATGAAGGGATTGTCAAAGTATGAAGTTAGTATGTGTGTAATGTATTTTATTTCTATGGGTTGAGCATTTATGTTTAGACTATTAGAGTGAAGAAATTATGGCTCAACCTTAAGGATGTGGAATAAACGCATAATCTTAGAATGTTTGCTTTAATCTAAGAGGGAGATGATAGGGTGATGAACCAAATTAAGTCTCGAAAATTAGATTGTAATACATGTTAATATGAGTTTATATGAGATAGTGATCCATTCTTATTCTTGCATATTCCTTACCCTACATTTTAGTCATTATAACCTCCTATCTATGTTTGCATGATAGAGCCATGCCTATGACCAATATTTGTACACTTCATGCATATTCATGTTTCTTCACAGTTTCTAGTACTAGAATAAATAGCTTCACTTTATGATCTGAGTCATCCCCTATGAGTCTAAAAGTTCTAATATTATGTTCAGTATCTTTTGATAGGTATGAACTCATGTTTCAAAGTATGCTTAGTTTTCAGAACACATCGTACACCCTTAATGACCAGTGAAATTTGCATGTTGACATGTATGTCCTCAGTTTAGATCTCATTAATGAATTCATGCCTTTTATAATCTATTCCTTGCGCCTCAGTTATGTATCAATGTTACGTATAGTATTCTTTTATGCTTTAGGACATCATGTTCTAACATTTCATTGAGCTTTCTTTACGTAAATATAATGGTGAAGAAAATTGACGAACAATGGTTTAGATGGGTAAAAGTAGGGTTGCTCAAAACCAAACCATAACCATTAATCCAACCTCAAAATTAGTTTATTGGCTAATTGGTTATGGATTATCGGATTAATGGTTAGAGAACGGATAAATTTTTTATAATTAATGGCTTATTGGTGCGGGGATGGATTATTCAATTTTCTTATCAGGTAAACCGTTAACCCATTAAAAATTATTATAATTATATTTTCATCCCTAGATATATAAGTATCTTTTGTCAATCCAACATATAAAAATCCATTTATTATTCTATTCACTTTTTAGTTTAGAAAATAACATGTCACTTCTTTTGACATCTAACCATAAAGTGCAGTCATACTCCTAAAATGTAAAGAAAATCTGAAATTAATTCTTAAACCAAAACATAAATTATCTTGACAACACAAGGGAGCGCAATAAAAATCAAACAAGCCAAATGTGTCCTTCAAAAATTTTGATAAAAAACACAAAAATTCAAATAATATTAAAGTTTTAATTTTTTTCTGTCAATCCAGTAACTAAAAATGTTTCTACATACATTTTAGGTCTAGAAGAAAATTCTTTTTTAATTCGATGTTTTAACCTATTAAATAACTATACGAACAAAATTAAGAAGCCTAAAAGATTGATAAATAGAACAATGATAGTATATAAATAACTTAGTCAGTGAAGAAATAGAGGAACTACCAATAATCGTTCGATATTTCATTCTATGTTAAATTTATCTGTTACACCATCTGATAACTATCCGTTAATTGGTAATCCAATACCAAACCAACCATTGTCTTATTGGGTGGCTAGCGAATTAGTATATTTAAAAACCGATAATCAATAAGCCAAACCGCTAAGCATAATTATCTAATCGATCCAATAAATAAGCAGCACTAGGTGAAAGAAAATGTTCATTATTAGATAAACATTGTTGTATGCTTGTTTTATCTAAGTCTATAATTGTGAAGAAATATTGAGGTAAAGTTTTTGGTATATGTCTTACTTAGTTGAAATTGTAGGTGTGTGTTCTTGGGGTTTGTGGATGAAAGTTTGCATTGATAGAGTTATTAGAGAGTATGATAAACTTCCTAGGTAGGGTTGGTTGACTAGAAGCTTATATGTAGTTATAACGATAGGCTTGAATGTCATGTTAATATTTAAGTAGATGAATGCATTATGCGCTTGTGAATTCATCATAAGAGTTTGGAGTTAGTTGTTGAAGTGATAAGGGGTATTATTCTTTATATGAGGGCAGTGAAAACACATTAGTTATTGAAATCAATGGTTTAGACTAGTATATAGAGTTATGTGTAGTACTTTGTGATTTCGACATAGGTTTGAACATGATGAGAGTTTGTATTTCAACTCAAACTTTGCCTGAATTAGTTATATGTATCCATGTAAGAATTATAATTTGTATCAAATGAAATATAGTATATAAGAGGAAATGTATAGTTGACAGAGTATTTTATAAGTATGGCTAAGATTGAAAGTTAGCAGTTGCATTAAGTAAGGCATAGTAATTCTATCCTAGTTTCTGTTTTGCATGCCTTTTTCATATGGTTCTTTATTTTTATTAATTCAATGTGTGAGCTTAATTGATTCCTTACTCCAAGTACGAATCATTCCCAACCGTAAGAGATTCCTTGATTTAAAAGTTAATATCATGACTAGTTATCCAACTTCAGAATTGCCTAGACGGTAAGAGTGAGTTCCCAAATTTTCAAACTAGTCAAAGTTTTAGCTAGAAATTTATTAATTATTTCCATATTTATATCTTATAAATCTATGTCAGAGACAACAACTCAATTCCTAATCTTTCACCCAAGTCAGTCTTTTTTCGAGGATGAATGATTCCAAGGGGGATATTGTACCCCAAAAATCCAAGACAATGTTAGAACCATGCTTTAGGTTAATGCTATAAAATTTCATGTTTTTGTAGTATTATTAGTGATTTATAAATAAATTAAGAACCCAAATAGCTCCTACCTTATAGACATGTCTAAAAATCCCTCAACGATTAAATTCTTGTGAAGAATATAACTATAGTATCTTCAAATCAGCATAACTTTTTGTATACTCATAATTTTGGTGCTCAATATGCACCAACAAAAATATAATTGAATTATATTTTCAATGATTCAAATATTGCCCTAATCGTATATCGGGGTGAAAAGTTCTGGTCAAAAGACTAAAGCACTATCAAAGCTTCCTAGACTAGACTTATAATGTCTTATTATGCGTAGTTAAAAGGGAGTTACAATCTCAGAATTGAAGGATGAAAATGGGTTTTTTAACCACTAATCAACTCACAACTCGTAGCCAGACCTTATGAGTCATGACCTAAATCATCGGGACTGCCTCGAGGAAATTTCCAAATTATTCCTAAAGTGTTTTTGATCTTTTCCAACTCTTTTAGCCACAAAACTACATAATTTAGTCATTTTTAAGGCTGAATAAAAAGCCAGAACAACCCCAAATCCCTTATTCTCAACATAAGACCAAAAATACTCCCAAAAATGTGATTTTTCTCTTCTTCCAATGCAAGAAATTAGGGTTCTTCATCTCCAAGTTCAAATCCTCAAAATTTCAATTCAAGAATCAAAAGTAATCTGGTATGTAGGGTTCGAGCAAGGATAATATTTTATTCTTGTGCCAAAAATCTTTCATTTTAAAGTGGAATTTATGTGATTTCAAATAGAGTTCATACCCAAACTTCCATATTTTTTAGATTATTGCCTTATCATATGATTTGAAGTTCAGTTTGTACAAGAATTTACATTTACTGAAGCTATTACTTACATGTTTCCTATTAGAAAATGAATTTAATTATTTTTACATGAAGTTTGATGAATTGATAAAAAAAATTTCAATTTTGAGTATTGATTTTGATATTTTGATATGAAGTTTCTATGAGAGATAACTAAGGATTTAAAGTTCAAGCATAAGTTACTTAGTTTACAAGAAAATTTGCTTATAAAATCAGGTTACAAGTATTACAACATGATTAAATCTCAACTTGATCTTTTAAGATAAGACATGAAATCCATAAATATTCCTTATGAATATAATTTGAGAAATGAGTAGCATAATTGGATTTTAGTTTATAAACCTTTATGCAATTTTAAGGTGAATTTCCTAATTATGAGCATATAAGTATATGTTTTAGGAGTAGTATTTAGCACCGAAAGGGGTATTTAGATTAGTGCATCCTATTTTATAGAAACTACGTGTCTCAAAGGTTTAAGGGTCTCTCAAGAGAGTATCCCCTCAGTTTCCCAATATGGATGAAGTTTGATGATCTATATAAGTTAAGGTTCAATTATGATGGAAATGGTACAATAACTCTCCTCAACATGGGTAAGACATTGGACTTCATGAGAGCTAACATAGTTTATGTAGGTTATATGAATCTCCCATAATGAAATAAAAGTAAATATTTTGAAAACTAAGTATAATGACTTACTAAGCTTATAATATTGTGATTTATTATTCATGTTTTATGATATTTAATCTTTCAGCTTTATTCATCATCAAGATGGGTTCGTTTGCACATATCATGCATGATTTAAAGTATGTTCAGTGTTAGTTTTTACTTATTGTATTCACCCACACATACTTAGTACATTCCAAAAGAATATAAATGTGTTTGTGGCTATATTCCTTCATGATGTAGGTACCAATTTTAGACCACAACACCATGATCAAATAGCACATAGCTTCAACCAATAGTTGGTGAGTTCTCTTACTTCGAGGACTCAAGTTAGTTGTAGTTTTTGTATTTTATTTTTATTATTTTTATGTACTGATTAGGGATAGTTGGGGGTCATGTACAAACTACGTATAGTCATTATTAGTAGTAGCTTCATAGATAGTCAGTCAGAGCATTACGTGTGTTTCTTCATATTTACCACTTGTACACAATCACAAAATCTTCATATTGAAATAGTTTATCTCATAATTATGCTGCAACTCAAAAAATTTAGATTTTTTATATATATATTAAATAAGTTGCTCAAGAAATATGCCAGTACACGGGTTAGCTTGGGGATCACTTATTATTTTAAGCACTTTGTGATGTCTAGAGGATAGCCTCAGGGCATTAAAAAGTTAGTATAAGAGAATAAAGTTTGTGTCCCTGGGTGTCTGTGAAGTCGTGACTAGTAGAGTCTTGTAAAATGGTTTGGATACATCAGTACTGAAGTACACTAAACCTTGGCCCTTGCTAAAATTCTTGAGTTTTGGACACTCTAGGTAAGTTACGACTCAAGCATACCAATCGTACCATAAGATATGGTTTGGGGATGTCTCACTCATATGTTGGGCAGTAGTTTTACGGTAGTTATTGTCTAGGATGCGAATCAACATCGTAATAGTCCTATGATTGGATACGAGGTGAATGATACCATATAATATAATGCCTTATGTATGGATTTGTTAAAATTACTAAGAGGTATGATTTGTGGGTACGGTTTGTGGGCACCAATCTTACATAAGGTATGATTTGGGGTTGTGTGGTCGTATGTTGTTCAATATAGGGGACCATGGTGAAGGGAAGGGTACGAGTTATGGTACCACTTATACCCTAGGATACGGGTTATGGTGTTGGGTCGTACCAACTAGGGAGTTGATTTTCAACTTTTAAGTTAGGGGTAGTCCGGACATTTTCCACCCCAAACCCTAATGTCCCCATATTATATATCCCTTTGTGGACTCTCATAAAATATTTTGAAGAATAGAAACACTTCAAAATACTATCTTAAACTCACTCTTGAAGATTGGAGGCTAGGGTTTCTACAAGTGTTCTTCAAAGAGCTCAAGATTCATGTTTTTGTCTAAAATCTTCTTGTATAAGGCATTACTCTTCCTTCATTGTTAGTTCCAAATAAAGGCATGTTTTAATGTGTTTTAAACATTGACTATGAATCATGATTTGTTGTTTAGGAAACATATTTTGAGGGTTTTGGTGTATATTTGTTGGATGTTGGTTTAAATTGTGTTTTCACATGTTTTTGTGATGGTTTACAGATGTGGGTACTTGTTGGTTAAGGTTTATCAAATGTGTCATGGGTAACCCTAAATTTTTTGGTTTATTCTTGGGTTTTGGTCTTACTAATGTACTGCACTGAACATATTTGATAAATACCTAATAGAATTTTTTACTTTATTATTGAACATTCATTGGAACTATTACATGGTATGGTTTTGTAATGGAACCCTAAATGAATTTGTATGGTTTAAATGGTTGAATGGTATAAATGGTTTAAAGGTTTTGGAATGACATTAAAATGGTATGAATCGGGTGAATTGTTTGGAGTGGTTAAATGGTAAATCCTTGATGGCTATGAAATTTATTTGAATAAAAACCTTTTGGGGTACACGGGAATCCCCTAAGTGAATGATTTAATAAATTTTGTTTGAATGTTAAATGTCTTGTAAGGTATGAGGGAATCCCCCGAGCAAATCTTGATAATGAAATACTTGTGAGGTACATGGGAATCCCCCAAGTAAGCCTAATAATGATGTACTTGTAGGGTACAGGGGAATCCTCCAAGTAAACATAATTATGTAACCTATGGGGTACATGGGAATACTCTAAGTTTGGCTAAAAACATTTCTTGGAAGCTATAGTTGATATGATGAAAACACTAGAAATAGCCTTGATTGATAATAAATGGAGTGATGGCTTAGTTTGATGGTAGTGGTTTTAATTGGTCAATAATGCTGAGGAGTGATAGTTAACCGTGGAGGTGGGAGTCTAAGGGACGAACACTAGAAACTCGTCTTTGCTTACATTATGATAGGTCATGATGACCTCATTTATGGTACTTTAGGGGTACGCGGGAGTTCTCTATGTACATTTATACATATGTTTCATAGAGACTGACAGGTATACGGGAATCCCCCACTCCTATGGTATCTCCAGTTCATGTAGCTACACATATCCAGGCCCGTTCAGGGGGTTACACTAGACCCATATAGCCTGTGGGTTGATTATGATGGTTAATATATACATACCTAAGTTAATGGTTTTAAAGACATACTAAACTCGGTTCCCTCTTTCGGCATGGTTATATATATATGTATGGTTTGTATGCATATGGTTGGTTTATTTTTTTTTATAGGTTGGGATTATTTTAACCTTAAACTATGCACATGCTAGCATTCACCTACTAGCCCATCTTTAGTCAGTTGTATCCCCATAGGATGAAGGAACCGACCATACTACTACTCCTGCTCATTGATTGAATTCAAGAATAACCGGTGTTCGATTGAAGTTGTGAGCTTCCATAGTTTGGAAGGTATCTAGTTCATGTCATGGATTACTTTTTATAATTGTGTCTCTTGATAGACTTCAAATTTTTTCTATGGTTAGGAGCATATCCCTTCTTGGTACTGTTAGGAGCATATCCCTTCTTGGTACTGTGGATTTAGGTCTTGTTTTATTATGTTTTTATATATATACACATTGTAATATTGTCATGGTTTTGTCTTATGATTTTGGGCTCAATTATACTGTTGGTTAATGGGTTGTTTGACTTACTTCGATGTTCATGGTTATAGACCATCCCAAAGTCTTGGATCATACATTTGGACTATTTTACTATATATATAGAGTTCATCAGACTCAGGGTACATTTTTGTTGTTTGAGTTAGGTATCGAGAGTGGTCTCTGATCATGATTGGACTTTACATTGCCCATTACGATAAGGCCCCACTTTGGGTAATGTTTAATTAAGGTCAGAGCCTGGGATTAAGTGTCAACGAGTGTCTACAAAGTTGTGTCGAGTAGAGTCTTTCTTATGGGTAAGTTATGCACCATAATTATAATCAGGAGGTTACGAGGCATTTAGGAATATTTTAATTTTTTGTTGTTCTACTTTTGGGTTTGGAGTCTATGATCTTGAACCCTTTCCTAACTCTTCTTTTGGTTAATCTTACAGATCATATCCTCTGAAAGATCCATTAGTCATGGAAACTCACCCGTCCCACTGGAGGACGACGTAGATGGATATAGTCTAACTCATGTGGAATAGAGCCGGTCAATGTTTGCGGTTCCTAATTTTCCCTGTGGAGTTCAACCAATACCCACAGACCTTATTTTGGAAGGTGACAGTCATTATTGGTTACCCCAAGAAGTGGTTTTCAATGCAGAGTTTCATTATTCTATTAACTTATTAACCTAGATAGTGACAACTCTGTCATGCCATTCTAGTTCTATTAGTATGGGGGAGATTATTTCAAGGTTGGGAAATAGGCAGGGAGAGAGGTATTGATTTTTTGGAAAAAAGAGAGGATAATATTATGGTGATAAGTGGTGCAAGAGGAAGAGTTGGGTAGGTCCTAACTACTATTTTATGGATAGTGCTTCCTGCACAAAGCTGTTGGGAGGTATGTATTTTTATATTGGTATTACTTTAATGGAAAAAGGTGCCTAACCTCAGGCTGGTGAGGCCCAATCTGCTCCATCGTACCCTTCTTGTAATTTGGTGGTCAATCGCACCGTGGTAGTTGCAAAAAAGGGAGGAATAATTGTTTAAATTATGGTTAATTGGATCATATGCAATAGAAGTGTCCCATTAAGATTTTCCTTTAGGCAAATAGGATACCGGTTGCCACTTCTCTAACTCCTGCACCAAAGGGTGCTTTTTATAGTTCTAACATTGTTCGGGATTGTGTCAATGACTTCACTATCCCTCGTGACTCCGAGACATATTCAGATATTGATACTAGTATGTTGAAAACTCTTTTCTAATTGTAGGTATTGGTTTACTTTGTTTGAGGTACATTTTTTTTATGACCCCACTCGTGGTTATGTATTTTGGTTTGGTCCCATGGTTGTTTAAAATTCTATTCTTTCTATTTCTACCTCAGTAGGTTACTCCGCAATTACTAAAAGAGTCTATGGGGGTGTGTGGTATCTATTGGTCTTGGTGGATTGGTTTGACTCAAAAATGGTGGATTTTGATGTTATCCATGGGATGGATTGGTTACATTCATGCTATTCAATATTTGATTATCAGACCCGTAAATTTTTCATTAGACCCCTTAGTGAGTCAGTTATGGAATAAGAGGTTGGTTTTATTCCCTAACTATTAAAGAAAAGGTTACATTATATCTTAGAACTCAAAGATTGGCGTGCAAGAGATGTCTCTATCATTTGGTCTGGGTTAAAGGTTCTAACTCGAAAGGTCTTTCTTTGCATTCAGTTTTGGTGAGGCATGAATTTCTTATGGTCCTTTCCGATAACCCTCGTGGTATCTTTCAGATATGGAGGTTGAGTTTGTAATTGGCCTTATTTCAAACACTTATCCAATTTCTATTCTTCCTTTATTGAATGGTTTTTATTGGGTCAAAGAAGATTAAGGGAGATTAAAAAATCTCTTAAGTAGAGGTTTCATCCATTCTGGTATTCTCTGTGGAGTGTATTTATTCTTGTACACATAAGTAGAATGGTTCCCTGGAAATTCATAGGTTGTTGGTGGGTAAATAAGGAATTTTAGTGTGTCCTCCTTGTAGTGTTGACCATATATATATATTCTGTATGGGTTACTTTGGTGGTTGTACATGGTGGTTAAATGATACTTGGCTTGAACCTAGATACTTGATCTTATTAAAGGGAGTATGTTAGCTCGGCAATAGCAATATAAGAACGAGGGAGGTAAATTAGTAGGTTGGATAAGGTGTGTAGAAAGGGTAAGGTGAATGCCATCGGTAATACAATAGTAGGTAAGTGGTGATATGTAGGTTGGGGATTCCACTTGAATGGATGAATTGGTGATTTAGTCATTGGATAGATTAGAGCATAGAGTTTGTATGACAATACTGGGTTTAGGTAGCATTTGGATGGACAAGGTTTTGGGTATAGGAAGACAAAGTGTCCCTAGAGTACATCCTTGGTCATACCTATTAGAGAGGGGTGTTCGAGGGTTTATCTTAAATTTTCTTTTCGTAGTAGACTTCAAGGGAAAGTAGAGTTGCATATCTTAGTGATTTTTTCTATATTGTTTAAGAGAGTACTTCACTAGTGCTGCATGCATTCTTATAGTGCTTATGCCTAAGGTTTGCATTTTTCATTCACCTTGTTCCCTAGATATGAGTATTGCCTTTAAATTGCATTACCTATGGTGTATGTGGTTGTGGTTTTTTTGTGTCCAGTCCTAAAGACTCCTTTTAAGGTATAGTTATGTTTGAATGGTTCTTCATTTTGGTCTAGGTGCTTGCTATGTATTACTTAGTGCCTCTAATGTTGTATCTTGTATTGGGGATCTTAGCAGAGTGGCATAGATAATTCTTATAATTTAGTTCCTTAATGACCCTTCCTATTATTGGGGTGGTAGTAGCCTGGAATTTATGATGTTGTTTTAAATATATGGAATATAGAAGTCCCTAAGAGGGGAAGAGTCTAGGGTGACTACTAGAGTTAATGTTTTGGAAGGCGTGGAAAAGTTTTTGTCATGGGACATGGTAGAAAAGAAATAGGTGGTGAAAATCATTGTGAAAGTTATAAGGGGTGCTAGATCCTTAGATGGGTACATTATACCGCTAGTATATAGGTAGTAGGCTTGAATGTTGTGATTGGCAGATATAAAAATGGTTGTGCTGGGTACTTAAGAGGCTTGGGGAGGCATGTTTTATGAATTGTTTGCATGGCATAATTGTGTTACGATTTTTTGTTTCCAACTATTTGTTAAGGTTTTTTTTATAATGGTTGGTTATGGTTTTCCTATGTCTTTTACTTATGATTTTCATATTATATTAATGATGGAGTGGAGTAGTATTTCAGGACAAATATAAGGAGAAGAGCCCGGTGGCCTAAGTTAAATCCTTTTAGTTTTGGACAGGCTTGAACATGGGGTTGATGTATAGCTAGACTCAAGCTCTCCTAGTGGTGTGTCTTTACAAAATTATTAGTTAAATTGGACTTTCTCTCTAGCATGAGTTCCATTCACCCAGTATTCCATGTGGTTGTGTAGAGGTAAAGTGTGGATGGTCCTTCGTTAGTTATTTCTTTTGGATTATATTGGTATTTCGGATCGTTTGCTTCTTAAGGAGGTCTAGGTGAGGATCTTGGGTTGGTAAGTTCATCGGTTGTGGACAATAAACATGGCTTCGGTAAAGGTTCTATTGTTGATCCAAGAGTCTAAACAAGGCATATGTGTTCTTTATCTCATCTTGGTTTGCTAACTTGGTTAAGGGAAAGGAATAGTTCCCCTTGCATCCTTGTTTTCTAACTTAGTTAGAGCTCGGAATGAAGGTGTTGGGGTGTAAATCATGCTTGGAATATGTGGTGATCTTTGTTTATGACTTGATTTTCTAATTTGGTTAGAGGGATGTTTAGTTGGTGTTAATGTGTTATCTCATGTTTTTCTTGCCCTTACCCATCATTTGATGAAGAATTATCCTAAGGGGGAGTATGAAACACCCTAAACCTTGGCCTTGCAAAAATTCTTGAGTTTTTGACACTCTGGACAAAGTATGACTTAAGGGTACCAATTATACCCTAGGATATGCTTTGGGGATGGGTCACTTATATGTTGCGCAGAAGGTTTGGCTTGGCTGTTTTCCATGATACGACTCAACCTCATACTAGTTGTATGATTGAATATGAGCTGTATTATGCCAAATCGTATGATGCATTAGGTGTAGGCTTGTTGAAACTATCAAAGGTACAATTTGTGGGTACCATTTGTACCCTAAGGTATGAGTTGGAGTTGTGTGGTCGTATGCTAGTCTTTATAGACCATGGAGAAGGGTAGGGTATGAGTTAGGATGCCACTTGTACCCTAGTATACGAGTTAGGGAGTTGAGTCATACCCACCTGGGATTTAATTTTTAGCTTTGAAGTCGGGGGTTGTAAGGGCATTTTCTACCCCAAACACTTATGTCCCATGTTATATAACCCTTGGTGGCCTTTCATAACACATTTTGAACAATAGAAACACTTCAAAACACTCTCTCAAACTCACGCTTAAAGATTGGAGGCTATGGTTTCTACAAGTATACTTGAAAGGGCTCAAGAGTCAAGTTTCTCTCCGGAATCTTCTTGTATAAGGTATGCAATCATCCCTCATTGTTAGTTCTAACTAAAGGCATGTTTAATGTATTTTAAACATTGATTATGAATCAGGAATTGTGGTTTTGGAAACATATGTTTAGGGTTTTGTACATATTTATTGAACGTTGGTTTAAATTGTGTCTTTAAATGATTTGGTAATGGTTTGCATAAGTGGGTACTTGTTGGTTGTATTTTAACAAATGAGTTATGCATTACCCTAAATTTCATGGTTTATGCTTAGGTTTTTGTCATGGTAAATATATGCCCTCATTATGCTTGATAAAATGCCTAACAGAATGTTTTTACTCTATTGTTAAACTTTCATTGGACCTATTGCAACGTATATTTTGGTAATGTAACCCGAAATAGATTTTGATGGTTTTGTATGGTTTAAATGGTTGAAAGGTATATATGGTTTAAATGTTTTGGAATGGTCTTAAAATGGTATGAATAGTGTGAATGGTTTCGAGTGGTTAAATAGTAAGTCTTGATGGCTATGAAATTGATTTGAATAAAAATCCTATAGGGTATACGTGAATCCCCCAAGTGAATGAATTAAACAAATTTGTTTGAATGATAAATGTCTTGTAGGGTACACGGGAATTTCCCAAGCAAAGCTAGATAATAAAATACTTGTAAGGTATTTGGGAATCCCCCAAGTAAGCCTAATAATGATGTACTTATGGGATACATGGGAATCCCCCAAGGAAACATAATTATGTAACCTATGGTGTACATGGGAATACTCTAAGGTTGGATAAAGACATTGCTTGAAAGCTTTAGTTGATATGATGATACCACTTGAAATAGCCTTGATTGATAATAAATAAAATAATGGCATGGTTTGATGGTTGTGGTTTTAATAGGCAATAATGGTGTGGTATGATAGCTAACCGTGGAGATGGGAGTCCAAGGGATGAACACTAGAAAATCATATTTTCTGACATATGATAGGTCATGATGACCTCATAGATGGTACTTTGGGAATTCACGGGAATCACCCATGTACATTTGCACATATGTATCATGGAGACCAAAGGGTACTCAGGAATCCCCTACTCCTATGGTATCTCAGATTTGTGAGGCTACAAGTATCGGGGCCCATTTAGGGGGTTATACTGGACCCATATATCCCATGGGTAGAATATGATGGTTAAGATACACATACCTAGTTTAATTGTTTTAAAGGCATACAAAACTCGATTCCCTTTTCCGACATGGTTATATATATGTGTGTATGTATGGTTTGTTTGCTTATGGTTGGTTTATTTGGTTTCTTATAGGTTGGGATTATCTTATCCTTATCCTGAGTGCATGCTAGTGTTCACCCGCTAACCCGTCTTCGAGCGGCTGTATCCCCATGCGAAGCAAGAACCGACCATACTACTCCACGTGCTCATTGATCAGATTCGGGAACACTAAGGGTTGGATTGTAGTAGTGAGCTTCCATAGTTCGGAAGGCATCTATTACATGTCATGGATTACTTTATATAATTTTGTTTTTTCATAGACTTCGGTTTTAGGCTAAAGTCGGGTGCACATCCCGGCTAGGTACTCTTTGGTTTGGTCAAGAGGCTTTGTATGGACAACTGTGGACTTAGATATCATTTGATTATGTTATCTATCAATATATATATAAATAAGATTATTTTCATAGATTTGGGTTATGGTTTGGGCAGGGTTATACGGTTAGTTATTGTGTGGTTTGACTTGCTTGGGTGGTCATGATTATACACCGATCTAAAAGTCCTTGCACTTTTCTTAAATTAAATTCATCCCTAGAATGTTAAGGGATAGATTTCAAAATGAATACTATTTATTTCGTTTGGAATTCCTTAGATTTAGACTTTCCATTGCGTAGGAAATTGAATTAGCTTTCCAACGATATAAGATTCGCCTAAATCCGATAACCTAGTACGAAGCTATGGTTATTTTAAGTTCCAGTCGTAAAACACCATCGTTTGGACCCTTAGCACATCGCAGATCAGTGTAAATTTCCAATTGTTCCATTCTAGTGGCCCTCCGTGATTTTGGTACATCGCAGAAAGGGTCAATTTCCCGTTTGTCAATTTCCAAAGGTCCAGCGCGATAATGTCGTGTCGTGCCATGTTCCAAAATGGCATTCCAAAGGGGCACCCAATGTCTCCAAATCACGAAGTCTGCCCAGTTTCTATTTGTCGATGTTCAATGAGCCACCACGATAGTGGCTCATCCCGGTGGACACCTAGATCGGGAAAATGTATTTTTCTAGTTTTGTGTAGTCGTTTAAATGGGGTATTTTGGTAAATCTCCAACCCCAAATCCGTCCAAAAACAAAAGATTAATCATATTTCAAGCAATTTATGCTATTTATTCACCATCTCTTTTAAAAACAAAACCCTAGAAATCAAAAGCTCCTTCTCCAAGAAACCCAAACTCCTCTATTAATTTTCCAAGGAAATCGAAGACTAAGGATTCCCAATATAAGAACTCTAAGAAATTCATATCCAAAGAATCAATAGAAATCCAAGATTCTAGTTTCTCATCAAAGATCATCAATTTATTGTATGTGGGGTTTGAACAAGGATAATTTATTCATCCTTGTGACCAAAAATTTATTTTAATTACAAATCTACTACAACTTATGAGATTTTTCATGAAATTTAAGTTAGGGTTTATACCCATTATAATTATTTGCAAGATTATGTGATTTCCCATGTTTCAGAAATTGAATTACATGACTTTATTCATATTTTTGTGCATTGTGCAGTAATTTTCAGATTTTATGATGAATTATAAGTGTTTACATTATCAAGCATAAATTTTTAGATGTTTTAACATGACATTAATGCATGGGTCACTAAGCCCCAATTTAAGATTGTTATTTCAAGATTATTTGTGCTATGAGCACCTTCAGATAAGATTATTCACATATTTTAATAAAGATTTGACCTTTTGGTCCTAAGCTAATATAAAGAATCCACTTTGTTCAGATAACTTGAGATTTAAAGAAAGAAAAGTATAATTAGTTATCTTATAAACCCTTGTGCTATTTTTGAAGAAGATTTCTTAAGATTTTGAGCATAAGAATGGGAGTAGTATTTAGCAGTGATATGGGTAGGTTACTTCAATTTCAGAGCCCAGAACTACAAACCAATGTAGGATTCAGATTTATTCCCACTTCTACGTGGATGACTAGAATTATGATCACTAGGATAGAAGTTCTATTCCAATGGAAAGGGTAGAACAGTCCTACCTAAAAGGGGATAGATGTGGGACTCCATGGAAGCTCACATGGTGTATGTCGGTTAGAAAAACCTCCTAAAAGTTGTCCCCTACAATTCAATAGTCTATTGAGTTAAACCTTTAAGATAAAAACATATGTTTTAGAAGTTATGGTTTTAATATTCTTAAGCTTTAAGATAAAGTATTTTATAGATTTCAAATAAAGTATTTTATAGATTTCAACACTAAGTGTAATGGCTTGCCAAATTTACGTTATATGTTTTATCCGTTATGATTTATGATCTTCAGATTTTGAATTACTCAAGCTTGTGTGAGTCATTTACATTTAGCATGCATGGTTTTATAAAAAGTAATGATATTGTTTACTTATTGCATGAACCCCCATATACTCAGTACATACTCAAAGTACTGATCTATACATATGTCAATATGTAATATTGTCTCATAATTTAGGTTTAGGTGCTCAGTCTCAGCAGAGTGAGTTATTCATGAGCATCTCATCTACATCCATGCAGTTGGTGCGTCCTCATATTTTGGGGACCTATTTATTCATACTTTCAGTTTATTAGTATATATTCCTTTGTTCATTTTAGATAGTTTAAGTCAGTTGGGGGCTAGTCTTAGTGACTCTCTAGATTCAGATAGTAGAGGCTTGTCCGACTACTAGATCCAGTTTTAGACATTTGATTTTGAATTTAGATTTTTCAGTATTGTTTTACCAAGACTTCTAGCATGTTTCAGATACTATTTTCCACATTATTAGGATTTCATATTCATATTCCCCCTATGTTAATATCTAGACTTAGTAGAAAGCGGCCAGGGTTTGCTCAGGACTACTTATAGTTTGGAGCACCGTGTGGCATCCTGAAACTAGATTTTGGGGTATTACAGTCTAGTACCGTGGATTTACATTATCTTGTTATATGTATGGAGTTCATCCCACGCAGGGTACATGTTGGTTTATTGAGCTGGGTATTGGAGTGGTCTCCGGTGTCGATTGGACTTGAGATTTCCCATTAGGACAAGGGCCCAGTTTTGATTGTGTCAAGTTGGTATCAGAGCCTAGGTTTTGCGGTCATGGGGTATCCTCAAAGTTTTGTCAAGTAGATTGTTGCATATAAGTGTGTAGTTCACCACACTTATAATCAGAAGGCTAGCAGGCATTTAGGAATGTTTCACTTTCTTGTTGTTCTACTTTTGGGATTTAGAGTCTATGATCTTGAACTCTTCCCTAAAATTTCATTTTGTTCATCTTTCATATCATATCCTTTAAATGATCAAATTTCATTGAAACTCACCTATCCCACTCGAGGACTACATGGATGCATATAGTCCAACTAATGGGCAATAACACCAATAAAGGGTCGCAGTTCCTAATTTTCCCCATGGAGTTTCACTACTCTCCATTATCCCTTTTTTGGAAGGTGGCATAAATTCTTGATTACCTCAAGTAGAGGTTACCAATGCTGAGTTTTATTTTTCTATTAATCTATTAAACCATATAGTGATAACTCTGTCATTCTAATCCTTTCATATTGGTACAGAAGGGAATATGGCATGGTTAGGAAAGAGGCACAGTGAGAGGTCTTAATTTTCTGGACAACAGAGAGGCAAATATCATGGTGGTAAGTGGTCAAAGAATAATAGTTGGGTGGTTCCTAAATCCTATTCTATAGCTAGTGCTCCCTACCCAAAGCTGTTAGAAGACAAGCATTTTTAGATTGGTATTACTTCTAGGGCACAAGGTGCCCAACCTCGGGCCAATATGCCCAATATGCACAATCCTATCCTACTTGTAGATTTTTCCGTCGTTCATACCATAGTTGTTTTGAGAAAGGGAAGAATTATTTTTTTATTATGTTAAGTTTGGTCATATGCAACAGGAGTGTCCCATAATGGTTACTTCTTAGGAAAATAGGATGTCGGTTATAACTTCTCTACTCTTGCACCAAGGGGTTCTACTTTTAGCTACGACATTGATCGGGATTATCTCAATGACTTCACTATCTCTCGAAAGTCTGAGACATCTTATGATGCTGACACTCGTATGTTGAAAAGTCCTTAATCGTTATGGGTATTGGATTTCTTAGTTCAGGGTTCTTTCTCTTTTGTGACCTATCTTTTGGTTGTGTATATTGGTTTTGGTCCCATAGTTGTTTGAAATTCTTTTTTTCCATTTCTACATTGGTAAGTGA
The DNA here is from genome assembly GCF_002878395.1 of Capsicum annuum. NCBI lineage: Eukaryota > Viridiplantae > Streptophyta > Magnoliopsida > Solanales > Solanaceae > Capsicum > Capsicum annuum. The sequence continues at coordinate 136,884,666 of NC_061120.1, read as the reverse complement.
CTCTGCGATTGCTAAAAGAGTTTATGGGTATGTCTTATATTTATTGGTCTTAGTGGATTGGTTTGACTTTGATATAGTGGATTTTGATGTTATTCAGGGGATGTATTAGTTATATTTGTGCTATTCATGATTAGATTCTCAAACCCATAAGGTTGTCATTAGACTCCATGGTGTGTCAGTTATGAAATGCGAGGATGGTTTTATTCCCCAGCTATTAAAGGAAAGGTTGCATTATATTTTAGAACTCGGAGATTGATCTCCAAGAGGTTCAAACTCTCAAGGTCTTTCTCTGTATTCGGCTTTTGTGATGCAAGAATTTCTTTGGGTCCTTTTGTATGACTGTTGTGGTATCTTTCCAATAAGGAGGTTGAATTTGGGATTGGTCTTGTTTCAGACACTTGTTCGATTTCTATTTTTTTTTGTGGAATGGTTCTGGTTTTGTTAAAGAACTTCGGAAAGATTAAGGGATCTCTTAATAGAAGGTTTCATCCATCCTGGTGCTCTCCATGGAGTGTTTTCATTCTTGCATGCATAAGGGGAATGGTTTCTTAGAAATGCACAAGTTATCGGTGGGTGAAAAGGGAATTTTAGGATATCCTCCTTAAGGGGTGAACTATATTGTATATTCTATATGGGATGCTTCGGTTGTAGTACATAGTGGTCAAATGATACTGGGCTTGAACCTAGATACTTGATCTTTGTAAAAGGAGTATGTTAGCTCGAGAATAGCAATGTGAGAACGGTAGAGGTAAATTTGTAGGTTGGATGAGGTATGTGGAAAAGGTAAGATGAATGACTTGGGTAATATATTAGTAGAAAGGTGGTGATATATAGGTTAAGGGTTTTGATTGAATGGATGGACTGGGGGTTTAGGCTTTAGATAAGTTAGACCATGGAGTTTGTATGACTATGTTAGTCTCTAGGTAGCATTTGGTTGGACGAGGTTTTAGGTTTAGGAATACCAAGTATCCCTAGTGTACATTCTTTACCATACCCATAAGAGTGGGGTGTTATGCTTATAGTAGTCATGGGATGAAGGTCGAAGGTTAATCTTAATTTTTTCTTTTAGCGGTAAGACTTCAAAAAAAGTCAAATTAGTTGAATTGGACTTACTTTCTAGCATGAGTCCCATTCACTCGGTATTCCATGTAGTTATGTGGAGGTAAAGTTTCGATGGTCCTTCATTTGTTTTTTTTTGGGTGATATTGGCATCTCAGATACTTGGCTTCTTAAGAAGGTCCCGGTGAGGATCTTTGGTTTGTAAGTTCGCTGATTGTGAACAATAGGCCTGGCTTTGGTGAAGGTTCTATGGTTGAGCAAAGATTCCAATGGAGCCATTTGCGATATGGAAGAGGACATGAAGTCCAAGTATTCGTGTTGGTTCTTTATTCTAGAAACTTGTGCGTAAGGTGTGTGTTCTTCTTTTCTTCTTGATTTTTCAGCTTGGTTAAGGGAAAGAAATGGTTCACCTTGTATCCTTATTTCCAAACATAGATAGAGCTCATAATGGAGGTGTTGGGATGTAAATTATGCTTGGGATATGTGGTGATCTTCTCATCTTTAATTATATCTATATTTTCTAATTTGGTTGGAGGAAAGTTTAGTGGGTGTTAATGTGATATCTTATGATTGTTCTCTTCCTTACCCGTCATTCAAGGATAAATGATCCTAGTGGGGTGTATGAAACAACCTAAACCTTGGCCCATGCAAAAATTCTTAAGTTTTGGACACTCTGAGCAAGATACGACTCAAGGGTACCAATCGTACCCTAGGATATAGTTTAGGAATGACTCACTCATATATTGGGAAGTAGGTTTGGTTTAGTTACTGTCCAATAGAAAACTCAACAATATACTAGTCTTTTGATTGGATACGAGGTGTATGATGCTAATTCGTATGATGCTTGAGGTGTGGAATTGTTAAAACTGTCCAAGGTATGATTTTTGGGTATGGTTTATGGGTACCATTCATACCCTAAGGTATGAGTTAGGGTTATGAAGTCATATGTTTATCAATATAGGGGACCATTATGAAGTGAAGGATATGAGCTAGGGTACCATTCGTACCTTAGGATACGAGTTAGGGGGTTTGGTTGTACCCACCTGGGAGTTTATTTTCAAATTTTAAGTCGGGGGTAGTCTTTATATTTCACACCCCAAAATCTTATGCTCCCACATTTAATAACCCTTGGTGGCCTCTTCAAACACACTAAGAAGACTAGAAACACTTCAAAATTTTCTCTCAAACCCACTCTTGATGATTGGAAGCTATGGCTTCTACAAATGTTATTCAAAGGGTTCAAGAGTCATGTTTTTTCTCCGAATCATCTTGTATAAGGAACGTACTCTTCCCTCATTATTAGTTCCAACTAACGGCATATTTTAATATGTTTTAAACATTGATTATGAATCATGAATGGTGGTTTTGAAAACATATGTCAAGGGTTTTTGTGGATATTTGTTGAATGTTGGTTTAAATTGTGTTTTCACATGTTTTGGTGATGGTTTGCATACGTGGGTACTTGTTGGATATGGTTTCACAAAAGGGCCATGGGTAACCCTAAATTTGATGGTTTTTGCTTTGGTTTTGGTCTTGGTAAAGGTATGCCCTTAACTTGTTTGATATAATACCTACGAGAATGTTTATACTTTTATTGTTGAACATTCATTGGAACTATTGCACGGTTTGGTTTGATAATGGAACCCTAAATGGATTTTAATGATTTTTCACAGTTTTAACTATTGAATATTATAAATGGTTTAAATATTTTTTAATTGTTTTAAAATGGTATGAACAGTGTGAATGGGTTGGAGTCCTTAAATAGCAAAGCCTTGAGGGCTATGAAATTGATTTGAATAAAAATCTGGTAGGGTACACGTGAATCCCCCAAGTGAATAAAATAATGAAATTAGTTTGAATGTTAAATATCTTTTGGTGTACGAGGGAATCCCCTAAGCAAACCTTGATAATGAAATAATTGTGGGGTATATGGGAATCCCCTAAGTTAGCCTAATAATGATGTACTAGGAGGGTACAAGGGAATCCCCCAAGTAAACTTTATAATGTAACCTATGGGGACCATGGGAATCACCTATGGTAGGCTAAAGAAATTACTTTCAATCTATAGTCGGTATGACGATTCAACTTGTAATAGCCTTGATTGACAATAAATAGAATAATGGCTTGGTTGAATGGTAATAGTTTTAATTGGAAAAGAATGGTGGTGTATGATAGCTAATCCTAAAGGTGAGAGTCCAAGGGACAAACACTGGAAACTCATGTTTGCTGACATGGGGATAGGCAATGTCGAGCTCATATATGATACTTATGGGGTACACGCAAATCCCTTAAGTACATTTGTACAAGTACATTTGTACATATATATTAGGAGAGCAAAGTGTAGTCGGGAATACCCTACTTTTATGGTATCTCTGGATCGTGCGGCTACACATATCGAGGACCATTTAGTGGGTTACACTTGACCCATATAGATCGTGGGTAGATTATGATGGTTAAGCTACACATACCCAGGTTAATGGTTCTAAAGGCATGCTAAACCCAGTTTCCTTTCCCGACATAGTTATATGTATAAATGTATGGTTTGCATGCGTATGGTTGGTTTATTTGGTTTTTTATTGGTTGTCATTATTTTATCCTTATCCTGGGTGCATGCTAGCGTTCACCTGCTAACTTGTCTTTAGGCAGTTGTATCCCCACGCGATATAGGAACCGACCATACTACTTCTCCTGCTCATTGATTGGATTAAGAACAGTTGGTGTTGGATTGATGTAGTGAGATTTCACAATTTGAAAGGCATCTATTTCTTGTCATGAATTACTTTATATACTTTTGTCTTTTCATAGACTTTGGTTTTTAGCTATGGTGAGGGGCATGTCCTGGCTAGGTACTCCTTGGTTTTGTCTAGCGTCTTTGTATGGACAATTCTGGAATTAGGTTTTGTTAGATTATGATATCTTTATCTATATATATATTGGATTATTGTCATGGTCTTGGCTTACCGTTTGGTCTTTGTTATATGGTTGGTTAATAAGTGGTTTGACTTACTTGGGTGGTCATGATTATGGACCTAACCCAGAGTCTTAGATCATGCATTTACACTATCTTTTAATATGTATGGAGTTCTTCTGACTCGGGGTACATGTTGGTTCATTGAGTTGGGTATCGGGGATGGTCTTCTATCCTGGTTGGACTTGAGATTGCCTATTATAACAAGAACTTAGTTTGGGTAGTGTCAAGTACTTTTCTTTGAGAGGCTATTGGACATTTAACAATTTTTCCCCTTATTTATGCGCTAGATCGTGCAATAAAATTGCTCACTAAAAAACAACTATCGATTTGTGTGTTACTCCATATACAAGACCACTCAAAATTTCTAAAGTTAAATCATCCTTTTAGGCTTATCAAGGGGTCTCAGACTTAGAAAATTCTAGCTAAGTTCCCAGACTTAGTTTAGTTTTGGCCTTCGAAAGTTGGCAATCTCATTTCGTGACCTTAATGTCCCTTAATGGTCCATATTTTTATTAATTAATGATCAGTAAGGTCAATAAATGTTCCCGGTCAATTTTCGGATATTTCAAAACTGGTTTAGACCATGTTTGGTGCCCTAAAATAGGGAACCAACCCGATCTTGGCGGGCCGCATTGCCTATAACATTGATTAGCATTGTTGCAGGTTGCCAGAGTCAAAACTACTAAGGCTTAGCGTGATCATGGCGTGAAAAATCAGGTATCGCATCGATGCCATCGACGCACCACGTCGCCAATCGTGCAGATGTCCAATTTTTAGTCTTTAAATGTCTACATTTTTAAAGGCAAAAAGGTCAATTTTCCATCCCTACATAAGCCTATCCCACGATATTCAGCTAGGTTTTCACCAAAATATAGTTGTTTCTCTCAAATTCCCTCAAGAACAAGTCTAGGGTTTTCAATTGAAGGTCCTAATCCAAGAGATTCCATCATTAATCTTCAAGACACTTCTATCCAAGGAACGTAAAGTGTTTATTCATGGGTTACTTTCACCCACAAAGCTCAAGAAACCCTTTTTTAAATATGAATTTTGAATTCCATGTTATGAATTGAATCATATCATGTTCATGTTGTTGTATGATTACCAAGTTGAAATCTTTAATAGATATAATGAAGTTATGTTAGCATGTGGTTGGAATTTTTGTATTTGAAGTGAATAATGTTGCCATGATGTATTATTTTAATGTTCATTCCTTAGCCTCAAGTTATGCATGCAAGGTGTTTGCAAAATTCCTAAGAGACTAAGAATTATGCTTTATGACTCAATTGTGACCAAGTTGATGAATCCATGCATTACCCTTATGTTCACAATGACCTCCATGTTATTGTTAGTTATCGTAATGGTTTGGTGGAATGCTTATGGTATTAGGCTTTCGAAATTATTACATATTTATATGTACTCCTATTTATGTGTAAACTTATGACATACAAATACTTCATGAAAATCCCCAACGTTTTTATTATGAATTGTTGACTATAGTCATGTGTTCAAGAAGGGTCATGTCTTATCAGTGTCATGCTATGAGTACAGGAGGTACTTATACCCGATAATTTAGTTGTGTGCCTAGATCTAGTGTCAGTTTCCAGATATCCTCAGTCACGCCATGATCAGTAGTATTCTCAGCTAGTTTCAGAACTCAGTAGAATTCAGCCAGTTACATGACTTAGGAAAACTTAGTAATCTCATGAACTTAGTCTGTTAAAAGAATTCAGAAATATTTCATTAATCCATAGAATTTAGCGAACTCAGTTTAGTTTATTTCAGTATGATATATTTAGTTTCTATTCTGTTGGTTGTAGGATTCTGGACCGAGCGAACCCAAGGATGAGGGCACACACTGACAGTAGAGGGTGTGATCCGTAGAAGCAATCCTTGCATTCCAGAACTATGTAGCAATCATAGGTTGAGAGATCAACACTGACTGTTGATGGTTGATGAGGTTGATTAACACTACCAATTGAGGGTCCCATAGTTCTTTTTTGGGGATACCACCAGATGAGGGTCACTCACAACTTGTCCTTACCAGTGGCGAGGTATTGACACTCTACCAATTGGGGTTACAAATTGGACCCCAACTCTGTATAGAAAAGGGGTATGTCATTTAGATGACTACTTCCCACATCTCATTCTCAGTCTCAGTAAAAGAACTCAGATAGTTCTTCAAATTTAGGACTGTCAGATACAGTTACTCGGTTCAGTACGGAACTAAGCTAGTTCCATTAAAATCAAGACTGTTAGACACAGTCACTCAATTAATAGTATATCAGTTCTATGAAACTTATGTTATCAGTATTCAAACTCAGTAGTCTGTCTTATCATGATCTCATTTACAGTTACGTATTTATGCCTGTATTCTCACATTCATGTTATTCTGTCAGTTAGAATTGTTTAGGCATATGAATCCCATGCATTCAGCCTACCTCACTTTGCATACCAGTACATTCAGATGTACTGACGCATACTTTTCTTCTGCGCTATGGTGCTTTATACAATAGGTTTGGATGCTCAAGTTTCTGATCGCACTTAGCATTAGATTCAGCCAGCAGCAGTAGATTTGCAGTGATTCCTCATTATTGAAATAGCATGATTATATCATTACTTCATTATTTTAGTTTTAGTAGACGAAGTTAGTTGGGGACATGTCCCATCAACTCCACAATTTTTAGGCAGTTTAGAGGCTTTCAGACTAGCATGTTCAGACAGTTATTTTAGTTGTTTGGTATTTATATATCGTATCTCCAGATGTTATGTTTTAATAGATTTTTGGAGCTTATAGCTTTTCGGCTTTTTATTCCTCATTTATATAGTATGTTATGCATGCTCAGTTATAGGTGTTAGCCATGGGTTAACTTGTGGTCCTTCAGGGTCATTAGCATCATGTGGCATTTCGGGTACCAGATTTGGGGTGTTACAAACTTGGTATCAGAGACTAAAGTTCAACAGTGTCCTAGGAAGTCTGAAAGTAGCATCTAGTAGAGACTTGTGCATCAGTGTGTTGCGTGCCACACTTATGGACAGGAGGCTATAAGATGTTTTAGAAATAGTTTCCCTTTCATATCACCTGAGTGAGCATGAGCCCAAGTTAAATTCTCAGTCTAACCTATTTCTTCCTTTTGTTTACAGAACATCCCTCCTAAAAGAAGAAACAAAAATAAGTCAGCCCGTCAGCGTATCCAAGCAGATCAATTGGACGAATATGTTTCTCATGCAGAGTTCAGAGCTATATTTAGTACTCTTTCTAATTCAGTTGCTGCGCAGAATGAACGTCCAACTATTATTTCGGCCAACCCAGTGGCCAATTCAGCTGCACCTAGGATTCGGGACATTACCCGAATAAATCCTTCATCCTTCTTCGGGTCTAAGTTAGATGAGGACCCTCAGGAATTACTTGATCAGGTTCAGAAGGTTACAAATATTATGGGTGTTACTGCTAGTGAGAGTACTGAGCTAGCTGCATATCAGTTGTAGGATATGGCTCACACATTTTTCAAGCAGTGCAAGGTAGAAAGGGCTATAGATGCAGGGCCTATTGAGTGGGAGAAGTTTTCCACTACATATTTAGATAGATTCTTTCCCATAGAGTTAAGAGAAGCAAAGGTGTTAGAATTTATCAACCTCAGGCAGGGAAACATGATAGTGAAAGTGTATTCTCTTAAGTTTACTCAATTAGCTACATACGCTCCTCATGTAGTGGCAGACAGTAGGGCTAAGATGAGTAAGTTTGTTTCTAGAGTGAATGATAATATGGTCAATGAGTGCAGGACCGTGATGTTGATTAGTGAGATGGACATAGTCAGGCTTATGATGCATGCTTAACAGATAGAAGAACATAAGATTAAGATAAGAGTGAAGTAGAATAAGAGAGCAAGGATAGATAGTTTCAACTTTGCTCAGCCTAAGTTAGAAGGTGGGAATCATTCTCAGTTCTACCCAAAGTCATTCGTTCCAGCTCCTTCCTCAGCCATTGTCCCAGTGATGAAATTTAGAGACGATAACAGGGATGAGGGTCATCCCCTAAACCTCCAGGTAGTTTTAGCAGTGCCAACACTCATCCCCTTTGTCAGACTTGTGGCAAGCACCATCAGGGTATTTATAGAGTTGGCAGTGATGTTTGCTTTGGATATGGCAAGCCAGGCCATAGAGTCAGACAATGTCCCTAGTCTGGTTTTTTGGATCAACATAACCATTCCTCAGCTCAGTTCGATCGCCTGAACTAGCCGGGTGCCACTTCCACCATCACCAGTGGGCAACGTCCAAACAAAATCTATGCTCTTAAGTCTCAAAAGGAACAGGAAAATTCTCCTGATGTAGTTACAGATCATTTACTTACATATTTATGCTTTGCTATATCCAGGAGCTTCTTTTTCTTTTGTTACTCCTGATATAGCAGTTGATTTATGAGTCAGTCCTGAAATTCTAAGAGACCCCTTCTCAGTATCTAACCCAGTGGGTAAAACCATCATACCTCAGCGGGTATACAGAAACTATCTGATTATGGTACTTCAAAAAGTCACATCAGCAGACTTTATTGAATTAGACATGACTGATTTTGATGTCATTCTCGACATGGATTGGCTTTATTTCTGCTACGCCATAGTCGACTGCAGAAATAAAGTGGTCCAGTTTTTGTTTCTGAATAAACCTATCCTATATTGGAGGTGTAGTACTTTGGCGTTCAGTGGTAAGCTTGTTTCCTATCTTTGGAAACGAAAATTAATATCAAAGGGATATGTCTATCATCTTGTTCGAGTTAAAGACAGTAGTTCCAAACATCCAGTCTTGAACCAGTCCCAATAGTGTATGAATACATAGATATCTTTCCCAAAAATTTTCTAGAAATTCCTCCCTAAAGGGAAATAGACTTCTTCATTGATGTTCTTCTAGATACTCAGCCCATATTCATTCCTCCATATTGAATGGAACCAGCAGAAATCAGAGAATTGAAGAAACAGTTTAAGGATCTCTTATATAAGGGATTCATCAGACCTAGTATGTCCCTATGGGGTGCACCAGTCTTATTTTTGCAAAATAAAGATGGTTCTCTTCGAATATGCATTGATTACCATTAGCTCAATAAAGTCACGGTCAAGAACAAGTATCCACTTCCCTTAATTGATGATTTATTTGACCAACTTCAGGGTTCCAGATATTTCTCTAAAATAGACCTCATATCAGGCTATCATCAGCTCAGAGTCATAGAATATGACATTTTAAAAATAGCTTTCTAAGCTCGGTATGGTCACTTCAAATTCTTAGTCATATTCTTTGGTCTTACCAATAACCCAGTAGCTTTCATGGACTTGATGACCTGTGTGTTCAAGTAGTACTTGGACATGTTCATCATAGTATTTATAGATGACATCCTTGTTTACTCCCGTAGTGAGTGTGATCCTGCAGAACATCTCAGAATAGTGTTGCAAACTCTAAGAAATCATCAGTTGTTTGCAAAATTTAGTAAGTGCATATTTTTTCTAAGGTCAGTAGCCTTTCTTAGTCATATCATTTTTGGTGATGGCATTAGAGATGATCCTCAAAAGAATGAAGTAGTAAGAAACTAGCCTTGCCCTATTTCTCAATCAGATATTTGGAGTTTCTTGGGTTTGGCCAGTTATTATAGACGGTTTATTGAGGTATTTTCTTCTATTGCATCCCCTATGTCTAGACTGACTCAAGAAAAAATCAAGTTTCAGTGGTCAGATCCTTGCGAGAAGATTTCTTAGGAGTTGAAGACTCGACTTACCTTTACTCTAGTTTTGCCTCTTTCCTACAATTTAGATGGGTTTGTTGTGTACTGTGATGTGTCCAGAGTGGCTTTGGGTTGTCTCCTCATGCAGTGTAATAGCCTATGCCTCCAGACAACTTAAACCCCATGGGAAGAGTTATCCAATTCATGATCTTGAGTTAGCGGCCGTAGTTTTTGTCTTGATGATTTAGAGGCCTTACTCATATGGTGTTCATGTAGATGTGTTCACAGATCACAAAAGCCTTCAGTACGTGTTCTCTCAGAAAGATCTTAATTTTCATTAGAGAAGGTGGTTAGCGATCCTGAAAGTTTATCATCCGGGCAAGGCCAATATATTGGTCTATGCTCTAAGTAAATTGTCTATAGGTAGTGTTGCTCATGTTAAAGAGAGTAAGAAGAATCTAGCTCAGAAAGTTCATCAGCTTTCTATACAAGGTGTCCGCTTAGTTGATTCAGCCGAGGGTAATATATGGGTTCAGAGTAGTTCCGAATCATATCTAGTTTCTTAAGTTAAGGAAAAACAAGATAGAGATCCCAGTCTAGTCAAGTTGAAAAATTCAGTCAAGGATTAGAAGGTTGAGATTTTATCCTAAGGGGGAGATGGTGTATTTCATTGTCAGGGTCATCTCTGAGTGCCAGGGGTAGATGACTTAAGGCAGCAAATTCTTGCATAAGTGCATGGGGTGCGTTACTCGATTCATCCAAGGAACACTAAGATGTACTGTGATTTGCAGGAAATCTATTGCTGGAGTGGTATAAAAAGAGATGTTGTACATTTTATGGCTAAGTGCTCTATATGTCAGCAGGTTAAGATAGAGCATCAGAAGCCTAGTGGGTCCATCCAAAAGTTCAATATTAGCATGTAGAAGTGGAAAGAAGTGAACATGGACTTTGTGATGTGTTTGTCTCATACTCGTCATCAACATGATTTAGTTTGGGTCATTATAGACAGGATAACAAAATAAGCCCATTTTCTTCCAGTCCATACCTCTTATTCCGTCGAGGATTATGCCAAACTCTATATCAAGGAGTTTGTCAGATTACACGATGTTCCATTATTTATTGTTTCAGTTAGAGCTACCCAATTCACCTCTCATTTTTGGAAAGCATCCCAAAAGGGTCTAGGTACCCAAGTTTACCTTAGTACAGCCTCCCATTCCAGACAGATGGTCAAGTAAAAAAGACTATCTAGAATTTAAAATATATGTTGTGAGCATGATCAATTGATTTCAGGGGTAGTTGGGATGACCGCTTGCCTTTGATTGAGTTTTCATACAATAACAACTATTATTCCAGTATTAAGATGGCTCCATTCGAAGCTCTCTATGATAGGAGATACAGATCTCAATTTGGTTGGTTCAAAGTGGTTAAGGCCACAGTAGTAAGGCCTGACTTGGTATTTGATACCTTAGAGAAAGTCCAGTTGATCAGAGAAAGGCTCAAGATAACCTAGAGACGATAGAAATCGTACACATATATGCGTAAGAAAGATCTCTAATTTGACATTGGTGATTATGTTTATTTTAAAATCTCTTCCATGAAAGGAGTAAAGCGGTTCGGCAAGAAGGGAAAGCTTAGTTCGCGATATGTTGGTCCATTAAAAATTCTCAGTCGCTTTGAAAAGGTAGATTATAAGCTCAAATTGCCTTCAGATCTAGCCTTGGTACATCCAGTGTTTCATGTCTCCTTGCTTAAGAAGTGCATAGGTGACCCATCAGTTGTAGTCCCTATAGAGGGCATAAACATTCAGAACAACCTCTTTTATGAATAGATTCCAGTTGAAATCCTTGACTAACAGACTCACAGATTAAGGAACAAAGAAGTTCCTCTAGTAAAAGTTCTTTGGAGGAATTAGTCCATTGAGGGAGATACTTGGGAAGAAGAAACAGACATACAAATTAAGTACCCTCACCTCTTCTCCGCAAACTCAGGCTCAACCCAATGTAATAGCTTTTCTTAAAGATTATTCATTTTCATGTTCAAATTTCAGTTACAATTTGGTATTTAGTTTCATACTCAGGTTCCCATTATAAACTTGGTATCAACTACCATTGCATATTCAGTTATGTGTTCATGCATAATGTCAGTCATGTATGCATGTATCAGATATGAATGAAGTAGTGAATCAGTACTCCCAGTCATGCATCCATGTATCAGCTCAGTCATGAAATCATGCATCAGATAAGCATTCTATGTATGAATATCAATAAATCAGTAATGTCAGTCATGTACTCATGTTTCAGTTGTTCAAGATAAGTATATATTCAAGCTTACATTTCTCCCATCTCAGTTAGTCTCATTCTAGGATGAATGTTCCCAAGGGGGAGTTATTGTAAGACACCACAAAATTTCTAATCTTAATTCATCCTTTTAGGTTGTTCAAGGGGTCTCAGACTTAGAAAATTCTAGCTAACTTCCCATACTTAGTTTATTTTTGGAATTTGAAAGTTAGAAATCTCATTTCATGATGTTAATGTCCCTCAATGGTCTATATTTTTATTAATTCATGATCAGGAAGGTCAATAAGTGCTACCGGACATGTTTCAGATTTTTCTTAACTCGTTTAGACCATATTTGGTGTCCCAAAATAGTTGTCCAATGTGATCCTAGTGCGGCGCATCGCCTATCATGTTGGTTAACATTTTTGCAGGTTGTCAGAGTCAAAACTACTGAGGCTTAGCATGATCATGGCGTGACACGTTGGGTATCGCATCGATACCATTGATGCACCGCATCGTAAATTGTATCGATGCCCAGTTTTAAGTCTTTAAATGTCCGCATCTTTAAAGGCAAAAGGGTCAATTTCCCACCCCTATATAAGACTATAACATGAGATTCAGCTAGGTTTTCACCAAAATATAGTTGTTTCTCTCAGATTCCATTAAGAACAAGTCTAAGGTTTTCAATTGAAGGTCCTAATCCAAGAGATTCTACTATTAATCTTCAAGAAATTTCCATCCAAGTTATGTAAAGTGTTGATTCATGGGTTCCTTTAAAACAAGAAGCTCAAGAAACCTTTTCTTTAATATGAATTTTTAATTCCATGTTATGGATTGAATCATGTCCATGTTTATGTTGTATTATTACCAAGTTGAAATCTTTGATACATATAATGAAATTATGTTAGCATATGGTTGGAATTCTTGTATTTAAAGTGAATAATGTTTCAATGATGTATTATTTTAATATTCATGCCTAAGCCTCAAGTTATGCATGGAAGGTGTTAGCAAAAATTTCTAAGAGAATAAAAATTATGTTTTATGACTCAATTGTGACCAAATTGATGAATCTATGCTTTACCCTTATTTTCACAATGACCTCCATGTTATTGCTATACATCGTAATGGTTTGGTGGAATGCTCATGAAATTAGACTTACGAAATTATGACATATTTATATGTATTCCTATTCATATGTAAACTCATGACATACAAATACTTCGATGAAAATCCCCAATGTTTGTACTATGAATTGTTGAGTATAGTCATATGTTCAAGAAGTGTCATGTCTTGTTAGTTTCATGCTATTGAGTCCTGGGGATACTTGTACCTAACAATTTAGTTGTATGCCTAGAGCTAGTGTCAGTTTCAAGAGAACCTCATTCATGCCATGATCAGTAGTTTTCTCAGTTAGTTTTAGAACTCAGTAGAATTCAGCCAATTACATAACTTAGGAAAACTCAGTAATCTCATGAACTCAGTCAGTTAATAGAATTCGAAAATATTTCGTTAGTCCACAAAATTAAGCAAACTCAGTCAAGTTCATCTCAGTATGATCGGTTCAGTGTCTATTCTGTTGGGAGTAGGATTCAGCACCGAGTTAACCCAAGGATGAGGGCACACGCTGACAATAGAGAGTGTGATCCTTAGAAACAATCCTTGATTTCCAAAACTATGTAGCCAAAATAGGTTAAGACATCAACATTAACAATTGAGGGTTGATGTGGTGGGTTAACACTTCCAGTTAAGGGTCCCATCATTCTTCTTTAGAGACACTGCCAGAAGAAGGTCCCGTATACCTTGTCCTTACTAGTGGGACAATATTGACACCCTTCAATAGAGTTACAAATTAGACCTTAACTTTATACAGAAAAGGGGCATGTCGTTTAGATGACTACTTCCTACAGTCTCAGTCTCAGTAAAAGAACTCAGATAGTTCTTTATATTCAAGACTGTCAGATACAATTACTCAGTTCAGTACGAAACTCAGCTAGTTCTATCAGAATCAACACTATCTGACGCAGTCACTCAGTTAATAGTATATTAGTTATGTAAAACTCATGTTATCAGTATTCAAACTCAGTATTCCGTGTTATAATGATCTCATTTATAGTTACATATTTATGCATGTATTTTCACATTCATGTTATTCAGTTAGTTAGTATTGTTCATGCATATGAATCCCATGCATTCAGCCTACCTCTCTTTGTATACCTATACATTTAGATGTACTGATGCATACTTTTTTTCTGTGCTATGGTTTTTTATACCATCGGTTTGGACGCTCAAGTTCCTGATCACACTTAGCTTTAAATTCAACCAGCAGTAATAGATTTGCAATGATTCCTCATTATTCAAGGATAGCTTATTTATATCGTTATTTTGTTATTTCAATTTTAGTAGACAGAGTTAGTTGGGGACATATCCCATCAATTCCACAGTTTTCAGAAACTTTAGAGGCTTTCAGACTATCATATTTAGATAGTTATTTTAGTTGTTTTGGTATTGATATATCGTATCTCCAGATGTTATAGTTTGATAGATTTTTTAACCTCAAGGCTTTTCAGCCTTTTATTCTGTATTTATACAGTATGTTATACATGCTCTGTTACAAATATTAGTCATGGGTTAGCTTGTGGTCCTTCAGGGTGATAATCACCTTATGTCATTCTGGGTACCAGATTCGAGGTGTTACACCATAAGTATCCATCTGTGACTTATTCTTAAGAAAACCTGAGTAGTAAATTCTAAATCCTCCCAAAATAATGCTCTCAAATTCATTATCAGTAACTTCAGAAATTGGGCAAGGGCCTTGAAAGGAGCCCACTAGTGTGTTTAACGTATTTTAACTCAAAATCTTATGTCCTCATCTATATGAGTTGTGTATTTAATATATAATATGCTACATAATTAGATTTATCTTTGGCCTTTTGTTAGAGATAGCACTCATGAGAGAAAGGAGTATGCACCTAGATTGTTGAATACATCTTTATTTAGGGATGTAGTAACTTGGAGTGTTATGATTCTTAAGTAGTTAAATGATCTCAGCGTCTGGAGTGAATATTTAAGAGTTTAGTAACACGAGAGGCATCAATATTTATTAGTTTAGAGTATATTAATGGAACTATGCATGCTATTGAGTTAGTGTTGAGGTGATATTTTATGGGTGTTAACTAAGTGGTTGTGAATATGCTATAGATGTCATAGTGGAAGGTAGAGAAAGAGTTGTTTGTTAAGGTGACTTAGAGTATACTTGATGTAGGAGAGGGTTCTTGATGGTAATTCATTGTGTTAGAAAATTATAGACCATTAATGAAAGTATTTGGTTGTTGACTATTGTTAATTTAGGTTTCCCTTGTGGTTGTGAAAGAAAAAGAAATTATTTGAAACTTACATAGCTATGAATATAATTTATACATATGGATGGGTAAATATTAGTGATGTGTAGAAGGAGGATATGCTAATGGATTATAATAGGATAGACCATAAGATTATATTCAATTATTGTAATTATGAAGTTCTAGTGGACTAGTGTTTCTTGATATTTTATTTTATAGCTTCCAAGCGATAATAGTATGTGAGGTTGTGTTTTTAATCACATCTGTCACTAGACACTAAGTTTGATCAATGGATGATCATCAATATGGAAATAATGATTGCTTGTTTAGTGAAGCTAGTTATATGGAAGTGATCTAGTATTATTGAAATAGTGTATGCAAGAGTTTAAGTTAATTTATGCGCAATTAAGTATAATGTTGTAGGTAGTATGTAGTGGTTTACCTGTGGTAATATGGAGTTGAATTATTTTCTAAGATTATTAAGTGTTTTGTGTGGCTAGTATTATACTTGAGTTACAAAGAGGGAAGAAGGCTAGTTATATAGTATATGGTGTTCGAAATGGCTAAGTTATGGTGTTAAGGATAAATGTTGTTGAATCTATTGCTAAGATCTTAATTCTCATGGTTTAGGGGAAAATATAAATTTAGAAATGTGATATCAGTAGGCTATGATGAAAAAAAAGACAAATTATGTTTTTATTGAGACAGGTATGTTCGTAGAGGAGAGTGTAAGTGTTTGACGATGATTATTAAAGCTAGAGAAATTTAAGGATAATATATATGAAGGCATTGTCTATGAGTAAAGTTTGTATGTTTGAATTATAGTTTATTTACGTGAGTTGATCAATTATGTATAGACCATTAGAGTGAAGAAATTATGGCTCAGTCTTAAGGATATGTAATAGACCCATGAGCTTAGAATGCTGGCTTTAATCGAAGGGGGAGAGGATAGGTTATTGAATCAAATCAAGTTTAGAGAATTAGATTGAGATGCATATCAATAAGAGTTGATATGAGATGGGTATCTATTCTTATTCTTGCATATTTCTTTCCATAGATTTTAGTAATTATGACCTCCTATCTATGTCTTACGTGGTAGAGTCATGCTGGTGACTAATGCTTATACACTATATGTATATTCACATTCCTTCTCAACTCATCGTACTAGAAAAAATACCTCCACTCTATGTTCCAAGTTATCCCCATAGAGTCTATGAGTTCTAGTCTTATATTAGGTATCTTTTGATAGGTATGAACCCATGTTTCAGAGTATGCTCAGTTTCCATAACACATGATACAGCCTTAATGACCAATGAAGTTTGCATGATGGAACGTGTGTCCTCAGTTTAGAAATAGTTGCAACCATTGGAGAAGGATAATCACACTGCATATGACCAAGCTGACCCTAATTATAAAACTAATTTATTCCCTCCTCACAATAACCACGATAAAGCTGGCCACCAAAATAACAGAGAGGATAAGGTGAGGCTGACTGAGCTCCACTAGCCTGAGACTAGGTATACTACACCTTAGGACCACTGCTAGTTTGAAAATAAAAATCGCTTGAAGTCTTAGCATAAGGAGAACTGGAAAATGAATATGAATTTACCTAATTCTTCTTCTTGGTCAATTGTCTACAATTTTTCCCACTATTCTGGTTAACGCCACCCTGCTCTGAATGTCTAAACATCTTATACTGCCTCTCTCCCAGCTCTGCTTTTTTTTTTCTCATTCTCCATTTGGTGTATATACACTACAAACTTGGAGATGTCAATATCATTATTCAACAGTGCAACCTTACACTCTAATACAAAGTCACGAGACAACCCCGACGTAAACTTCTTCATTTTAGATCTCATGTTATACACCTACTCTAGAGAGTATCAAGCTAACTGCTAAAACATCAAAGCATATTCCTTGACATTAATCTTACCGTACTTCAGATTAACAAACTCTTTAGACTTAGTGAAACACCCCAGATTTTAGCCCTTGAAATTTTTTTGAGCCTTGAGCTCACTGCCTTGGTTAAGACTAGACCCCTGGAGTCCTATGGTGCCTTTAAAACTCATTGGGATGAGTCATAACCAAAATATATATGTGTGAGGCATGATTTTTCTCTAAGTACGAGTAGCTCACTATAATCCGTAAGGATTTGTTACGAGTCGTGGGGTGTAAATCGCATGGAGTCTTGTGTATACCCCCAAATGGGTTCTATGTTTATTATGACTGGGACCTATGAGTTGTAGGGTCCCATTATGATTTCTTTGGCTGAGTCATAATGATAACAATGTAGGGTTCCTTGATGGTACTTTCTTGATTATGACTTGTGGTGACAAGTCATAAGGAGTGGTTACGAGTCGACGGTTGAATCGTAGTCAAAGTCAACCTTTTTTATCTTTTATATTGGGGGTATTCTAGATATTTCCACTCTTACCCAACTTGAAACCCATGTCTTATAACCACATTAGGGTGTCATTAATACTCAAAAACACATCAAAGTAACTTCTCTAATCCTCCTATATTCACAAGGTCAGAAACATTTAGGATTTTCAAGAGGTTGATCAATTAGGGTTTCAAGGGTGATTTATCTCCATACATCTTAAAATTTAAAGCATGTGACTCTTCCCTGAATATTAATTTTTGAAAATCATATAAATTAAAGTGTTATTCACATGGAATTATTTTGGTTTTGAAAAAAAGGGTTATGGGTTTGAATGCTTATTGTTGAACAATGTTTGCCCATGATTTAATTGTGATAATTCATGCTTTAAATATGGTTTTGAACTTGTGGGTGCATGGGTATGCTGGATGAATTAGCGAATTATGATTTCTAAAATCTTGTGACTTTTCAAGTGGTTATGCCCCAATCTATGGTGTAAAATTGGTTTAGTGTTATGAGAAAGGTGGAAATTCTTAAATTGAACTAGTCTAAAAACATTGAATTATATAAAGAGGTATTTGAAACACAATGGTATGATTTAATGAACAAAGGGTGTTGGTTTCCCTTACTTGAATTAATTAACAAAAGGAGTTGTTTTCTCTGAGTTAATGGACATTATTTTCAAATGATGTTGTTACCTTACAAGTATAGGTTGTATGACGACACCAAAAATGTCTTCCTTAATGTGAAATGTTGTTCATGAATGGGATTGTATGATAAATATTTTAATAGGGCTTTAATGAGGGTTGTGTAGTAGAGAAATAAAATTTGAGGTCTAAGTAACCAATACTGGAAACTGCATTTGCCGACACGGGGGTCAAAGTGACCAGGGAGGTTAGAGTCCCCCATATTATTATATAAATTTTAGGGAGGTTTGAGTCTCTACAAATCATTATAGGATTGTGTGCTTAAGTAATCCTTGTATATGTTGAGAGGTTCAAGTCCCCCATGTGCATATATATGATATTATTCTCCATTTTGTACAGCTATACACACTGGGGCCCGACTAATGGGTGAGAGTTGGGTTTAGATTTTTGCCATTGAAAATTTCCTGAGCTTTTATTTCACTGCCCTGGTTACAAATGGACCATATGGGTCGTATGGTGTCCTTACGAGTTATTGGGATGAGTTATAACTAAACTTATAAGTTTGTGTCTTGATTCTACTCTAAGTATGAGTCGCTCACAAAGATATTTAAGGATATGTTACGAGTCATTAGGTGTAATTGTAGATGTCTAGTGCAAGTCACAAATTAGGTTCTATGTTTACTACAACTTGACCCTACTAGTCGTAGGGTCACTTTATAAATTATGCTATTGAGTCATAAGGATAACAGTGTATGGTGTCGGTTACGACTCATGGTGATGAGTCATAAGAAGTGGTTATGTGTCAAGGGGTTGGCTCGTTACCAAATGCGGCACTTTTTAAATTTTTAAGTTGACGGGCATTCTAGATATTTCCTTTGTTAGCAAAATAGAATTTCCACGTCTTATAACCTCTTTAGGGTGTCATTATATCTTAGAAAACATCTTAGTAACTTCTCAAATACCCAAAAATTCTCAAGGTTTAAAACACTTAAGGTTTTAAATTGGTTGATCAATTAGGGCACTCAAGGGTTATTTCTCTCCATACATCTTACTATTACAGGCATGTTGTTCTTCTCTTATTGATAATTTTGTAAAATCATGTGATTTAGAGTATGGTTTATAAGATTATAGCAATGGTTTTGAAATAAATGTTGGGGGTTTTGAATGTTTATGAATTAAACAATGCTTCACAAGGTTTATATATGATTTCCATGTTTTATATATGGTTTTGAACTTGTGGGTTCATGTGTATGGTTAATGAACTAGGGAATTGTGTTTTCCCAAACTTGTGACCTTTGTAGTGTTTATGACCCCAACCCCATAGTATGATATTTGTTTTAATTATAAGAACTGGGCTAATTTGTAAAAATGAACTAGTCTTGAACTATTGCATAATATAAAGGGATAATTGAAATACAATCAAGCGATTTAATGAACAAAGGGAGTCCATGTCTCACATCGTGTATTAATGAACAAAGGGAGTTGTTCTCCCTAAGTTATGGAAATTTTTTAGGAATGATGTGCTACCTTGCAAGTATAGTTGGTATGATGATACCAACAATCTAAGCCTAAATGTGTATTGTAGTTCATTGAATAGGATTTTGTGATATATTTTTTAACTGGGCTCTAATGAGAGTTATGTAGCTGAGTCTTGAAATTGGATGTTTGAGTGGCTAATACTGAAAATCATGTTTGTCGATGCAGGGGTCAAAGTGACCAAGGCTGTTCGTGTCCTCCTTATTTTTATTCATTATTACAGAGGTTCAAGTCCCCCAGAATCATTATATGATTGGGTGCTTAATATACCTTGGTATATGTAGGGAGGATGGAGTCCCCTATGTGCATATATATAAGATTATTCTCTGAGTCATGCAGGTACACACACTGGGGCTCGACCAGTAGGTGGGAGATGGGGCCATATAACCCGTGGGTACAATTATATGACAATGAGCTAGACAATCCATTTTAATTTTTTAAAATACATGTGATATGCGATATGTATATTTATCCCACATGTGATATGTATATTTATGTTATGCATTTGATTATGTGCATTGGTTGCTGAATGAGTTTAAACAGTTAATACTATCATTTGTTATCCTTATATTACATCCTGAATCTGGTACCCAGAATGCTACACAGAGCTCATTACCCCAAAGGACAAGAAGCTAACCCATGAATAATATCTGTAACTGAGTACTGAATAATATACTATAAATATACAGAATATAACCTGTAAGGCCCTAAGGTTTAAAACTCAACTAATACTGAACATAAAATAATGCCTGTAATGGGGTATAACTATACCCAAAACTGAAGTAAACTATCTGAAACATGTTGTTGTATTAATGCCTCTAAAACTGATTGAAAACTGTGGAGTTGATGGGATATGTCCCCAACTAACTCCGAACTACTGAAATAATAAAATCATAAAATAATAATGCTATCTTTGAATGATGAAAATGCTAGTCTAGCTGCTGAACATGTGATCTACTAAGCATGCTTGGGAGCTTGTTCTTCTAAACCTATGGTATGAAACACCATAGAGAAAATGCGTCATTATGATTGAATATACTGGTATGGATATGAAGTTATCTAAATACAAAGGTTCATATGCATGAACAATAATAACTGACTGATGACATGAGCATGAATGCATGAGAAATAAATGCATGAATACATAAACAGGAAATGAGGTCATGACAATATTGAATACTGATGTGCTGACATCTGAGTTTACTAATACTAGGATACTGAATAACTGAGTCTATTGATGATATGAATTATGAAGTTTACAGGTAACCAATATCTGAGGTTACTGGTACTATATTATTGATAATTGATAACTAAGTATACTGATACTAAAAAACTGTCTGAGTTTTTTACTGGACGTGGTTACTGTATCTGACCATTTTGAATTTGAAGAACTATCTGAGTTTTAGACTGAACTGAATTACTGTATCTAACATTCCTGATTCTTATCGAACTAGCTGAGTTCCATACTGAGCTGAGCAACTGTATTTGACAGTCCCAATATTTGTAGAACTTAACTGAGTTCTATTACTAAGACTAAATCTGAAACTGAGACTGTGGGAGGTAATCATCTAACTGACATACCCTAAATCAGAACTGGTTGGGTCCAATCTGTAACCCCAGCAGAAAGGGTCTCAGTATTGTACCACAGTTAAAGACATGCTATGAGTAAACCCTCTTTGACAGGGAGATCTTTTTTCAACCCCTCATGTAAGGAAACTCAAAGGAGATGAATAATCCCTAGACTCGTAGGGGTATATCTTGACCTATGCTGGCTACGTAGTTCTTAAATGCAGGGATTACTACTAAGGATCACACCCTCTATAGTATAACAGGTGATCTCTCATCCCTGGGTTCACTCGGTGCTGAATCCTACTCCCAGCTGAATAGACACTGAACTAATTTTCCTAGTTTACACTAGGCAAGACTGATCTGTTACTGATGGTACAGTTTTACTTAACTAAACTGAGTTCACTGAGTGCTATTGAATGATGGAATACTAATGAATTCTGTCAACTAATAGAATGCTACTGAGTTCTGATAGATGACTGAGTTACTGAGGTCTAAAATGAATACTACTGAGATTTGTTAACTAACTAAGATTACAGAGATTACTGATGTTACAGAGATCACTGAGATAACTGAGATCGCTGAGATTACTAGACTGATACTGAATTTTCCTGAGTCACATGAATGACTGAGTTCTACTGATCATGGTTTAACTGTGAGTATCGTGAAAACTGACACTGATTCTAGGCATACAACTAAAGTGTCTAGTACAAGTACCCCCAGAAATCAATAGCATAATAAGTAAATCATCGCATAAGCTTAAAACCTCAATAGTGGCTACATGTTTATCATTCGTTCATTTAGAAATTTTAACAACCACTTGAAATGCATTACTTGTATATGAATGCGAAATATTTATTGGCTTACTATAATATGTCATTATTTAATTCTCATAAATAATTTGTCAAACACTCGCATGATACAACTTGCACATAATGAGCATGGCATGATTTCTTTCGCTTATTAACTCGCATGAGAAATTCATCAAACACTTGGTAAGCATAACATATGCACATAACCCTATACAACAAAATAAATCATAATTGCATTCCCATTGACATATTTAAAGGGTTTAACATGGTTTCACATGATACTACACATGTATCACTTTACTTCTCATAGATACTGTCATTAAATCAGGAGCTAGAGAATCCATTAACATAGTAATCATGAACAAAATCAAACTAAATCATGAAATTCATCAGAACACTTGACATACCTTAGTTAGTGAATTCTTTAAGGTTGATGGTGGAATCCCATAGAAATTGAGTCTTGAATTGATAGCCCTAGGGTTTTGTTCTTGAGGATTTTGTGAATAATTAATAGGATTAGCCAAAAGAGGGCTAAATTTCATATTATAAGGGATGAAGGGCATGGGAAAAAGATTGAAATAACTCTGAGGATACGGCTTTTAAATTACTGAGAACTGGGAACCGACGCTATTAGCAATGCGGTGCGTCATGGAATCGATGCGATAGTTGACGATGCTATTAGTGATGCGGTGCGTCATGGAATCAATGCGGTAGTTGACATTCTATGCCATTATTTCATTGATTCATAGTACTTTGACCCTGGCACCTGCAACAATATCATCCAATGTGATGGGCGACGCGGCGCGCCAAGATCGCGTTGTTTCTCTATTTTGGGATTCAAAACATGGTCTAAACGAGTTCTAAAAAAATTCAAAGCTTATTCGAGAACACCTATTGACATTTTTGGTCATGAATTAGCAAGAATACAAACCATTAAAGGACACTAAATTGATGAAATAAGACTACAAACTTTTGAAGGTTAAAATAAACTATGTCTGGAAACTTAGCTAGAACCTTCAAAGTATGGGACCCCCTTAACAAGCATAAATGGACTGAATTAAGCTTAGAGTGTTGTGGGGTTTTACAATTTATCCCCATTAGGAACATTCGTCCTTTAATGAGACTGACTGAGATGGGGGAGATGATAAGCTGAAGTACTTGCTAAACATGAACAACTGAAACATGAGTACATGACTGACATTACTAATTTGCTGAGATTTATTCTGAGCATGCATATTTGATGCATGATTTCATGACTAGCTTGACTGATAAGCTGAATATATTATCCTGAACATGTATAATTGAAGCATGAATACATGACTAATCTGACACATGAATGTATAACTGAATATACAAAATGGTAATTGATACCAAGTTTATGATAAAAATCTGAGCATGAAACTAGATAAGTTCAAGAGAGACTGTTTCCTTAAACTAAAAATGCTAATGAGCCTAAAATTAATTACTAGATATGCATGAGTAGAAACACATGAACGTAACTATCTCTAGAATGTGATATATGAGCTAGATATCGTGATCTAAACTGAGTACCTTGAATACGTGGCTTATGGCTGAGATCAGAGTTTGAGGGTAAACTCATGAGTACTCCTTACCCCAAAAAAAATTCATTACAAAAAGGGAGAACGGCATATTTATGTCATGAAGGTTTAAGGAATTATACTTTATCTCCTTGTTGGGAAACTATGTCCCTTGAAAAATACTAGGCTGACTTTGTTGAGATACTAAAAAAAATGAGGTGATGCACAAGGAACCTAGGAACTGAATCACTGGTATATGAATCTTCGGAATGATACATGAACTGGGCTAAACACGCAACTAGATATTTAGTCCATCTTAGAATGATCATATTCGTTATACTCTGGATAGTGCGACTAGATAGAAAAATGGGAAACCATACCATTTGAACTTGTCTTTCTGGCTGTTAAACTGAATTACTAGCTATTTAACTAACTGATACCGAAAACTTGTACTCAACTGGAGCTTTCCTATGACACTCTCTTTCTGGAGAGTTCTAGCGACTGTAAGGAGAAGGAAAATCTTAGCCTAATATGAGCAGGACACCAGAATAGGAGATTGCTACGTGGATGGGATTTTTGTATTAGGAGACAAAGCCTATGAAACATCATCTAAGATAAAGTGACTAAGCCTTAAGAACTGCAAGGAGACTACTGAAAAGATTCACATGGGTGCTGAGCAAAAATACATAAATATACTAACTTATCTGATTAACTGAAAGACTAATAGCTGACTACTGGGTCTGTAAGGCTGAACTATATTTATCCTAAAAGGATGGACTCAGAGTATAAAGTATTATACATTGAAGGTAATGACTGGCTGGGTAACATAAGGTAACTGAGTATGAATAAGCGAAAACTGTATTACCTTAAGAACGCAAGACCAAGCGTCTAACATAATTCAAAAACATTCTATAAACTGAGGTACTAAAATACTACTAACTGAGTAACTGATGGCCATATGCTATGGTCTGGTAATCCTAAAAGTGAACTGAGTTTATGATCTGATTGGACTAGCACTGGGATTGAGATTGTAGCTTCGATCGTAATTGAGATTGTAATCATAACTAAGACAGTAACAGGGTTAGAATGTTGGTTCCTGATAACTGAAGGTTAGACTAGTACTGAACTACTGAATCTTGATGGATAAATAACTAATAACTGAAGGACATGGTACTATAGGAATATCTGAGTCCTTTACTGAATACTAATTACTTAATGATGCTGTAACTGAGGGCTGAGGGATGAAACATCAACACCACAGATGCACTGAGGGGTCTAAACTATGGATATATGTGACATAGTCTAATTATTTTTAAGTAATCATTAGGAGCGTAGCATGAGTCATGAGCTGCATGACTTGAGTCTTGAATTTCTATGTTCATGGGACATGATTCTTAACACTGAGTGAACTAGGATTCCTCATACTAGGAACTTTAAACGAACATGATTCTATGGAAAGTGTGAATTTATGCTGGGTTCATAAAATTATGATGTGATACATACGTAAGTATTATGATGGCTGAAGTACAAAACTTTGCACTGAGATATGAATGGGTCAAGAATCATCTTCCCCTACTGATTTCCTACCTATACTGGTATTACAAGTAGAATCTGAAGGGTTGGCTTTCTGAGGTACCATAACCGGACAGTTCCTGTATGCCTATCAGGCTATGATAGAGTGACCCGCTGGATAGAGACTGAGAAAGGTCCTGTTAACATCTAGTATTACCTTAAAGTTGACTGGTATGTAAAGAGTTATAAAAGAAAAAAAAGCTCCAGAATCTGAAGATGTGTAAATATGTAAATAAGGGATCTATAACATACCAGTGGCTATATCAGGAGGACTTTCTTGATCCTGTTGGGATTAAAGTGGACAGAGTTTGTTTGGCCATTTCCCACTGATAGCGCTAGAATTGGCACCCTGCTGATTCAGGCAACCGGACTGAGCGGAAGAAAGACCGTGCTGACTTTATGGACTAGGTTTAAGATAGTCTCTGACCTTGTGACCTGACTCACCACATCCAAAACATAGATTACTGCCCTTTCTTCACACACCATTATGATACTTACCACACTCTTTACAAAGCGGATGAGTGTAAATAATGCTTGCACTACCCTGAGTTTTGGAGCCTGGTGCCCCATCCCTATGGTTATTTTTGAACTTCGGTACTAGTGTAGTAGATGAAGAGGGAACTAGAACTTAAATTTTTTGACTATACTGAGAACGGTTACCACCCTGCAATCCTGGCTGAGAAAAACTCTACCAACCAATTCTAGCTCTCTTATTCTCTCTGTCCTTCTTAAGTTTCTTCTCTTCAATCTGTTGAGCATGAAAGACACAAACTTGCTTATTCTGGATCTACTGTCTACTACTACATGGGGAGCATACCTGGCTAAGTGGGTGAACTTTAGGGAGTATTCTTTCACACTCATGCTAGTTTGTCTACGGTATATGAACTCTAATACTTTGGCTTCTTTCTACTCTAGGGGAAATAATCTATCTTGAAAGGTCATAGGAAACTATTCCCATTCTATGGGCCCTGCATCTGTACCCCTATCTACTTTCCACTGTTTAAACCACATATGGGCTATATATTATAGCTAATAGGTGGCTAACTTGACACTCTTACTAGTTCCGCCCGCTGATTACAATATCTGAAAGGCATGAAACCATATATTACATTAGGAATCAACTCCAACCTTTGTTAGGTTAGTATATTTGTTAGCAACCGTATCATCTTCTAAGAGGAGGTGTGTCTTGGACGTCAACAAATTTTTATGCAGTTGTCGGGGATACGGTATTGATATATGATGCAAAATTGTTGTAGTTTATGGGTTTTTCTTTTTCGTTTGTGCTATTACTTGGGCATATGATGATGTATGCCAAGCACACGATGTAGAGGTAACCATTTATTTCCAGAGAATCTGAATCCATAAAGGATCGTACAAACACCTAGTAGGATGGTGGAACAAAAAAAATGATAATCCTGAAAGGGTTAATGTCGTTGTACCTCCCCCTCCTCCTAAAAGAGTATAAGATATTATTGATCCACACATCATCAACTTTTAGCTCTATCTGAGATGAGATGTGGGCAATAGAAAAACCTAGTGGGTAGCTCAAGAGGCAGTTCTAGCTGAGCAGAGATGGGAAGCAGACCGTCAAACAACACTCGGAGTAAATAAAAATAGAGCAAGAGGAGCCCGTGTTCAAGTGATCCCAACATATCAATATATGCAACTATATATATATATGATAAAGAAGATTTAGGATTCTTTGAGTCGGCAGAGACTGGAGCTACTATTCCTCCTATTTTAGATGATACAAATTTCCTACTTGACAATTTCTTCGAGATCAAAAGTTCATATTAAAATCTTTCGGTGAATCAGGAAGTTCTTAGATAGAGGTTCTTCACCTTCTCACTTATAAGAGAAGTATCTTTATAGTTATCACTACATGGAACAAGTTACGCAGGAAATTCTTGAAAAGGTTCTCTCCTCCATCTAGGATGTTGTAACTTAAGGAAGTGATTTATAATTTCAGGAAACTACAGTCAGAATCTATGTAGGAGACATGGTTCTGGTTCAATAAGAAGTTGAGAATGGTGCCCAATATAAGGTTGTCAGGGATGATCTTATTGGAGCTATTATACGTAGCCTTGACCATAAGCTCTAGAACCATGGCAGACAACATCTCTAAAAGAGCTTTTATGAGATTACACCAGGAAGAAACTTTGAAGATGTTAGATTTGATCTCACATACTAACCAAGGGTGGCGAAATGAGGAGGCTAAGAAGGAATTTAGCACATATACTATTGGTGCCTACGACAACCAAAGAGGAGCTGATGACATAGTAGAGTAAGAGATTGCGTTGCTAAGAACTTATATAGGGGTACCAGTAAAGCAGCTTGTAGTAGCAACTTTTGAGAAAATAAATGCTGTAGAAACACATGGGTCAGCTTCCAAAGCTTACGAGTCAGAATTAAAAGAGGATGCCAATTATCTGGATCATCAGTTTGCAGGTTTCCAATCCTAAGGAAAAGTGAACCAAGGTTGGAACTACTATGAAAGATACAGATACCATAGTAGAGAGAAAGATAGTGACTGGAAGAAGAGAGATGACTATAGAGGTATAGGTACATTTCACTTGACAGATGAGATAAAAAATCAAGAATGGAAAGATACTGACTAAGCTGGTGAGGACTATAGAAAATCAGGAGATCAGCTTTAAGGAGATTAAGGATAACATTTTAGTGTTGACCCAAAAGGTCAAATCTCATGGAATTGCTATCAAGTAGTTAGAGCACAAGTTCAGGGAGGTTTCAGCAACTTTAAAATCGAGGCAGCCAGGTACCCTTTCGAGTAACACTGTGCAAAAACAAAAAATGATGGTTATGTTCTTTCCATTACCATGAGAATTGGTATTATTACTATGGATATCCCACTACCTCCTATAGATACTGATGATGATGAGACTCTATTTGTAAAAATAGAAAAAGCAAAAAGAGGTGATGATGCAGTTTCTAAGGAAAAATATAAGGGCTCAATTGTTGAGCAAGATATATGATGGAATCTGAGACCACCCCATATTTTTATCAATGACTAAAGTAGGAAATAGAGGAAGGAAAGTTCAAGTAATTTATTGATATGCTGAAAGAATTATACTTTAATATTTCTCTTCTTGAGGCATTAGAGCAGATGCCTTGATATGTAAAATTTATGATGCAGTTGGTAAAAAGGACAACTAAAATTAAGGGTCAATAGTGAGGAGGCCACATTCAACATCAAAAAATCAATGAAGCAACCTACCAACACGATGGCAGTGTCGGTGATCGATTGTCTTGATAACCCTGGAGGGTATTCTTATGGGTATCTTATTGATTCTGACTAATCAAGACACTTGCATTATGCCATGAAATTAAATCAAGTATTGAAAGATAGACAACTCATGGGCTTGTTGGTGAAGTCTAAGTGACCAACACAGACACGTTATGCCGTGATGTTAAATCGAGCGCTGAATGGGAGACAAACCCACGATTTCAGTGTTCACTTTATGTTGTTTTTATTTTGTAGGTTTCAGCTAATGGACTTGCCTTAAATATTGTAAGATATTTACATTCATCGATTTTCAGGTAGAGGGGACATTGTGAAATCCTATCATGGTCACAAGTCCCACACATACTATGTAAGTTGAACAATAAGTCAAAATTTTGAAATTTTGCGGATGAGAATGGAAAGTTGGGGACTTTGGCCCCTACTCATACTTTTTGAACTATAACTTTACGTCTCGGGACCATAAGTAGTTCGAAAAATATCAAAAAGCCAAGTCTGAATTGCAGGAAAGAGGGCTAAAAATTTTGGACCTGCACTTGTGTCCTACAACTACTATCCCCATGTGAGACTTACGCCACTAGCCTGGCCGCAGGTGGTAGGCGCAAATGATTGCTGCGGCTAGGTCATGTTGTGGGACCAAATTATAATCAAAATTTTAGGCCCATAAACTCTTATGTATGATCTAAAATAGCCCCTGCCCCCTTTTTTCACATCCTTAATATCATTCCAACTCATCCAAATCCTCAAAACTTCACTTTTATCTTTGAATTTAAACTTCCCTCTAAAAACATAAACCAACCCCACACTTAAGTAAAAATAAAATTGGCACTTTTTTGAGATTCCAACCTATCCCAATACACTAAAAACAAGTTCCAACGAGTTCTTCACTAGTCACTTCTGGTTCATCATAAAAGAGCTATCTTTCTCAGCTTCAAAGGGTTCTGTATTGATTTATTTATTTTTTAAGCAATTGATATATCTATTCTCATACAAAATATACATATTCTATCATGCTTGTATGTAGGAGCCTTGAAGTAGCCTAAAATCATAATGTAGGGTAGTGTTTTGAATTGAATTCTTAATTTAGGCCCTAAACAGAAGTTGAACTTGAAGAAATAGAGTAATACCACAATTTAGGATTTCCAGTCGATTAAAGGGGTGTAAAAATTATGGCAAAATTCAAACTTTTTGAATTATGATTTTTCTTCAACTTTTGCTTTCCCTTATTTTTGTTGAAAATTAACGACTAGTTTTTTAGGTACATATATCACCTAAAGCTATGAAGAAGAAAAAGCACACTACCTTGAGGAGACGGAAAGATTCTCCCAAGCCTAGTGGTTCAGTGGAGGATTACCCAAGGCAGCGATGTAGAGACACAGAGCTACAAGAGGTAAGATGTGCTAGGCTGCTCAAATAGTTACAGCCCATCCACGGATGAAGCCAGCATGGATGTCACCCCAACACACTCCTCCACTAGATGATGAGGGGGAGGAGAAGGGGGTGGAAAATTCTGAGTCTATTCTGCAAGTTGCTGCTCAGGAACCCCAATCTGAGGAGGGGTCCCAAGATTCATCTAAGGATGCTAAGCAGGAGGAGTCATCAGCTGTACCCAAGTCTAAGAAAGGTATTGCCACACTGGTACAACAGTCAGAGGTACCACATTCATAGAAGGGTACAGATCAGGCTTCCCACGATGCACCAGTACAGTAAGAGCAAAATCCCACGCCTATACATGCCTCAGAGGCACCTCTTGATAAGGGAAATTTGAGGTGGCATATGGAAGGAATGAGCAAGATATTTGATATGGACGGTCGTAATTAGGAGGCAGGTAGGCCTAAGAGGCTCATTTATGAGTAGCATTGGATTGATCTATCTAGGCTTAGTAGAGTGCCTCAGTTGCGGGCTGCGTTCGAACAATTTTAGTTAGAGTGGATGACCAGACCACTTGGTTATTATAGCTTTGCTATGGAACATGAGTTGTATGCATCCTCCCAAGCTACAGTAATCCTTCCTATGCACAAATCCTTAAGACTAGTAAAATTCATAGAGTAGCCTTAACTTGATCATATAATTGTGAGAGGGGAAGCATTGATTTATCAGCAGATAGTATTTGCCGGGTAATTTTTTTTCCTGATTACATCACTCCTACATCTATAACAAAGTACGACCATAGACAGAGATTTGTATGTGATTGACATATTTTGCGAGATGCAGAGCACAGAAGAGAGAGAGTCAAGATGTCTGTGTGGATAACAAGTTATATTTCACCTTTGGGTGATGCTACCCTATGGATTGAGGGGCATGGTAAGATCAAGAAAGGCTTATTGGTCTTTTAGGAAAAGTTCTGGTGGTTGACCATTTGGTATTGACTGTTACCCGCTGCTTTGGATTATTTGTTGAATTGGAAGGGAGCAACCCCGGTGGCTTGTATAATGGCCAGATATTCCATTGATTTCACAGATATCCTCCGGCAAAAGATTCGTGACAGAGAATTTGGGCAGTTAAATAATCTTCTATTCCCCTACATGATTCAGAGACTATGCAATACGGCTACTGTACCTCAAATACCGAGAGTAAATAAAAGGGTATGTGCTACGGATACTATGCATACAAAGAGTATGAATGATATGGCACCCGCAGACCTTCCCAGGAGATCTATAATGCGAATCGTGGTACTTAGGGCCCAGATTGAGGGCCCACCAATTTCAACAAAGCATAGAGATACATATGGAGGCAATATGGGTATTGATGTTTATATAGAGATGGGAGAGAAGAGAGAGGCTCTAAATTAGAGTATGTAGGGCAAGGGGATACAAGGTACTTCTTATTCAGCCATGGCTTCGACCTTAGAGGTGGTTGGCAAATCTTTAGATCCTACTAGGCCATCCTCTATAGCTCCTGCTATAGGTATGATCACTATATATAGAGATTTTTTGTAGAGCTTAGTGGATAGCCAGAAAGCCCCGAATGCTTAAGTAAGGGTCGTTGAGATTGAGATGACTACCCTATAAGAGCATATAATATCAGGGGTTAGTACTAGATTTGAGCAGGAAGAGGATAGATGGGAGGCCACACAGATAGCATAACTGCCTGATCTACGTGCTGACATCTAGGCTTGTCTTAATGAGTTTAAGAGATGGGTTACAACCTGATTCCTAAAGAAAGATACATTAGATCTAACCTTGAGGAGAGATGGTTTTGTTATACTGTGCGAAAAGGTATGCTTTTTTATGGAGAGTCGTGTAGTAGCCATTCCCTTTGTTATACCCATAGTGGTCAAGATATCATCTCTATGTGCACCGAGATAGTTTGATTTCTTTACTGAGGATGATGAGAAGGTCACGATAATTTGGGCCAAGAGAGGTCACATCAAATACCTATAGAATCCTAATATTCCATAGGACCAAGCAGTTAAAAGGACCAGGAATGCTTCACTGGATTCAGGAGTCATTGATTAGAAGAGGCATTTAGAGCTAGCAGCAGGTGCATTCTTTAATAGAGCATCATCACCACCACCGCCTCTGCCAGCTGATATGCCCCTTGTTAGGGTAACTCATGACATGAACATTTTGTGCTTCCTAGGTATGTTCTCACTTTCCTTTGTTTTGTATTATTTTAGAGCATTGAGGACAATGTATAATTTTTTAGTTAGGGCTAGGAGATACCATAGCCACCGTAGATTTTGGTTGCTGTGCTTCTTTTCTTGTTGATCATGCTATGGTTGTATAACTGACATATTTGCTAGCGCTCCCTAGGGCCTTATCGTAATGGATGTCCCAGGTCTGATCGGTACGGAGACCACCCACGTTACCCAACCCAACCTCCAGCCGCCTGCCCTGAGTAAGTAGAATTATAAACATGTAACAACATAGTGTAACAGCTCACATAAAGACTGTAGGATAAGATCAAACAAGGGCCATAACAATCCCAATAGTCCAATCTTACCAAAACAAGGGCCAAAAACTAGGCCATAACCAGGGACGTTCCAAAACATAATATAATCAATCCCAAAATGTAATAGAATAGAACAACTAACAACTTATCCTATGATGTCACCCCTTTAGAGTGTTCCAATACCAAGGATAGCACCAATACCGATAACACACATACCAACCCATAAAAGTACCAAAAAGCCTCTAACAAAAGGAGTAATGGAATTCAGTTGGAATATGCCCTCAACTACAACAAAAACCAATATCCAAAATAAAATCAAAGTGTTTAGAAATATTCATAACATTAGATGGAGCCTTTCGAAAGGATAGAAGCTGACCACTTCAGTACAAATATTGATCCCTGAGTCAATCACTATGTAGGAGGAGTAGAACGGTCTGTTTCTACATAGCGTAGGTATACAACCGCTAGTAGACAGGGTTGGCGAGTGACTGCTAGTATGATCTCAGGGTAAGGATGAAATAATGCCATTTATAAAACCATCCACACACACAGAACCATACATATATATCCATGCCATGAAAAGGGACTCAGTTTAGCATGACTTTAAAAGTTTTACCTTAGTTGTGTAGCTTTGCCATCCTAAACCACCCACAGGCTATACGGGTGCATCTCTTCATGTAGAAAGGGCTCCAGTGCGTGTACTCACATGACCAAGGAAGTATCCCATTGGATGACTAGTACATCCCCTAAATATAGTGTGAAATCATGCACATGGTCACCAAGACCAACCTCATATCGACATATATGAGTTTCCAGTTCTGGTCCCCCCGAACCTCCACCTTACATGGCTTAACCAAACCTCCCACCTTTATTAACCAATTAAAACTAATTTCCAAATAACCAAACTATTATCCATTCATTAACCAAGGACATTGATATTGGTATCGTCATACCAACCCTTACTTGCAAGTGCCATCCATAGCTAACCATTTATAGGTTTAAGGGGACTTTTAAGTGCCCTTCCATTTACCATATTAAACCACTAAGGAGACTTCCATTTTCCCTACAAGAATAATCAATTGGCCTTTAGCCTTTCCAAACTATTTGAACCATGCATAATTCCTTTACCAATTTTAAAACATGCAAGTGTTCCATTAAAAGAAGTCAATGCAATGAACATTTCATTATAAGCATTCTATAAAACACATTAGGGGCATAATATGATCAAAACCAATTTCAATTACCATTTAACAATTCCCATGAAATCCAATTATCAAAAACCACAAATAATGCATATAAATGCACAAATAAAACCATGGTAAACCATAACAAACCATTTAATATAAAAATCCCCAAATCATATTTGAAAGACAAAATCAAGTAATAGTAAAATCATAAAAATATTTATATAAACCACGATTTTAAGTAAAATTAATGATGAGGGAAGAGAACATGCCTTGAACCAGTATAATGATGGAAGAAATCACCAAGACAAGCCCCAAAATGATTCTTTAGTTGAAACCCTAGCTTCCCTTGCCCAAAAGCTCTTGAGAGAACTATGGAGTGTTTAGAAAAGTTCTAAGTGTTAATGAATAGAATAATAGGGTAAATAACCTCCCAAGTAGGTTAGAAGTTATGGGACCCTATTAGGATAAGTGGGGAAATATACAGAATGCCCCAACTTATGTTGGACCAAAATCCCATCACTAGGATAAGACTGACCCGCATGAGTCGTACCCTCCGATACGATTGGTATCCACCACTCATACCCTGAACCTCTACCCTTAGACCAAACATTTTCCAGTATATAACTCATTTACCCATGTCGTAACCATGTCATATGATTGGCATCTATGACCCGTATACCTAGCAGAATAAAATACCTAGAGGATTGAAAAATGTCTGCCAAACGAGTCCCTGGTACTATTCATACCCTTGCTTACGACTCATGGTGAGCCACTCGTACTCAGATCCAATCTAAGTAAAAAATTATAAGATTAAGGAACCAAATGACCCGTAACCTCCAATACGACTAGTAACCTTAGGTCGTATCAATATCAGTAACAAAAATCTATCCCACAAACTAATAATAGTCAGTATACAACTGGGCCAGACAATTCATACCCAAACATACGGCTTATATCCATGAGTCGTATTGGGTCCAGAGACCAGAATTCTAAGAAATTTTCTAAGGTCCAAAAACTAGGGTGTTTCAGTCTCCCCCACTAGGAAAATTCATACCCGAATGACAGACAAGGTAGGGGTAACCACACGCACGTGTCATTTCCAATATGTTATCAAACATATTCCCAATTTTTAACAAAGTCTAAAAATAAGGAGGCAAAGATATTAATCTTTCCTTTAACTAACTCAAATAATAAATATGTGTTGAAGACATATATCTTATGCACGAATCCAAGGAACAAAAATCAAATGCAGATATTTGGAATTTATGTCCTCTTGCACTTCCCATGTAGCTTCTTCAACCTTATGGTTCTGCAAAAAAACCTTAACCGAAGCCAAATCCTTAGTCCATAACTGACGAACCAGCCTATCTAGCATCTAAATTGGGTCTTCTTCAGAAAACAAGGAATCTATGATACACAATCCTTCCAAAGGAACAACCGAATAAGGATCACTAATGCATTTCCTCAACAAGGAAACATGAAAGATCGAATGAACCAAACTCAAGCTAGAGGGAAACTAAATCTCATAAGCAATATTACAAACTCACCACAAAATCTCATAAGGACCCACATACTAGGGACTAAGCTCCCCTTCTTACCAAACTGCACTACTCCTTTCATGGGAGATATGTTGTGCAAAACCTTATCCCTAACTACAAACTCCAAGTCACTATGCCTAACATTTGCATAGGAATTTTGGAGACTTTTTACAGCCTTAAGCCTTTCCCAAATCACCTTTACCTTCTCCATAGCCTGGTAAACCATGTTAGGACCAAACATGTTTGCCTCACCAAGCTCGAACCAACCAATAGTAGATCTGCACCTCCTACTAGACAACGCATAAAAAAGGGCCACACTAAAACTAAAATGATAACTATTGTTGTAAGAAAACTCCACCAAAGGTAAATAATCAACCCAATATCTACCATAATCAATCACATAGGCCCAAAGCATATCCTTCAATGTCTACGATAGAAAGCAGTACTCAGACTTACATTGGTCCCCAACTCTCTCTAAAAAGATCGCTAGAAGTGAGATGTAAACTGTATGCCACTATCAGAAATAATCAAAACAAGCACCTGATGCAGCTTCATAGTATCCTAAAGATACAGCTTACATAATCCTCCGCTGAGAAGGTGGTCCGCACTTGCAAAAAGTGCCCAGACTTAGTCATCCTATCCATGATGACCCACATCGAATCAAATTGATTTTGAGATCGAGGAAGACAAGTAACAAAGTCTATATTGATCGCTTCCCACTTTTATTTTGACAAATTAATTTCTTGATACAACCCTCCTGGCCTCATATGCTCAAACTTAACTGTTGACACACCATGCACTTGGCCTTGAAATTAGCCACATCCTACTTTATGACATTCCATGAATAGATCTACTTGAGATCATGATACATCTTATTCGAGCCTAGATTAATAACATAGCGCAACTCAACCAATTGTTGTAAACCGTCCACATCAGGAAAACACAACCTCTCTTGGTATCGTATAGTACCATCACCACTGATCTCAAACACCATTACCTTTTGACTACCAAAGTCTCTCTTACTATTCATTAAGATAGATTTTAACACTTGAAACTACTTAATCTCTACACCAGGAGATGATCAAGCCACTTCCTGCAAAACCATTCCACCATCCTTAGAGTCCAAGAGATGAACTCCAAGATTGGCCAAGTGGTGAATATCCTTAACCAATTTGTGCTTCCCTTCTTCCACATGATCCAATCTCCCATAGGTGACCTTCTAAGAGCATCAGCAACCATATTAGCCTTACATTGGTGATAGTGAAGACTCATATCATAGTCTTTGAGAAGTTCAACCTATCTTCTCTACCTGTGATTAAGTTATTTTTGCGTAAACATATAACGTGGACTCTTACAATCAGAAAAGATATCCACGTGAACACCTTACAAATAATGATGCCATATTTTCAAAGCAAACACAATTGCCAAAAGCTCCAAATCATGAGTAGAATAATTTCTCTCATATACATTCAACTGCTTGCAAGCACAGACAATCACCATCCAATGTTACATCAACACATACCCAAGCCCTACCTGAGATACATCATAATGAACCATGAACCCGTTATTAACTTTCAACAAAAGTCAGAATTGGAGCCAAAGTTAACTTATCCTTCAACTTTTCAAAACTCCCTTCACAAGCATCTGACCAAGAAAACATGACCTTATTCTAAGTTAACTTAGTGAAAGAAGCAGTTATTGAAGAAAATCTTTCCACAAACAGCCTATAATATCTGGCTAAACCCAAGAAGCTTTGAATGTCAGACAGAGTCGTGGGTCTAGTAAACGTTTTCACCATATCAACCTTTTATAGATCCACCATGATCTCTTTACTAAAAATAATATCATCTAAGAAAGTTACAGTGTTCAACAAAACTCAAACTTAGAGATCTTGGCATACAACTATTGTTCCTTTAAAGTTTGCAACACCATACATAGGTAATTAGCATGATCCTCCTCGCTCTTTGAATCAACCAAAATATCATTACTAAACACAATGACGAAGAGATCAAAATATTGATGAAAAATCCTATTTATCAGATCAATAAATACTGTCGGAGCATTATTCAATCCAAATAACATCACCAAAAACTAAAAGTTCTCATACCAAGTACGAAAAGCCATCTTTTGGATATCCACCTCCCTAATCTTTAGTTGAGGGCACCCAGATCTAAGATCTATTTTAGAAAAGACATTGGTACACTGCAACTGGTCAAACAGATCATATATCCTTTAAAGAGGATACTTTTTCTTGACCGTCATCTTATTCAACTGCCTATATTCAGTGCACATCAAAAGCAAACCATCCTTCTTGCATACAAACAACATTGGTGTACCCCAAAAAGATACATTAGGATCAATAAATCTCTTATCTAGAAGATCCTTAAGTTGCTCTTTGAGTTCTCTTAACTCAGCCAGAGCCATTCTCTATGGAGGAATAGAAATTGGACAAGTCTCAAGAATTAGATCAAAATCAAAGTTTATTTCCATATCCGAAGAAACACCAGGAAGATCATTCAGAAACACCTTTAAAAACTCATTAACTATTGGAACTGACTGGAAAAAAGGACCTTCAAAAGTTGGAATCTTTAACCAGACCATGTGATAAAGACAACCTTTAAAGATTAACCTTTTATCCCTAAGATAAGAAATTAAGCTCCCCCTAGGAGCTAGAGAAACACCCTCGCATTCTATAATCGGCTCCCCAGGGAACCTAAAGATAACCCTACAGGTTGATAATCAAAAGATTCCTCATAAGACTACAACCATTCTATCCCAAGAATAACATAAAGATCCACCATATCTAGATTAAATAAATCAACCAAGGTCTTTTTACCACCAACAGATACCACAAATCCCCTATAGACTCTCTTAATAATACTGAGTCACCTACTAGGGTAGAATCAAAAAAATTATTCAAAATAACTTTTGAATTAAAACTAAAGGATAGAGCCACATAAGGAATCACCAAGGCAAGAGTAGACCCTAAATCAAGCAAAAAATACACTTCACAAGAGAAAAGCTATAACATACCAGTAAAGACATCAGGTGATGCCTCAAATTCCTGTCTGGATGCCTAAGCATACAACCTATTCAGACTAATACTATAACCAAGAGAAGTAACATAAGCAGACGTAACACTACCTGGTGTAGGAGCAGAAGATGATGCCACGTGAATTTTACTCTCCCCCAAATCAACTTTATTAACCGGACAATGCTTGAGTTGATGGCCTAATTGGTCACACTTAAAGTATTTGTCCTTTCATTTATTGCAATGACCCCGACGAGGATGAAAATAGAACCGAGTAAAAGGACATGAAGAAACTAACTTCCATCCACTAACCTAAGATTGGACACCCTGCGCAAATAAATTATCACCACCATAATGATGCTTGTCTCTCGATTGATAATGTGTACTTGAAAAAGAGTAGGACTTAGAACTTAACTACTTCTATTTCTGCCATTTACCACCATCTCGACCACCATGAGACTGAGTACCTCCCTCATAAAAAGGTTGCTCCTCTTTCCCTACGTATCTCCAATCTCTGCCTACCTTTTCATTTTATCCTCTATATGTTGCATATGAACAGGCAACCTAGAGATAGCCATGTCTAAAATCAGCAAAGTAGTCTTGGTCTCCAAAATTAGACCCTAATTAAACCAAGAAGCGAACTTTCTCATTCTAGCCCACCTTTCAACCACCAAATCAGAAGCATACCTTGTTAATTGGTTAAACTTCAAGGCATATTCTTTTATAGACATTCTCTCCTGCTTGAGGTTCACCAACTACTTTATTTTTTCTTCCCTTAACTCTTTGGGAAAGAAATAATCTAGAAAAGCACTAGAGAAGGTATCCCATAAAGATAACTCCTCCACATCTCTTATATCCCTATCACATTCTTTATACAACTGATATGCAATCTCTTTGAGATAATAAGCTACAAAGTTCACTCTTTCTATATTGGTAGTCTATATCACCCAAAATATCTTCTCTATTTAATCTAAGAAGCCCTGTGGATCCTCCTCCACCTTCACTCAAGAAAAAGTAGGAGTACTCATTTTCATAAATTGGCCAATCTTTGTTTCCTCAAAAGACAAGGCACCAGACATATCCCACTAACTTGAACAGGAACTAATTTAGCAATAACATGAAGAGACTTACAGAATTCCGCATTAGTCACCTTTCCTTGAGGAAAAGTAGTAACAACTAGTGAAACTCTATAATTATAAGGGATAGAACCATAAGATCAAAGATGAACCCTAGAATAGGATGTACCCCTTTGACATTACCCTCTGATTGGATGGAAGAATTTCCTTATGTTCTAGATCTACGAGGCATGATGTGAATGATAAACAAACAAAGATTTGAGAAGATTCCAAGCATAAGACTCCAAGCTTGAAAATAGAATACTAAGAAAGTAAAATATTCCTAAATGCCTTGTATTCTCTCCCTTCTAAGTGTGGTGCGATACGCACCACTAAAAGAGACACTACTCGATATGGCATTTTTGACTCCAAATTGACCTTGAACCTAGGCTCTGATACAACTTGACGTGACTTACCCTGGGGCCTTTTCATAATAGGTGTCCCAAGTATGATAGGACCAAACACCACCCCCATTACCCAACCCAACCTCTAATCTTCTTTCCTAAGTTGGCTAAATCTCAAGAATATAAATATAAGAACTCTCAAAAAGATTCTGGGATAGGATCACAACCATGACTGACCCAACCTATTGTAACCATCACATATTAATAATCCAACCATAGCAAACCATACAAATATAAGGGTCACAACCAAGGACATTCCAAAACATAATATAATCAATCTCGAAATAGAATAGGATAGAACAACCAACAATCTTGTCTAATGATGCCATCCCTTCTGCTTATTCCAATGCAAAGGATGACACCAATACTAATCCCACCCATACCAACCCATAGAAGTATAACAAATCCTCTAACAAAATGAGTAATGATATCTGATTGGGACATGCCTTAAACTATAGCCAAGACTAATATCCAAAATAAAATTAAAGTGTCTAAAAATATT
This sequence comes from Capsicum annuum, assembly GCF_002878395.1. NCBI lineage: Eukaryota > Viridiplantae > Streptophyta > Magnoliopsida > Solanales > Solanaceae > Capsicum > Capsicum annuum. Next base: position 136,844,337 of record NC_061120.1, on the reverse strand, counting down.
CATAACATGCAATAGAGCCTTCTGAAAGGATTGAAGCACACCATCTTTGTCAAAATACTTATCGTTGAGTCAATCACTATGTAGGAGAAGTTGAACGATCGTCTCCTACATACCGTGGGTATGTAGTCTCCAGTACATGGGGTTAGTGAGTGACCAGTAGCACGATCTCATGGTTACGATAAAATAATGTCATTTATAAAACCAAGTAATACTATCCATATGCACAAAAACATATATATATATATATAATCATTCCTAGAAAAGGGATCGGGTTTAGCATGCCTATAAAACTTTTACCTAGGCAGTGTAGATATGTCATCCTAAACCATCCACAAGCTATATGGATTCAGCTCCCCCTACTGAAAATAACCCAGTGCATATAGAAGCACGACCAGGGAAGTATCCTATGGAATGAAAAGTATATCCCCTAAATATAGTGCCATGCACATGGTCACCACAACCAGCCTAATATTATCAAATATGAGTTTTTAGTTTTGGTTCCCCCAGGACCTTAACCTTCCATGGCCTACCTACACCTCTTACCATTCTTGTCTAATTTAAACTAATTTCCAAATAACCAAACAACTATCTATTCAATAACGAAGTCCATTGATATTGGTATCATCATACCAACCCTTACTTGTAAGTACCATCCTTAGCAAACCATTTATAGGTTTAAGGAGATTTTCAAGTGCCCTTTTATTAACTATATTAAACCACTTGGAATACTTCTATATTCACCTTATGCTTCATCAATTAACCTTTTGTCATTTCAAACTATTTAAACCACACATAATTCTTTTACCATGTTTAAAACATGAAAGAGTTCCATTGTAAGAAGTCAATGCAATGAACATATCATTATAAGTATTATGTCAAACACATTAGGGGAATAATATGACCCAAACCAATTTCAATTTCTATTAAACTATTCCCATGCAATCTAATTATACAAAACCACTATTAATGTACTTAAAAGAGTAATAAAAACCAAGGGAAACATAACCAATAATTTAATATCAAAACCACCAAATTATATTTGTAAACCAAAATTATGTAATATTAAGATCATGAAAAAATTCATATAAACCTTGCCTTTATATAAAATTAACAATAAGGGAAGAGAACATTGCTTAAACCAAGATGATTATGGAAAGAAATTACTAAGACAAACCCCAAACCCTAGTTTCCATAGCCTAAATCTCTTGAGAGAATTATGGAGTGTTTAGAAAGAGCTTCTAAGTATTAATAAATAGAATAATAGGGTAAATAACTTCCCAAATAGGTTAGAAGTTGTGGGACCCTATTAGTATAGGTTGAGAACTATCCAAAATATCCCCACTTATATTTCCCTAGAATCCTATCATAGGTATACGACTGATCCATACTAGTCATACCCTCCGATGTGATTGGTATCCACCACTCATACCCTAAACCACCACCCTTGGAACAAATACTATCTAGTATATGACTGATAAAAAAAGTCATAACCATATCATATGATCTGTATCCATGACCCATATCCCTAGAAGAATAAAATACTAGGAAGATTGAACATTGTCTACAATATAAGTCTCTAGTATGATTCATGCCCTGACTTATTACTCATGGTGAGCCACTTGTACTCAGATCAAACCTAAGTAACTATGTCTTAGATTAAGTTAAGTAAGTAAATAACCCATAACCACCAATATGACCCATACTTTTAAGTCGTATCCATCTCAGTAATCAAAATCCATCCCACCACCAGTTTGTGGGTAATATTATATGATGGTTGAGCTAAAAAATCCAGGTTATGGTTTTAAAAGTACATGCTAAACTTTATTCTCTATCCCAACATATGATATATGAGTGTATATGCATCTGATTATGTGCATTAATTTTTAAATAATTTGGAACTATTGATTGTGTCATTATGTTATCCATATCCCTGAGTTAGCACTCTAAACACTAACCGTCTATGTATATTGTATCTGCACACAATGCAGGATTTGGACATACTTCTACTTCTCCTGCTCAGTGATCATGGCTTTGTCAAGAATTGACTTGAAGTAGTGACATTCCAAATTTTAGAAAGTCCCATTTCAGGAATATGCTTATTTTATGAGTTATAGACTATTGATTACTATTCTTTGGCTCTAGATTGTGGTATTTCTTGAATCATGATATTCAATTTTGGATCATTATTTAGAAGGCTTTATTTGGACTACTATTGTTATTGGGCGGTCCTAATCGATCATTTGGCTGGTCTTCGATGGTTGGTTATGGACATGCGTTAAAACTTTCGTAAGCTATTATACACTATTTTGTTATATGTTTTTAATTCATCCAACTTTGGGATGTATTATATTTGGGTTGGTTAGGTATAAGGGGTGATCTCGGATTTACATGGGACTTCAGATCACTGGCACAGCCAGGCCCTAGATTAGGTTATATCAAATTGGTATCAGAGCATATGTTTGGTGTCATTGGATGTCCATCAAAGTCGTGTCATGTAGAGTCTCTTTTATAGGTATGTAGCTCACCACACTCATAATGGAAAGGCTATGAGGCATTTAGAAATATTTTCTTTTCTTGTTGTCTTATTTCAAGCTATAGAGTTTAAGGTCTTGCATCTCTCTAATTCCTATTTGTTCAACATTCAGATCATACCTTCTAGATGATCTAAAGCTCATAGAAACTCCTCTATCCCACTTGATAACAATGTTAATGGGACACACCCTGCTTATAGAGTACAAACTGAGTCTGGGGATCAAGTTCCTTATTTCCCTTCTAGAGTTCCACCAGTTCTCTATAGTCCTCCTTAAGATCCTTAGGTTGATGTATCGAATGTGGAGTTTTGTCAGTCTATTCGTATATTGTCTTAGTTAGTAGCCTCTTAGTCTGAGCTTATACCATCTGTTACTTTATCTTTTGAGGCCACAATAGTTGTCAAGTTATGAAGTTGAGTCCTCCTATATTCACTATTCTAAAGTTGAGAAAGATTCTTAAAAATTTATTGATGAGATAAAAAAGATATTTTGTGTGATTCATACTTCTAATATGGAGGGTGTGGAATTTACTGCCTATTAGTTCAAGGATGTAGCATACCAATGGTATAAGGAATAAGAATAGTCTAAGGGAGACAATGTCAAATCTGCATAGTAGGATGATTTCTTTAGTTTTTTTTTGGATCACTTATTTTCTCAGGAGTTGACAGAGAAAAAAGCAGAAGAGTTTGTTAATCTGACGTAAGGTAGGATGATGGTCATAGAGTATACCTTGAAATACCATTAGTTATCCCGGTATACTCCTGAGTTAGTATCTAGCATAAGGGATAGATTGAGAAAAATTATATTTTAGGTTGTCCCATAATTTGATTCTAGAGAGTAAGGTTACTTTGTTGAATAAGGATATGGACATCTCTATATTAATTGTGTATATGAACCAGGTTGAGAAAGAGAAGAAGAAGAAAGTGAATATAGGGTAAAGGCAAAATAAGAAGTTTACATTTCCTGAAAAGGTGGAGGTCAGTGGTAGAGTGGTTGAGATGATGGAAAATAGTCTAAGAAGAAGTTGTGGAGTTTTGGTTCTAACTCTACTTCTAATGCTCATTATCTAAAGCCATTGTGTGATCATTATTCTCAGCATGATGGTAGGTTTCGGGAACAGGGTGCCCAATCTCAGGCTAGTGAGGCTTAGTCTGCTCCATCAAGTCCTCTTTGTATATTTTGTAGGCAAGCGCACCGTGGGTTTCATAAAGAGGGAAGGAACTTTTGTTTTAAATGTGGTCAAATTAGTCATTTACTGAGCCATTGCCCTTCTAAGGTTGCTTCAGGGGTAAATAAAACTTTGGTTGCCACCTTATCAGCTCCTACACCAAATAGTATTACTTTTACTTCTAGTAATGGCGCTGACCAGAATCACTTGTATGCTTTTGCTACCCTCTAAGACTCTGAGACATTTATTGATGTCATCACTGTTATGCTACAACTCCTCTCTTATTATGTGTATTGCTTGCTTGATTCAAGGTCGACTCTTTCTGATTTGACTCATTTATGGTTATGCATTTTTTATTTGCTCCAGATTATATCCTTGATATTTTTACTATTTCTACCACGGTAGGTGTGTCAGTACTTGGTATAAGAGTCTATAGGGGTTGTGTAATATCTGTTGGTGGTAAAGAAACTCTAGTAGATCTGATAAAGTTAGACATGGTTGAATTTAATGTCATACTAGGGATGGACTGGTTGCACTCGTGCTATGCCTCCTATATTGTCAAACCCATAAGGTCATGTTTAAATTCCCCAATGAGTCGGCCAATGAGTGGAAAGAGGGTTCTCTAGTGCCTATGGGAGATTCATATCATATCTTAGATCCTGAAAGTGGATTTCCAAGTGATGTCATTATCATTTGATCTGGATTAAAGATTCTAACTTACAAGGTCCTTTCTTATAATCCATTCCCATGGTTAATGAATTCCCTAAGGTTTTTGTTGATGATATACCTAGCATCCCTCTCGATAGGGAGATTGACTTTGGGATTGACCTTGTTCTGGACACTCATTCTATTTCCATCCCTCCATATAGAATAGCTCTGACTCTCTTAAAAGGGTTTAAAAATAATTGACAGGTCTTCATGATAAGGGTTTTATCCATCCTTATATACCTCCATGGGGTTCTCCTATTTTGATTGTGCATAAGAAAAATGGTTCCTATCAGATGTGCATCAATTACCGTCTATTAAATAAGGTTATAGTAAAGAACAAGTATCCTCTTTCTCAAATTGATGATATTTTCAACCAGTTTCATGTTCTAGATGTTTCACTAAGATTGATCTTAGTTCTGTTTATCATTAACTAAAGATAAGGGAGGTAGCTATCCCTAAAACTATCTTCCAAACCTAGTATAGTCACGATGAGTTCTTAGTCATGTCTTTTGGTTTGAATAATGCCCAGTGGCATTTATGGATCTCATGAATCAGGTGTTCTATCAGTTCATCAATTTGACTATCATAGTATTCATTGTTGATATTCTCGTGTACTCTAAGAGTGGCAATCATGTTGATTACCTCTGTATAGTATTGTAGACCTTGAAAGATCATTATTTGTATGGCAGTTTTTTAAAGTAAGAGTTTTTAGTGGAAGTTGTTACTAATTTGGGTCATGTTATTTCTAGTTAAAGGATCATCTTGGATCCACAGAAAGTTTTAATAATGAAGAAATGGCCTATACCTATGACTCCAACTGATATTTGGAGCTTTTTTGGTTTAGCAGGTTACTACAGGAGATTTGTGGAGAGTTTCTTAACTATAGTTACCCCAATGACTAAGTTTACCCAGAAGAATAAAAAGTTCTTGTGGTCTAATGCTTGTGAGGGTAGTTTTAAAAAGCTAAAATATAAGTTAACTTCAACACCAGTTTTGACCCTTCTCGAAGGTAATAATGGATTTTTGGTGTATAGTGATGAATTCTGTGTGGGATATGGTTGTGTGTTGATGCAGCATCATATACTAATGGCCTATGCTTATTGGCAGTTCAAAGTTCCTGAGTGGAATTATCCGACTCATGACTTGGAGTTGCTGGTTATGGTGTTTACATCAAAGATTTGCCATCGCTATTTGTATGGAATCTATGTATATATCTTTTCTGATCATAAGAGCCTGCAATATGTCCTCACCTGAAAGGAGTTGAATCTCAGGCAAAGAAAATAGTTTGAGTTGCTGAAAAACTACTACACCAGTCTTTATTACAACCCTGGTAAAGCTAATGCGGATGTTGATGCTCTTTGTAGGTTATCTGTAACACCTTGGTTTTGGACCATTAGAAAATTTCCCTAGGTTGAGCATTTTGGACATCATACGATTTACGGATACTAGCCATACCATGTGGTATGGCTTAGGGTCCCTCTACTCATATGATGATCATTATAGTTTGATTGGTTTTTATCCAAGGTATGAATGAATCATACTAGTCATACATTAGGGTACTAAAAGTATGATGCCAAACTATATTATGCCCTATGTCTTGCTAAAATGATTTTATTCTTTCTAGGGTGCAATTCTAGCGTACTTGTTGTAAGATAGGAAACGTTTTGGCCCTTATAGTTGTATGTTGGTCAGTGTTAAGGTCAAATATAATGCCTAAGGTACGAGTGGTGGGTACCACTTGTATGATAGGGTATGGTTTACGTAGGGCGAACATACCCTCATGCGACATTATCTTCATATTTTAAGCCGAGGGTATTTTTGATATTTCCTACCCAAAAACCATCAAGTCCCCACATCTTAAAACATATTGTGGCCTCTCATAAAATACATTGAAAGATCAAACAACATCAAAATCCTCTCTAAACTCTCTCTTGAGGATTGGGGATAGGGTTTTTCAAAGGTGTTCATCTAGAGGCTCAAAGGTCAAGTTGCTTTCGTGAATCTTCTTAACTAAAGCATGTGACTCTTTCCTCATTTTTAGTCCATAAATATCATATGTTTTAAATTATGATTATAATTCTTAAATGATAGGTTTGAAAACTAAAATTGAGCAATTTACTGTATATGGTATTTGTACACACCCTAAACTTGATGGTTTTTATTTTGGTTTTGGACTTGGTTAAGATATAACCTTAAAGTTTTGTGAAAATGCAATGCCTAAGAGAATAAACTAGTCACATATGAATGATGTTTTGAACTGAGGCATTGGTCTAATGAATATGAATGGTTGGTAAATGGTTTTTAAAGGCCTTGTTGGACATGTAATGATTTAAATGGTAACCTTGGAGGTTTAATTTGTTAAATGGGTTTGAGTCTCTAAATACTAACTTGATTTATGTCTTTGTTAGACAACGGGTTTAAGTCCCTAAACATTGAATTGAACAAGTATCTTTGTTAGACAATAGGTTTGAGTCCCAAAGTCAAAAGAATTATTGGTTAATTGATAATGGTAATGGCATGTGTATATTTTCAAGTAGTATTGGTATGAAGATGCCAACGAAGTGCCTTTAGTAAGTAATTAGCTTAATTGTTGTGTATGTAAAATGATGGTTTTAAATTTGGCTTTAAAGAGAAATATGTAGTTGGGCCGTGAAAGTGGAGTCTGGAGGACAAACACTGGAAACTGTACTAGTAGGTGCTGGTGTCTTATGACTCAGTGGTTTGAGTCCCCTAAATAAACATATGAAAGAGAGGTTCGAGTCTCCCTTACTACATATATTGTTTTTTAAGTCACCTTGATTAATGTGGGTAGTTTGAGTCTCCTATATAGGCATATATGGTTATGTCTATTCTCTAGTTCGTGCAACTACATGTACTGAGGCCCTTCCAGCTATGGGAGATCTGGGCCCATATACCCCTTGGGTGCCTTGTTCTATGACGTTATTGCTACATAGCCTAGGTTAAGGTTTTAAAAGAGCATGCAAATTTTGTTCCCTATCCAAACATAGTACATATGTATAAGTATGTATTGCATTGGTTAGATGTATTGGTTGATTAGTTTTGAACTATTCATTATTTTATGCTTATCCTTGAGATACATGCTAGTTCTCCAACCGCTAATTGTCGTAGACGTTATATCCCCATGTGATGAGGTGTTGGTCATACTACACCACTTTCTAAGTGATTGGACACGAAAAAAGCTTATGCTGACTTGAATTTTTAAGCTTCCTTACTTTGGAAGGATCCATTTCTTCCTTGATTTTTCTTATGTCTTTATTAGTTTAGACTTAGACATTAGTTTTGGTAATGATCGATGCTATGTCCCGACCGGATACTTCTTTAATTTCTTCTAGAGGCTTTGTATGGACAAAGTGTGAACTCGGGTACATTATGGTATTGATATGGACTTGGTTATCATTTCAATTTTTGTTTTGGTTATTTTTATGGCATTGGATGGTTAGACCTTTTTGGGATGGTCATGGTCTTGGACCTTTCCTAATGTATTTTTATTACTAACTACTATATCTTGTTATATGTTTGGAATTTATCTGACTCAAGGTATATATTGGTTTGTTAGATTAGGTAGAGGGATAATCTCCAATCCTTGTTTGGCTTCAGATGCCCACTATTACAAGGCCCTAGTTTGGGTCATGTCAATTTGATATCAAAGCCTAGGTTCATGGCCTATTGGAAGTCCACAAAGTTTTGTCGAGTAGAGTCTATTTTAAGGGTGTGTAGCATGCCATACTAATAAGGGAGAGACTACAAGGCTTTTAGGAATGTTTCACTTTGTTGTTGTCTTACTTTGAGTGATACAATATAAGGTTTTCTATTCTTTTGAATTTTGTTTGAATGCATTTCAGATCATACCTCCAAGAAGATCTAATATTCATTCAAACTTTTCAATCCTGACTAGGTAAGTTGTTGATAGGACATGCTTTACTTCTAGAGTTCAGACCCGGTCAACTGTCGCTGTGTCTGATTGTTCTCATCGGGTTCCATTCATCCCCATTGATCCTACTCCAAAGGGTGACATTCATATACAATCACCGCAATGGGATGCTACTAATGCTGAGTTCTATCTCTCCATTACTCCATTGACTCAGTTGGTGGCTTCTCAAGCCTAGCATGGTGTTCCTGTTACTCAATCTTCTCAGGCCACAAGGGTTGGCCAGTTCATGAGGTTCCATCCTCCTACGTTTACTGGTACAAAGATTGAGGAGGATCATCAACGTTTTGTTGATGAAAAAAAGAAGATCTTCCACACTATGCATGCTTCAAAGGTTGAAGATAATGAGTTTGTTTCCTATCAATTCAAAGTTGTAGTGTAGCAAAGGTATTAAGAGTGGGAATAGTTGAGAGATAAGGATGCTAGTTAAGCCTTATGAGAAGGCTTTTCTAGCACCTTCTTGGACCATTTCTTTTCTCAGGAATTGAGAGAGACAAAAAAAGAAGAGTTTGTGAATTTAAGGCAATAAAGGATGTCTATCAAGGAGTATTCCTTGAAATTTAATCATATGTCTAGGTATGCTCCAGAGTTTCTTTCTAGCATGAGGGCTAGAATACGTAAGTGTGCTTTTGGATTGTCTCACGAGTTGATCCTTGAGCGTAAGGCTTTTTTGTTGATCAACAGCATAGATATCTCTAGGTTGGTTGTGTACATGCAGCAAGTGGAGGAAGAGAAAAAGAAGCAGGCTTAGTTTAGTGAGAGGTATGGAAAAAATTTAAGCCGACAGAGCAAAATGGTAGAGATCATCATATGTAGAAAAAGAAGAATTGTGAAAGTTTTGGTTCTTTATCCACTTGTAGTTATCCTTACCTAAAGTTGTTGGGTGATTATCCATCTCAGCATAATGGTAGTTCTTGGGAATAGGGTGCATAATCTCAGGTTAGTGGGGCTCAGTTGGCTCTATCCCAACCTCTTTTTAGATTTTATGGGAAGTCGCATCATGGGTTATGTGAGGAAGGGATGAAATGATGTTTTTATTATGGAAATATTAGTAATATGCAGTGTGACTACATGTTAGAACTAGTTCTGGTACTAGCAAGGCTCCTGTTGCATCTTAACCTGGTCTTGCAACAAAGGGCGCTGCTTCTCCATCTGTTTATGCTTGTGGTATAGCACTGCCCAGAATCATCTATATACTTTTCCATCTTGCATGGATTTTGAGGCATCTCCCGATGTCGTTATCAATTTATTGAAATATTTCTCTCATGATCTATATTGTTTACTTGATCTAGCATCCACTCATTCTTTTATGACCCCATTTGTGGCTTTGTATTTTAGATTTTCTCCTAGGTTTATTTTTGATCCTTTTTTGTATCTTTCCCGGTTTGGTTACTCTGTGATTACTAAGATAGTCTATAGGGGATTTGTAGTATTTGCGGTATTTGTTAGAGGTAGAGAGACAATTGTTGGTATAATTAAGTTATATATAGTTTACCTTGATATTATATTGATTATGGATTTGTTTCATTCGTGTTATGCATCCTTATATTGTCAAACCCATATGTCAAGTTTAAATTCCCTAATAAGCCAATAATTGTATGGAAAAAGGGTTCTTTAGTGCCTAAGGGAAGGTTTATCTCATATCTTAGAGCTCAAAAGATGATTTCCAGACGGTGTTTGTATCATTGGGTTTGAGCTAAAGATTCAAACATAGAAGGTCCTTCTCTAGAATCTGTTCCTGTGCTTAATGAGTTTCCCGAGGTTTTACCTTATTATCTTCCTAGTATTTCTCTCGATAGGGAAATTGATTTTAGGATTGATCTTTTTTTGGACACTCGTTTGATTCTATCCCTCCTTAAAAAATAGCTCCGGCTGAGTTGAAGGATCTTAAGGAGCAATTGAAGGATCTCTTAGATAATGGTTTTATTCATCCTAGTTAGTTTCCTCGGGGTGCACTAATGTTGTTCGTGCGTAAAAAAGATAGTTCCCTTCGAATGTGTATTGATTATCACCAGTTTAATAAGTTGACCTTAAAGAATAAGTATCCTCATCTTAGGATTGAAAATTTGTTTAATCAGCTTTAAGTTGTGAAGTGTTTCTCTAAGATTGATCTTAGGTTGGGTTATCATCATCTTAAGATTGGGGAATTGGATATCCCTAAACTACCTTAAGGACCTGGTACGGTCACTATGAGTTCCTAGTTATGTCTTTTTGGTTGACCAATGCTCTGACAACGTTTATGGATTTGATGAATAGGGTCTTCCAGCAGTTTCTAGATTTGTTCGTCACTGTCTTCATTGATGACATCATTGTCTATTCAAAGAGTGTGGCAAATTTTGCCGATCACCTACATGTGGTATTATAGACCTTGAAAGATCAGCATTTATTTGCCATGTTCCCAAAGTGTAATTTTTGGTTGAAGGCTTTTAATTTTCCTCGTTATGGTATCTCTAGTGAAGGGATCATGGTAGATCCAAAACAGTTTTTGGTGGTTAAGAAGTGGCCTAAACCTTCAACTCCATTTGTTAAATAGAGGTTTTTGCATTTATACAGTTACATAGGAGATTTATGGAATGTTTTTTGACAATAGCTGCCCTATAAACTAAGTTGACCCAGAAGAAGGTCAAGTTCTTATGGTCAGATGTGTGTGAGGGTATTTTTGAGAAATTAAATGATAAGTTGACTTTAGCCCTAATTTTGAACCGCCCAAGGGTAATGATGTCTTCGTAGTGTATTGTGATGCTTCGCGTGTTGGGCTTGGTTGTGTGTTGATGCAGCATGATAGGGTGCTGGCCTATTCTTCTAGGCAATTGAAAGTTCATTAGAAGAACTACCCTACCCATGACTTGGAGTTATTAGTTGTGGTATTTGCGCTAAAGATTTGGCATCACTATATCTATGGGGTTCATGTTGACATCTTTTTTGACCATAAGCGCCTATAGTATATGTTTACTCAAAAAGAGTTAAATCTAAGGCAAAGGTGGCTTGAGTTACTAAAGGACTATGATATAAGTCTTCACTAAAATCCAAGTAATGCTAACATAGTTTTTTATGCTCTTAGTAGGTTATCCATGATGTGTCTTTGTTATGTGGATAAAGATAAGAGAGAGTTGGTAAAGGATATTCATCGTTTGGCTAATCTTGGAGTTTGGCTCACAGACTCTGAAGATGGTGGTATATTTGTGCATTAGGTATCTCAATCATCTCTTGTTGTTGAGATAAAGGAAAAGCAAATGATGGATCCTAATTTGATGAAGATTAGAGGGAATTTGGGTAAGCAAAAGGTTGTTGTCTTTATGATTAGTGGAGATAGTATCTTGAGGTACCAAGGCTGGTTATGTGCTACCGATGTTAATGGACTAAGGGAAAGGATTTTGGCTAAAGATGATGGATCTCATTATGCTATTCATCCTAGTTCTACGAATATGTATCATGATCTTAAGGAGTTATATTGGTGGAATAATATAAAGCGAGATGTGGCTATGTGTGAAACACCCAAGAATGTGGCCTTGCAAAAAAATTTGGTTGATTAGCGATGGTCATGATATGTGTTACGTTGTATCCCTATTTTGTATTATTTTTAACTTGTCTATATTCTTGATTTACCCTTTCTTCATGGACAAATTATCCCAACTTAGGAAGAAATGAATAACCTAGACTTGAACCTTTGCGAAAACATCATCTTTTTATGCCTCTGGAGTGGATATGGTTGGGGGTACTTGAGTCATAACCTAGTTCATGCCTTCCCCTTTTGTGTCCTAAGTAGTATATTAAGGTAATATATTGTCCTCCTATGAAAAGTTCATCCCTTGGTTGTAACTATGCTTACGAGTCATATACTAGACAACCGTATAAAGTAAACTCTCAAACCTAGAGTGGAAAATTTTGGTCATAACCTGAGATCATAATAGGAAGGTGATTCATTCCCTTGATTATTAATCAAATGTCCCTTTTCGTACCAACAATAGCGTGGTTGACCTAGGAGACAGCTAGTGTACGAGTTAGGGTACCATTTGTACCCTAGGTCACAATTGTGGTAGGACCCGTATAGGGGAGTCATACCCCTACACATGTGGACTATCTAGTTTTTTAACCTAGGACCTTTTTGTTTATTTCCCTTTCCTAAAACCCTAAATGCTCTCTCTATATAAGGGATAGTAGCCACCTAAGTCTTAATTTACAAGACTTAAACATTCCAAAACACTCTAAAGGCTCTTGGAAGAAAGATTGGAGGATAGGGTTTGAAGGTGTTCATCTTATGGAAAGAAAGAGAGTCAAGATTATTGGGGTGTCATCTTTTTTAAGGCATGTATCTCTTCCCTTAGTAAAATAACTCTAAACCTATGTATATCACACTTGGATTAGTAAGTGCACATGGTGGTTTAGAATAAAATAAAAAAGGTTTTGTTACCTAACAATAAATAATGATAAATCTTGTTTATATTTGTGTTGATACATGTTATGGATGGTAGATTTCATATGTGGGTGCTTTTTGTATGTTTTTTAACATGAGAGTCATGAAGAACCCTAGTTATAATGATTTCAACCATGAAAATGACCTTGTTAAAGCTATACACACAAGGCATTTGTGAAAATATCTAAGTGAAATGACTAGTTACATGTTGATAGTAATCAGGTTATTGCAATGGCCCAGCTGATTATGATTGATGGATAAATGATTTTTCAAAATTATTTTGAGCCATTAATGGTGTAATAGATGATATTGTTGGGTTAAGACTAATAAGGGGTTAAAAACCCTAAGCATAAAAATAGACTTGACGTGTGTGTTGGGCATATATATAGTAATAAGGTGGTGTAAGCTTTCTAATGAAAAGTGAATAGTTTGTGTGGGTCATGACGACCATAACTAAAAATATATGATGAAATGAGTTAAGGCATTGGCCTATTGAAAGGAGTTGAACAATGAAGGCCCCCATGATGGTCATTTGATCCAGTAAAGTGTTGAATTTGGTTAAATATGTTAAAGCCCTTATGTGTGGAATTGAATTCATGTGAATGCATGGTAAATGGTCGGTAAAGGACTTGTTGGCCACATGATGACTAAATGCATATACTTGATAATTAAGTGACTGGATGGTCATAGTACCTAGAGTATGAACTCAAATTATGTTTGAATTAAAGGTGTGGATAAGATTAATAAGTATGAATGATTGTCGGTAGGAGTCTTGATACCATTAATGAACTTGCATTGTGTTATGAGCTAAGGCCTTGGGCCTAACCATGTGAGCAATAGACAAAGGGGCCAGTAGAGATCATGTGATGGTCTATGGTGGTTATGTGTAGCCTTGATGGTTTGAATGCCTCGAGATGGGTTGAGTTCTTATGTGATGAATTGAATGGGTGCTCGTATCTATGTAGAGACCTATTTATTTGTGGTTCAAGTCTTCTTAACATATAAGGTATGTTGGTTTGGAGTCCAAGTCCACTTACTATATAAGTAGTATTTGATTGTTGTCCAAGTCCGCTTACCAAATATGGCGTGTTTGTTTGTGTCCAAGTTTGCTTACCATATAAGGCGTGTTTGTTTGTTGCCCAAGTCCACTTACCATATAAGGCGTGTTGGTTTTTGGTTTAAGTTCACTTACCAAATAAGGCGTGTTGGTTCATGGTCAAAGTTCGCTTACCATAAGAGATGTGTTGGTTTTGTAGTCCAAGTCAACTTACCACGTAAGGCATGTTGGTTCATGGTCCCAGTTTGCTTAGCATGCAAATTGTGTTGATTTATTGTCTAAGTCCACTTACCATATAAAATGTATCAATTCGAGGCTTATGTCCCCTGCATATTATAGCGTAAAGGATTCTATGTGTCTAAAATAGTAAGGCGGAAGGTTGGTATTTCTTCATCCCTTGTCTCATGAATTAATGTTATAAATACTGTTACGACATATTCTATGATTTAACTTGTTGTATCACTACATGTATATATGTCTTCAATAAGCCTATTCTTATGTAAATGTGACTGCATATGATGGATTGACATGGATTGATCAAATGTACTATTTTATCCTTATCCTTGAGTTACATGCTAGAATTTCAATAGATAACCATCCCCGGACACTATGTCCCCACGTGATATAGGGGTTGAAGCATTTTTTTACTTTCTTATGTATTGATTTAGCGATTAAAATGGTTCGTGCATTGACTTAGAGTGGTGAGCCTCCTTACTTCGGAGGGCATTCACCTCTTGGTCTTCTATCTCTAGACTTAGTCTCTTTTAGACTTAGTTTTGCTATAGTTGGAGGATTGTCCCGACATATACACTTATTAATTATGGTTTGGTATAGAGGTATTGTGAAGGACTGTGAACGTGGGCGTAGTTATCAAAACGAATCTAATATTCACTTATGATATTATTTCCATTATTCTTATATATGAGTTGGAGTTCCTTCGACTCCTATGGCATAATAGTATTTGGGTTGGGTTATCGGGGCGACCTCCAGTTCATGTGATCTTAAGGTGCCCGTACGACATAGTCTAAAGTTTGGGTCGTGTCAAATTCGTATTAGATCCTAGGTTCATGGTCAGTTGGGTATTCACACTGTCATGTCAAGTAGAGTCTCTTTTATGGGTGTGAAGCATACCACATTGATAAAAGAGGGGCTATGAGGTATTTTAGGAATGTTTTTATTTCTTATGTTCCAATCTCAAGCTATAGAGTCTAAGGTCTTGGATTCCTCTGATTCCCATTTTTCATCTTTCAAATCATACCACCAAAGATATCTAATACTCAAGCAAACATTTCTATCCTTGCTACGGACAATATGGATAGAGTTCGTCCAACTTTGGGAGTTCAAACCCATAGTAGAGCTGCGGCCTCCGAGCATCTTCATGGGGTTTCTTATGTCCCCACCAAACCTGCTTATGAGAGTGACACTCTTTCTCAATTACCTAAGGAGAATACTACACATGGGGAGATTTGTCGCTTCATCAACCTCTTGATCTAATTGGTAGCTTCTCAATTCGAGCATGGTACATCATTTTCTCAATCCCCTGAGGTCGCATGGGTTGGCCAATTCATGAAGTTACACCCTCCTATTTTTACGGGTGGAAAATTTGCGGAAGATCCCCAAAGTTTCATTTATGAAATGGAAATGATCTTCTAGATTATACATGCATCAGAGGTGGAAGGTGCTGAGTTTTCATCCTACTAATTGAAGGATATATCTTACCAATGGTACGAAGAGTGGGAGATGTCTAGGGGTGTGGGTGCTAGTCTAGCTGAGTAGGAAGATTTCTCTAGTGTCTTCCTTGACCTCTTCTTTCATCAAGAGTTTAAGAAAGCAAAAGTGCAAGATTTTGTGAATTTGAGGCATGGTAGGATGTCCATTAAGGCGTATACCTTGAGGTTCCATCAATTCTCAAGCTATGCCCCAGAGATGGGGGCTAGCATAAGAGCTATGATGCGTAAATTTGTTTTGAGATTATCTCCCAAATTAGTCCTTGAGAGTAAGACGACCTTGTTGATTAGTGACATGAACATCTTTAAGTTGGTTGTATATATGAAATAAGTGAAAAAAAGTAAAATAAGCAAGGTGAGATTAGTGAGAGACAAGGTAGAATGACTTAATTATCTAAGCTAATTGAGGGACAACATTCTAGTGATATGTTGTCTAGGAGGAAAAACTGCTTAGTGGTGATTGTAATGCCAGTGGTGCCTAGTCAAAGCTGACCTACCCTCCTTTTAGATTTTGACGTCAGCATTGCTGTGATGAGTGTAGGAACAGGAAGAATAGATATTTCTATTGTGTCCAGATTGGACACATATTGATAGTGATCTTCCCGAGTCGTTGCTTGGCTGACAGAGCCTCTATTTCTACTTTCCCTACTCATGCCTCTAAGGGTGCTATCTTTGCTTTTATTTCTTGTACCTGCACTAGCTAGAGTCGCTTGTATGCACTTTCTACGCACCAGGAATCTGAGGCATCTATGATTGTTGTTATTGGTATACTGAAAACCCTTCTACATGTTATGTATACTTATACTTTGCTTGGTATACTGCACCTCATTTGTGATTGTGTATTTCAATTTCGTTCTAAGTCAGTTAGCTTCCTTCTCTATTTCTATACCAATAAGAGACTCTATTGAAAGGAGTCTATCGAGAGTGTGTGATAACTGTTGATGATAAAGAGTGTCTCATTAATTGATAGAGGTGGACATAATTGTATTTGATGCCAATAGGGTTCGAATCAGGTGCATTTTTGCTTTGCTTCCTTAGATTGTTGGGCGCTAAGTTTATGCCATCCTGAATGAGTTTGCCATTGTACGGGAAGAAGGTACCTTGGACAACTAGAGTGATAATTCTCCGTATAAGGGTCAAAGATGAAATGAACATTCCCTCTAGCATAAGCCTCATTCATCTGATGTTCCATGTCCTCATATGGAGAAAGTGCGTAGGTGATCCTTTGTTGGTTGTTCCCTTAGAGGACATTGGTGTTTTTGGGATTCTTGTGTTAGGAGGAAATCCTGGTGAGAATCTTAGGTTGGTAAGTTTGCGGGTTACGAATGAAAGAGGTGGCTATGGTGAAGGTTCTATCGAGGATCCAATAGTCCGAGGATGCTACTTGGGAGGCGAAAGGGGGCATAACATCTAAGTATCCACAATTATTTTTCGTTTTGGTAACTTTTGGTTGAGATATGTGTTTAAATTCCTGACTTGGTCTATGTCTTTGATAGGCAATTGAAGTCCCTGAAGCTTGTGATTGATACATGCCTCTCTTAGACAAGGGATTTGAGTTACCAATGTTTGAGTTACTTTATATCTATGAAAGTCAGAGAGTTTAAGACCTTAAGCTTTGAGTTGATCAAGTGTTTTTGATAAATAGTTGTATCAAATCTGAGGATATTGAAACAAAGTGATTTATTGATAATGACCATGATATATGTTGGATTGTACCCTTGTTGTGTTCCTTGTCCTCAATTGTGTGAAGATTTTTTTGATGAGTGCTAATATGTAAACTTAAGAATAAGCTATCCTTAACAATCATTCATGGGCAAATGATCCTAAGTGGGGGAGAATGACACACCCAAGAATGTGGCCTTGTAAAAATTTTTGGTTGATTAGTGATGTGTTGTGTTGTATCCTTGTAGTGTGTCATTATTAACTAGTGTAAAGGTTGCCATGATGCATGTTGATGTCTTAACTTGTGTATATGCTTTATTTATGCTTCCTTCATGGAAAAATAATCCTAAGTGGGGAAGAAGTAAAGAACCTAGACTTGAACCCTTGAGAAAACATCAACTTTTAATATCTCTGGAGTGAATATGGTTGGGGGTACTTGAGTCGTACCCTACGTCATGACTCATACCCACCATGCCCTCCCCTTTCATATCATAAGAAGTATATTAAGGTAATAAACTGTCCTACATATGACATTGTTATCTCTTGGTCATAACCATGCTTACGAGTCATATACGAGTCAACCGTATAAACTAAAGTTTGAAACCTAGAGTGGACTGTCTTGGTCATAATTTGAGCTCATGATTGAAGGGTGAGTCATACACTGGTTTATGACTCAAACATATTTTTTTGTACCCACAATAGTGTGGTTGACCTAGGAGAAGGCTAAGGTATGAGTTAGGGTACCACTCGTACCCTAGGTCATGATTGCCATAGGACCAGCAAGGGGGTGTCGTGCCCCTACACATGTGGACTGTCCAGTTTCTAACCAAGGACCTTTTGCTTATTTTCCTGGTCTAAAACCCTAAACCATCTTGATATATAAGGCATAGTAGCCTCCTGTATTCATTTATAAGACTTAAATATTCCAAAACACACTAAAGGCTCTTGAAAGCAAGATTGGAGGCTGGGGTTTGAAGGTGTTCATCTTGTGGCAAGAAAGAGAGTCAAGATTATTGGAGTGTCATGTTGTATAATGCATGTATCTCTTCCATTCTTAAAATAACTCTAAACCCTAGTATTTCACACTTCGATTAGTAAGTGTACAAGGTGGTTTTGAATCAAATGTAAAAGGTTTTGTTACCTAACAATGAATAATAATGAATCGTTCTTATATTTGTGTTGATACATGTTATGGATGGTATTTTGCATATATAGGATCTTGTTATATGTTGATTAATATGAGGATCTTTAAGAAACCTAGCTCTTATGATTTCTACCATGAAAATGACCTTTTTTAAAAGTATGCACACAAGGTATTTGTAAAAATGTCTAAGTGAAATGATTAGTTACATGTTGATAGTCTATCGAGTTAGGGAAATGGCCCAAATCAGTATGACTGATTGATAAATAATTTTGTAAAAGTATTGTGAGCCGTGTATGGTGTAATAGATGATGTTGTTGGGTTAATGACTAATAATGGGTTAAAAACCCTAAGTATGAAAATGGACTTGATGTGTGTATTAAGCCTAAATGTGGTAAAAAAATGGTGTATTCTTGATACTGAAAAGTGAATAGTTTGTATGGATCATAACGACCATAACTTGAAATATATGATGATGAGTTAAGGCATTGGCCTGTTGAAAAGGGTTGAGCAATGAAGGCCCCCATGAGGGCCATACAATCATGTAAGGTGTTGAGTTTGGCTAAATGTTTTAAAGCCCTTATGTGTGGAATTGAATGCATGTGAATGCTTGGTAAATGATCGGTAAAATGATTATTTACCATATTATGACTAAATACATAGCCTTTATGATTAGTTGACTATACAGTCATAGTCCCTAAATTATGACCTCGAATTGTATTTGAATAAAAGGTGTGTATAAGTTTAATAAGTATGATTTATTGTTGGTAGGAGTCTTGATGACCATGAATGAACTTGCATTATATTATGAACTAAGGCCTTGGGCCTAACCATGTGAGCAATGGCCAAGACCTAAGTCTGATTACCATATAAGGTGTGTTGGTTTGTGGTCTAAGTCTTCTTATATGGTATCAGTGTAATTCAATTTGGGTTATTGTTGATAGGATGACCAAGTTTGCTTGCTTCTTACCTGTGAGGACTAGTTATTCGATGGATGATTATGCTAAGTTGTATCTTGCGGAGGTAGTCAAGTTGCATGGTGTTCCTACTTCTATCATTTTGGATCATGGTAATCCATCTTCATATCACTTTTTGAAGTTGTTTTTGAAAGGTTTGGGATGTAAGGTGTGCCTTAGTACCGCTTTCCACCTACAGTAGAATAGTCAAGCATAGAGTACCATTCAGACATTGGAAGATATACTTCGTGCTTGCATGATTTACCATAGTGGTGGTTGGTTCGACCGTTTTCCTTTGATTGAGTTTTCTTATAATAATAGCTACCATTTTAGTCTTAGTATGGCTCTTTTGTAGGGATTGTATGGTAGGTGATATCGTTCCCCTATTTGTTTGTATGAAGTTTGTGAGGGTAAGTTTTTTGGCCCTGATTTGGTTCACCAAGCCTTGGAGAAGATGAACATAATTTGTGATATATTAAAAGCCGTTCAAATTCAATAAATGTTTGATACGTACGTGGGGAGTAGGGAGTTGGAGTTTGATATTGGCGATTGGGTGTTCTTATAGGTATCTCCCATGAACAAAGTAATGTGGTTTGGTAAGAAAGGAAAGTTAAGTCCTCGGTATGTTGGTCCCTACTTGTTCTTAAAGAGGGTTAGCAATGTTGCTTATGAGTTAGAGTTGCCTCCTAGTTTGATCTCCATTCATTCAATTTTCTATGTTTTTATGTTGAGTAAATATGTAGGTGATCCTTCATCAGTTATTTCTTTGAAAGAGTTAGGTATCTCAGATTCTGTATTTTATGAGGTAGTCCCAATTGAGATCTTTGATCGTCAAGTACGTCAGTTACTGACAAAAGATGCGGCTTCAGTAAAGGTTCTTTGGAGAAACCACAAGACTGAAGAAGCTACTTGGAAATCATAAGAGGAGATGAAGTTCAAGTTTCCTCATTTGTTCCCCATTCTGGATATTCGTACGGAAGTTATGTGTTCATCATTCACATTTTTGTTTTTTAACTTAGTTAAAGGAAAGATTCATGTCCTTGCCTTTTTGTTTTCTAACTTGGCTAAAGGTTAGTTTGATGTGTAATAATGTGTTAACTCGTGATTACGCTTTCCCTACTCATCATTCAAGGACGAATGATCCTAGTGGGGGAGAATTGAAACACCTTTGCCTTGGACCCTTAGAAAATTTTCCTAGATTAAGCATTTTGGACATCATTTGACTTTTTCATACTAGTCATATGACATACTACGATTTAGTGTCCCTCTACTCATATGATCATTAGTATAGTTTGATTGGTTTCTATCCAAGGAATGAACGGATCGTACTAGTCATATGTTAGGATTCTAGAAGTATGATGCCAAATTGTACGATGGCCTATGTCTTGCCTAAATGATTCTATTCTGTCTAGGTTGCGGTTCTAGGTTACTTATTGTATAACAGTATAAGAGTAGGAATTTGTGGTCATATATTGGTTAGTGTTAAGGTCTAAGGTGATTCCTAGGGTATGAGTGGTGGGTACCACTTATATGATAGGGTACGGCTTGGGTAGGGTTGTCGTACCCTCCTATAACTATGTCTTTAGCTTTTAAGCTGAGGGTATTCCAGACAGTTTCCGCCCTAAAACCCATAAGTCTCCATGTCTTAAAACATATTATGTCCTTTCATAATATACTTTGAACTATCAAAACATATCAAAATCCTCTCTAACTCTCTCTTGAAGATTGGGGCTAGGGTTATTTCAAGGTGTTCATCTGGAGGCTCAAGGGTCAAGTTTCTTCCCTAAATCTTCTTTATTAGTTCATAAATATCATGTGTTTTAAAGTGTGATTAGTAATGTTAAATGGAGGTTTTGAAAACAAAAATTGAGGGTTTTATTGCATATGGTTGAGTATTGTTTACTCTTTGCATAACTTGTGTCTATAACTACTTTTATGATGGTTTGCACATGTGGGGGTCTAGTAATTGTAGTTTAATAAATGGGTCATGTGTTATCTTAAACTTGGTGGTGTTTACTTTGGTTTTGGACTTGGTGTAGGTATGCCCTATCCGTATTTATGAAAATGCCTATAAGAATAAACTAGTCACATTTAATGATGTTTTAAGAAGAGGCATTAGTCTAGTGAATATGAATGGTTGGTAAATGGTTTTGTATGGGACTTGTTGGCCATGTAATGGTTTAAATGGTAACCTTGGTGGTTTAATTTGTTAAATAGGTTTGAGTTCCTAAACATTAACTTGATTTATGTCTTAGTTAGACAATGGGTTCGAGTACCTAAACTTTGAATTGAACAAGTGTCTTTGTTAGATAATAAGTTCAAGTGCTACAATCAAAAGAATGATTGATTAATTGATAACGGTAATTGCATGTCGTATACTTACAAGTAGTGTTGGTATGACAATACCAATGAAGTGCCTTTGATGGTTGTGTATGTGAAAAGATTATTTTAAATTGGGCTTTAAAGAGGGATGTGTAGCTGGGCTGTGAAAGTGGAGTCCGAAGGATTAAAGTTTTAAACGGTGCTAGCCTGTGCGAGTGTTTTATGACTGGATAGTTTGAGTCCCCCAAATTAACATCTGAAAGGGAGGTTCGAGTCCCCCTTAGAACAAGTGTTGGTGCTTAAGTCAACTTGATTATACAAGTAAGTTTGAGTCCCCTATATAGGTATATACGGGTATAGATAGTCTCTGGTTTAGACGGCTACACGCACTGGGGCCTTTCTAACTAGGGGAAGTTGGGCCCATATAGCCCGTGGATTCCATGTTCTATGACAGTTATGCCATATAGCCCAAGTTAAGTTTTTCAGAGATCATGCTAATATTGTTCTATCCCGACATGGTACTTATGTATAGGTATATACTGCATTGGTTACACGTATTGGTTGATTGGGTTGTAACTTTTGGTGTTATTTTATCCTTATCCTTGAGTTACATGCAAGCGTTCCAGCCAGTGACCATCTTAGATGATGTATCCCCATGTGATACAGTTGTTGGTCATACTACACTTCCTACTTAGTGATTGGGATTGGGAACAACTTGTGTTGACTCGAAGTGGCGATCTTCCATACTTTGGAAGGCTCCATTTCTTGCTTGAGTTTTCTTATGTCTTTGTTGGTTTAAACTTGGACATCGGTTTTGTCTATGGTCCGGGGCATGTACTGAATGAATACTTCTTGGATTTTTTTCAGATGCTTTGCATGCACAAACTGTGGACTTGGGTACGTTATGTTATTGATATGGACTTGGTTATTATTTCAATTTTAGTTATGTCTGTTGGCACAACATTGGATGGTTAGACTTTTTTAGATTGGTTATGGTCTTGTACCTATCCCAAAGTCTTTGTGTTACTAACTACTCTATTTTGTTATTTATTCAGAATTCATCCGACTCAGGTTATATGTTGGTTTTTTAGATTGGATAGAGGGGTGGTCTCTGATCCTTTTTGGACTTGAGATACCCATTAGGAAAATGCCCTGGTTCGGGTTGTGTGATTATCCATGGAGACTCTAGCTCATGTGGATGAGGATAACCAGGAATTAGTGAAAGATATTCACCATTTAGATAACCTTAGAGTTCATCACCTTGACTTAGAGAATGGGGATATGTTTGTGCAAAAGGTGGCGCAGTCCTCATTTGGTGCTGAAATAAAGGGAAAATAGGTATTAGATCCTTTCTTAAAGAAGATTAATGGATATGTGGGATAGAAAAAGGTTTTAGCTTTTGAGATTGGTGGTGATGGTGTCTTGAGGTACCCAACCAGATTATGTATTCTCGATATAGATACGTTGCGAAAGAGGATCTTGGCTAAGGCTCATGAATCACGTTATGCTATTCCTTCTGGTTTGACGATGATGTATGATGATCTGAAGGAGATTTATTAGTGGAACAATATGAAGAGATATGTGGTCAGTTTTGTGGAAAAATGCATGGTGTGTTAACAAGTGAAGGTTGAGCACTTGTAGCCCGGAGGGTTGTATCAAGAAATTAAGTTTCCTATATGGAAGTAGTATGTAATTAAAATAGATTTTATTTCCGTTCTTACACGGTCTTAGAATCAGTTTGATTCGATTTATGTCATCATGGATAAGATAACTAAATCTACTCACTTCTTAGCAGTGACGACTAATTATTGGATAGAGGATTATGCGAAGTTGTTCCTCTAGGAAATTTTTAAGTTGAATAGGGTTCATTTTCTATTATGTTAGATCGTGGCACTCAGTTCTCATCGCAGTTTTGACATTCAGTTCATAAAAGTTAGGGAACTAAGGGGTGCCTTAGTACTGGTTTCCCCCTGCAATCAAAAGGGCAAGCAAAAAAGACTATTCAGAATCTAGAAAACATGCTAAGATCTTGTTTGATTGACTCTAGTGATAGTTGGGTTTACCATTATCTTTTATAAAGTTTTTGTATAATAATAGCTACCACTCTAGTATTCGTATGGCTCCTTTTAAGGCCTTGTATGGTAGGAGGTGTAGGTCTCCCACTAGGTAGTTTGAAATTGGTGAGGCTGATATATTTTTCATGAATTTTCTTCACCAATTAATGGAGAAGATGAAGGTGATTTAGGATAGGCTTAAACTGCCCAAAGTCACCAAAATTCCTGCATGGATGTTATGGGAAGAGAGTTAGAGTTTAGTATTGGAGATTAGGCATTCTTAAAGGTATCCCACATGAATAAAGTAATATAGTTTAGTAATAAGGGGAAGCTTAACCCATGATATGTTGATCCATACTTAGTGTTAAAGAGGGTTAGTAATGGTGCATATGATTGGAGTTTCCCTCAAGTTTGAGCTTCATTTATCTGTTGTTGCACATTTAGATATTGAGGAAGTGTGTGAGTGATCCTTCGATGGTTGTTCCTTTGGATGAGGTAGGTATTTTGGATTCGTAATCTTTTGAGGAAATCCTTGACGAAATTTTTTTTATTGGGAAGTTTGTCGGTTGCAAATGAATGACGTAGCTTTGATAATGGTTCTATGGAGGAACCACAAGGTTGTAGAGGCTACTTTGGAATCCAAAGAGTATATTAAGTCCAAGTTCCCACTCCTATTTTTCGCTCTAGATAATTACGCTAAAGGTATGTGTATTCCTTTACATCTTTGTATTCAGACATTGTTAAAGGAAAGAGTGATTTCTTTAGCATCTTTGTTTTCTATCTTTGTTAAAGGAAAAAGTAGAGGAATTTTGAGTCAATTCATGCTAATAAAATCCTTTTCCTATCATTCGAGGATTAATAATCTGAGTGGACGAGAATCGAAATACCCTTGTTTTTATCCCTTGAAAATTTCTTGAGCCTTGAGCTCATTGCCTTGGTTACAACTGGACCCCCAAAGTCTTAGTGTGTCTTGACGACTCATTGGGATGAGTCATAACTAAATTATCTATGTTTGGAGCATGATATTTCCCTTAGTACGAATGGCTCACTATGAGCCATAGGGATTTGTTACTAGTCATGGGGTGTATTTCATAGGGTGTCTAGTGTATACCACAATTGTTTTCTGTGTTGTTACGACTGGGACGTACAAGTCATATGGTCCCATTATGAGTTATGTGGCTAGGTCATAAGGATAACAGTGTAGGGTGACTTTATTATACGACCTGGGTTATGACTCATGGTAACAATTCGTAAGGAGTGGCTACGTGTCGACTATTGACTCGTAGTCAATGTCGACACTTTTTCAACTTCTAAGTTATGGGCATTCTAGAGATTTCCCCTCTAATCCAACTTGAACCCACATCTTATAACCTCATTATGGTGTTAATAGAACTCAAAAACATATCTAAGTAACTTTTGAAATACTCCAAATCCTCAAGGTCAAGAGCACATAAGGTTTTCTTGAGGTTAATTGAAACACCCTAGGATTTGGAGATTTGCAAAATTTCTTAAGTTTGGGATCTTTTGAGTTCGTATGACTCAAAGGTACCAATCGTACCCTTGAATACGACTTGTGGGGTGTCTTAATGGTTCAATTGTACCATAATCAGCATGGTTGGCTTGGCTACTACCCAAGATTCGACTCACTAGGGTACGAGTCATGTAGGAGAATACAAGTGGTGTAAGGCAAGTCATATGATGCATAATTATCTGGTGTTGTAGAGTTTGTCCTAGATATGATTGGTGGGTATGATTAGGGGTGTCACTCATACTCTTAGGTATGAGTTAGAGAGGTAGAGTCATATAGAAACCAGTAGGTAAGGTCATGGCAAGGTTTGGGTAGGAGTTGGGGTACCACTTGTACCCTAGGATATGGGTGGTATGGGAGTGTTGTACCCTTGGACGTAACTTGTTTTAATTCATAAGAAAAGGGTAGTTTGGACATTTCATATTCAAATCCCTTTTGTTCTCAAGTTATATAACCTTTTGTTCCCTTTGTTAGCTTGCAAGTGTAGTTGGTATGATGAAACCAACAATGTTTGCCTTAATGTGAAATGTGGTTCACGAATTGGATTTTGTGATAAATATTTTAATTGGGCAACAATGATAGTTGTATAGCTGAGTCGTGAAAGTGGAGGTTTAGATGACCAACATTGGCAATCACATTTACCGATACGGGCGTCAAAGTGACCAGGGAGGTTTGAGTCCCACTTTTTATTATTTCATAATTAGAGAGGTTTAAATCTCTCTTAAATCATTATATGATCGGGTGCTTAAGTAACCTTGGTATATGTTAGGATTTTTGACTCCCTCGTGTGCATATATATGAGATTATTTTTTAGTTTGTGTCGCTACACTCATTGGGGCCTGACTAAGGCGTGAGAGTTGGGGACCATATAGCCGATGGGTATTATTATATGATGGTTTATCTATACAATCTAGGTTAAGGTTTTCAAAGGGCATGCTAAACATTATTCCCTATATATATGTGTGTGTGTGTGTGTGTGCTTCGGATTATGTGCATTGATTTGGAACTGTTGATTGTGTCATTATGTTATCCTTATCCCTGAGTTACATGCTAGCGCTACAATAGCTAACCATCTACGTATGCTCTATCCCCACTAGATGCAGTATTTGGCCATACTTCTACATCTCCTGCTCAGTGTTTGTGGATTGATCGAGAGTCGACTTGAAGTGGTGGCCTTCCATTCTTTGGAAGGCCCCATTTTAGGATCATGTTTCTCTTTTAAGTTAAAGACAATTGTTTACTTTTATTTGTTATAGTCGAGGGCATGTATCAACACTTTATTAATATTCAATTTTGGATCATTATTTGGAAGGCTTTGTTTTGACTACCATGGTTATTGGGCGGTGTCGGTCAGTCGTTTGGGCAATGGTTTGTAGTTGGTTATGGTCATGTACTAAAACTTTCTTAAGCTATTACACACTATTTTGTTATATGTTCGGAATTCATCCAACTTTGGGGTGTGTTGTCTTTGGGTTGCTTAGGTTCATGAGGTGATCTCCGATCCACGCCACTGCCATGCCCTGTTTTGGGTTGTGTCACTTAGCTTCCCTCAACTTTTGAGGAAAGTAGTGATCAAGAAAGGGACCAAAAAACTCATCCTTCACAGCCTACACAGCTTTATCATCCCTCATAGCTTCCAACTCCTTATACCACTGATACGCTACATCTTACAATTAATATGCAACAAAGTCTACACGGTCTACATTAGTTGCATGCATGACCCTAAAGATTTTCTCCATCTCATCAATGACCACCTATGGAGCCTCCTCAACCTTAGAGACAATAAAGATTGGGATATTCAACCTCATAAACTGGCCAACCGGAGTGACCTTAAATAAATGAGCACTATTACCAACATAGTTAGATTGACGAGTTTGCGATGCTATCAACTGAGAAAGCATATAAATAGACCGATGAAAGTCCATATTAGGGATATCACCCTAAGGCGACTAAGCATAAATGTAACTAGCACGGGAAGACCGAGGAGGACTAGTAGGGAGTGGTAGAACTCCACGTAGAGCAGTATAATCAGGAGCAAGGACCCTAGACTTTGTCTGCACCCCAAAAGTAAGACGAGACCCCTCAACACTCTCCTTAGGTGGAACAGAGTCCCTAGTAGATCTTCTACGAACATTAAATCTTCGGCAAGAAATGATTTGAAAAACGAGGGATCTAGGAGTAAGAGAAATTTCATAACACTACAATCTACAACCCAAAATAGAAAACAAGAAAGGGTAACATTCCTAAATTACTTATTTCCCCCTCCTTATAAGTGTAGGGCTCTACACATATATAAAAATGATTTTACTAGACACAGCTATATGGACACCCAACGACTCTAAACCATGATCTGAACCAAGCTTGTCACGACCTAAACCAGGGCATAGTTGTAACGGTTATCTTAATCCCATTATAGATCGGAGGCCACCCACTTAGCATAACTTCAATAGAACAATAATCACAATAAAGCAGAATCCTATAAAATAGTAGTAAGAAGATGAATAAATAACTCAAACGAAAACTAAAAGTCTAGTGAATAACCAACCCATACTTGTCCATAAAAGACTCTAAAACCAAAATAGCATCTAAGTCATTTCATGTCCTTGACTTTGACAAAAACAAAAGAATCCAATAGCACTAAGTCAATAAATAAAGAATAATAAATTGACAAGGACTTCCAAAATATAGAGGCTTACCACTTCAAGCAACTCAACAGACGTGCTCAACTACCTAACATTGTACAAAAAAAACAAAAAAGTCTTCAAACCTGTCACCTTGAAATGATGTAGAGTTCTAGGATGGCCATCTGGATAAGCACTGGCATGTAACTTAGAGAAAGTGATAAAATAATTCCTTGTCCAATAGGTCAAAACCACATAAACACATTCATATATACATATATAAGATGCTAGGATAGGGTAAGGGTCAAGAACATAAGATTTTGAAAAACATTAATCTAGACTTTGTAGCTCAATCTATCCTAAAGACACCCATAGGCTATATGGGTTCAGCTTCCCCTGGTAAAAGGACCCCAGTCTGTGTTAGCCATATGAACTTAAGAAAATTAAAGTAAAACTAAAGCCACTATGCAAACTAGATGTCCTAAATATATATATCTAGAGTGTATCAATAACATAGTTATATAGACCCCCAACACCATCAAACATGGTTTATAGTGTTTATCTCCCACCACCCCCTACCCTCCCAAACTTACACAACCCTCTTTAAGCCCAAATTAAAATCACTTTGCACATAATTCCAATCATTAACCCAGGAGTCATTCATTAGGGCATTTACGACTTGGTATCATCATACCAATATGCTTGCAAGATAAATTAAACAATCCAAACCAATCCACACAACCACATTGGACTCCCAAGTTCCATTAAAAATCCAAATCATAACCACAAAGGACATCCAAATGCATTTTTATATTTATTTATCCTTTAATGGAATGTCTTGAGTTTAAAACCAAGTTAAACTACTCAATTTTTCATAATAAAAATCAAATTTATAGAGTGGGTTGAGGTTCATGCAATTCAAAGCCAAAATTCATTCAATTTAAGGAAACTCATGTCCCCCATTCCAACCATTTAAATAACATAACAATTACGTCCCAAAAATATCAATTTAAAGCATGAATAATCAATTCAAAACATGGAAAATGTAATTCAATCAGTAACAACCAAAACCCCTCAACCCAATTTCAAAACTCACAATTTAAATCTCATAAAATCCATTAAATTAATTCCACAATGTAAAATTAAAGTTTAGGAAAGAGAAACATGCTTAAAACACATAAAATATTGATGTCAATTTGAAGTTTGCAGCTTGGATGATGAAATTACTGGGAAACCCTTGAATGTTCTTGGGTTTTGAGATTTAAGGGGTCGTTTGTTCGAGTGTACAAGAATAATGAAAAATATGGTGAGCTAGTAATGCTTGTATTAGTTATGCTTGTGTTAGCTATGCTTGCATTAGTTATGCTTGTATTTTTATTATTTAGGGTTTCGTTTGATGTATTAAAAATAACATGAATTAAATAACTTTTAGAAAAAAAGATTTACAAAAATATCCTCCACGTATATGTTGGAAAGAATGTGGTAATTTTTTTGAGGGATAATAGTGTCTTTAGTTATGTTAATGTTTTATTAGATCCATTGCATTGCTCATACCATACATTTTGAGGTATTAGTAATACACACCTCAATACACAATAAACTATATAACTAATGCAAGCATTAGTTATACATAGGTTGAAAAATGTACAAATCAAGGTATTAGTAGTACACATTAAACTAATGCATGCATTAACTTTTTAATACACTCTACCAAATGATCCCTAAGAGAGAAAGGATGATTTTGATCTTTGAAAACTAAAGCAAAAAGTCTCATTTCATTTTTAAAAGTCGTACAAGGGGGAAAAAGACCAAAAGCCCCTCACCCTAAGTTAAAAGATCAAACTGGATGAAATTAACACAATGGTGTGGCATGCCACTATTGTAGAGGTTAGCCTCTGTGCCACACTAATATTGCCGAGGTTAACTTCCGCGACATGGTTTTATCATAGGCCCTCACTTCTTCAGGATCCAAAAATGTCCCCATACTCATTTTGAAAGATCCAAAACTTCCCGTAAGACACTTTTAACACCCTTAAACACATTTTAAGTTAGTAATCAATAGTACTCACACAGGAAGGTTAAAACAATTATCTAAGTTTTACGGGGTATCATACGAACCCTTTTCCATGTAGCAAATCTCAGACATCAAGTGCAACTTTATACCAACCACTTATTTGAATTTGTCTAAATATTAGTACATCCCATAATAATGACAGATATTACAATAATCACAACCATAATGAATATAAAAAATGACATTTGTAACAACCAATGCGCTTTCTGTATAAGTTCATTGCATGTAATTAAAACCCCACATCCATAAAGCACTTAAGGGGGTTATATTTCATCCTTAATGTACTCAAACACTTTCAAAGCTCTCTTAAATTCTCTCAAGCAGCCATACTTACGATTTTCAAGAAGCATGTCATCCAATGGCTCAAGGGTTGAATTTCTTTCGTGAAACTTTACATTTGAGGCATGTTATTCTTTACTAATTATTAATTTTCTAAACGCATAAGTTTTAAAGTGTTGTTAATGAGATATTGATGTTTATTTTGAAAATATAGGTTGAGAGTTTTTGTATAACTATTATTTATTTGATATTTCATGTTTTTCCCTGCATGGGTTAGGTTTAAATAGTTGTTTTAAAGTCAATTTGATGCATGGGAATGGTGAATGAACTAAGAATTGTGAATTCCCAAAAATTGTGACTTTGAAGAGGTTATGACCCGAACCTCATATTGTGAAATTGGTTTTAACTATGAGAAATATGGAATTAAAATATTCTTGAACTATTTCATTATAATTTTGAATTGAACGTTATGGTGTTGTGTAATTCTCCAAGTTAATGTAAAATTAAACCAAAGAGGTTGTGAATCAGCCCAAGTAAATATAATTGGTGTGGTACGTTGATTTTACCTTGGAAATGTAGTTAATATGATGTTGCAAATAATGTCTACCTAAATATGTATTATTGTTCAATAAATGGGATTGTAGGATAAATATTTTTAAATAGGATTTAATAAAAGTTGTGTAGCTTAGTTGTGATAGCACCAGTCTTGAGGGACCCACACTGGAAATTGCGGTTGCCGATACAGGGGTCTATATGATCTGGTGGTTCGAGTCCTCTTTATTAATATCATTAGATTTGGAGGTTCAAGTCCCCAACATCTTATTACACGATTTGGTGCTCAGGGCACCATGATATGCAGTGAGGTTTGAGTCCCCATAGTGCATATGTATATACCCTCTGGTTAGTACGATAACACGCACTGGGGCCCTACCAGTTGGGGGAGAGATTGGCCCATATACCTATGGGTGCCTTTGTATATTAGGATGGTTGAGCTACATAACTTAGACTAAAGTTTTAAAGTGCATGTTAATCCTTTTTTCCTATCCTGACATGTGATATATATATATGTGTACATGCGTTGATTATGTGTATTGGATTTAAATAATTTAAAAGTGTTGATCATGGCATTATGTTGTCCTTATCCTTGAGTTACATGCTAGCATTCACCCCGCTAACCATCTTCAGACGCTATATCCCCACACGATGCAAGAACTGACCATACTTCTACTCCTTTTGCTCAGTGATTAGGATCCGGGATCAGTTCGTGAGTTGACATGAAATCAGTGAGCTTCCATACTTTTAAAGTCTAAATTTCATGTTTTGGTCTCTTATGTCTTAGATTGGTTAGACCTATTTTTGGCTATAGTCGAGGGCATATCCCGATACTTCATTGATATTCAGTTTTAGTTGAGGCTTTGCTGGGATTACTGTGGTCTTGGATTATCCATATTTTGTGGTAGCAAAGCATTTCACAAAGGAATATATATATATATACACACACATATATATAAAATATTATTTATGAAAAGATATTGTATATCCAATACAAATTCAACAACAATGATAGAATGGATAATATCTTATAGGATTGGTTAGACACCAATAAGAGTCCAATTAGAACACTACTATAACTACCTACTTCTAATATGTAATTTTATATAATGATTATTTTTAACTTAAAATTAACAATTTATTGCTCTTGATTATTGTTATTTTTTACCTTTTCTTTTCTACATTTTCTTTTCCTTTCTTTTTTCTTTTATTTCTTTTGTTTGTTTGTTAAAAAATCAATTTTTTAATAAATATCAATTGTTAACTTAGATATATAAAGGAATTGCAAGTAGATATATAAGTTAGAATTAAATTATCAAATTTAATTTATATTTAAAATTTTAAAATAATTGCAAGTAAGGGAAAGATTTGGATACACACCACAAATACATATTATTTAGATATAATAATAATAATTAGAAAATGATAATTTATTTTTAAGCTATTTATTCTTTTTAAAAGGATAATTTATTCTTAAATTCAAATATTTCTAATCTGTTAAATCGAAGTTTATATTACAATACCATTAAACTTTGTCCAAAAAATTACCATGCACAATTAGAAATTACCCCTATTGCAATGAATTTTTTGGCGATGGTTCCCAAAGCATTTCTATAGAGGATCTATTGGAACGGTTAGAACCTTTGCAAAAAAAAAATTTACTGTAGTAGTACTAGTTAGTGCTATAACTATTACTATTGATGGATAATTATTGCAATAGAGTGTCTTAAAGCAATGGTTGCACGAACCGTTTCCATAGAATCACTTGTGGCAACACTTTATTGGAAAGAAAAATCTATTGCATCGGATTTATTTTCCCTCCACTTTGAAGATTATACCATTTGTTATACTATTTTTTAGAAGAAACATAGAGAGAGAAATCAAATGCAAACACTTCTTCTTTCTATAATGGCAAAACACTACTTTTTCCTCTTCTCTTTTTCCTCCTCCACCACCTCTCTCCTTTCTCCACCGAGCACCGCCAGTTTGAGGGTTTCAATGCTGATGATATCAATGACTTTGTTGACTCGATGAATCGCCACTATGTGAAATTTTAGAAGTACATCATCGGCTGCGGACTTGTGTAGCTGCCTTTTCTCCTCCTTCCCAGATAAAACCCTAATTTCAACCTCATATTGGAGAAGCAAAACCTCCGCAAGTGGCTCATTATACCAAATATCATGTTCAATGACTACCTCAGCTATTCCACGATCGTAGAAACCTAAGCCACCGCCACAACCATGACTCATTATTGGCCTCGGTAACCCTGGGAAATAATACACTGGCACTCATCATAATATGCATTTTTTCTTTTTTATTCTATGTTTGATGTGATTTTTATAATCTGTAATAACTCGAATATTTTAATTGGTAGGTAGGTTTTGAGATAATAGATACTATAGCTGATGCTAAAGGTATACTCATGGGTAGTGTTTCCTTAAAAGCTTAATTTGGAAAAGGTACTTTCTTTTTCTAAGTTATACAATAACAAGTGATCAATATAGTTCTAAAAATAGGGTTTGGGGAGGATACAGTGTACGTAAACCTTACCACTACCCCCAAACATTAGAGAATTTAACATAACAATACAAAATTAAAGAGGAAATTGGTCAAGACAATGCAAAAAGATATTATAGATCTTGCATAGATGGTGAGTCCACCAAGTGGGAAAAAGTGGATTACAGATGAGTTGGTTGTTGTTGCTGAGTTAAAAGAGGTGGTAGGGGATATGATCAACAAAACCGTGATCAGGTTTATTTCTTAATGAATTTTTCTAGCTTGAGTCTTTTATAGTTCATAGTTGTCTCGGATTTTTTGTTGTTAGAAATAATATGAATATTACTATGATCTGTGTCAGTCATTCATGCTATATTAAAATTGAGCTCTTTTACGAAAACATTTTTTAGCATAATCTACTCAATTGTCATTCTAGTATATTGTATGCTTTTGGTGGCCTTTATTTTATAACATTGGCTATTGTTTTATAAAAAATAGTAAAATAAGCATTATTATTGTTGTTGCTTGCGTGTAGTGGTGATTCATATAGCCGACCTCAACTTTGTTTGGAACTGAGGCTTAGAGATTCATATAGCTGATCCCTACTAATTTGAGACTGAGGAGTAGTTGTTGTTTGAGTATCCAGATCTCAACACATATTTAGCCAAATACTCATATAGAAACTTTACATAGAATAAAAATGCTCAACTATTTAAAGAGGGCATATAGAAGTAGACATTTTATATCTAGGATCCTTTGCATTAAAATTTTTTGTTATTTTGATGTATTACATATATTTAGTGGACACTCGATACCCGTCTTAGAAAGGAAAAAGAGCACAATATTAGGGATATAGATATGGATATTGTTAGAGGTGATAAAGATGAAAATGATAATAAAAGTGAAAGTGGTGTTGGGATTTTGCACCTAAACTTGACTTCAGAAAATAGTGCACTTCAAAGTGGTGTTGGCTCATTGTGCTTATATGCACGTTCAAACTATCCTTAAATTTGTGTTTGCCACAATACAGAGACAATTATTGCTATTGTGCCTACTTGCTGCCTTCTTGGATATTAATTTATTATATATGAACCATAATGCTACCTAACAAATTTCAATTCCTTGTCGTCAATAATGAAACTAATATGTTTTTCTATATTGTTCAAGTAAACAAAGTTGTAGGTGTTAAAGTTGTTGGTGAAACTAATATGTTTTTCCATCTTTTCCTAAATGAAGTATAACTTTTAGCTAATGATGTTGTGTTTCCACAATTAAAGGAAGCTTCAAATACCAATGGTGAATAAAATAGAGGTTCAGCAACATTTGCAAAAGATTTCAAAGATGACTAAGTCCTAAATCTTCAAAGGCCTTGTAGTGTAATAGTCTGGTAAAACTTCTTTGAAGAATTAGTTGCTTTAGGTTTGCCACATCTGCTGTTAAGAATCTGTAAAAGCAGTCGGCAGGAAGTTTACTTCATTTTGCTTATGAGTAGTGTTCTTTGTTGTCCATAAGGAGTGTTTCGACCCCAAACGTTGTTTTGTATGTAGATAGTATTATCTTCATGCATACTTTCTAATTTGTGATATGTACATATTGTGTTATAATTTATTATGTATGTAAATAAAAATTTACATTAATACAGGTCACTATTTTATATAAATCATTTCAATTTAATAACATGTGGTAATAATTGTTGCAATAGATCAATAAACCATTGCAATAGGTAGTAAAAAAGAGTTGCAACAGAATAGCAAAAGCATCGCAATAGATGCTATTGCAACGATTTAATCTCGTTGCAATAGAGTCTATTGCAACGGTTAGCAACTATTATAATAGATGAAAATAGATGTGAATAGATGTTGTTGCAATGGTTTAATGTCGTTGCAATAGCTTCTACTGCAATGGTTAGTAACCGTTGCAATATGTGAAAATATGTGTCTGGATAAGTCAAAAAATAACCATTGCCATAGGGCAATCTATGGTGATGGTTTTTGAAAACTGTCACCATAGCTTGACGTATGGCAACGGTTCAGACAACCATCGCATAAACCATTGCCATAGACCTATCGCAATGCCCACCTATAGTACATTTGATGAACCCTTGCAGTAGACCTAT
Source organism: Capsicum annuum (assembly GCF_002878395.1). NCBI lineage: Eukaryota > Viridiplantae > Streptophyta > Magnoliopsida > Solanales > Solanaceae > Capsicum > Capsicum annuum. The sequence continues at coordinate 136,808,982 of NC_061120.1, read as the reverse complement.
GGCAATGGTATTTTTGTCTATTGCAACAGTTTTGCAACCATCACCATAGGGATAATTTCTAGTAGTGACGCGGTTTCTCAACATCTTGCCACTTGGCTTCTTGTGATGCTTCTAGATTTGCTTTAATATATATATATATATGTATATTTATATATATACATATATATAGAGAGAGAGATTGTTCCATAGCCGATCTAGAGAAGTCATCAGCTTCACCTTCTATCTCCTCATATTACATAACCACTTACTTGCGTTCTTCTCCAAAAATCAAGGATAAAATTTCTCTCTAGCTCCTCCAATAGCTATAATAAGTTCTTCCTCCAATATATTACATCTATTTATGTTTGTAGTGCATATAGTTATTACTTATTATATTATGAAGCTAAGCATATTTTTTTTTAATTTCTTGAAAACCTACAGTAGTTCATGTCAAGGAAACAAATCATGTCCCATAAATTCTTATGTTATTTGTCATATTAAAAATCAACTTTGTATTAGACAAAATATGATTTATATTTAGGTTTTAACCCAAAATGTATGTCACATAGAAATATTGTCCTTGCATATACTGTTGTACCTATTATGTAAGACTGAATCTTATATAGTCTTTTTGTTTTCATATCTATGGTGCCATTTAATTTGTGTAAGTACTTGATAAAATAATTGTAGGAAGACATTGATACATAATTGATGGAATATGAGATTGACTTTTTTATTTTAATTTCTATGGATAGCTAATCATATATATTTGCATATTATAATGCCATAAATCAACCGGGATAGTAGACTATTAGAGTTTTCATGTCAAGGCTTTAAGCGCCAGTTTAGGATTTTAGGGATCATAACTACGGAGTTAGCTACGAAGCACCAAAGATATGTAAAGCTAAACCCACCTTTACTATTAAGGCACTGCCCATAATCACTTATTTTTTCTAAAAGAGCTGACATAGTCTACTTGATATATTTGAACTGAACATAGAATTATTTGTGTCCACCTTTCATTTAGAATTATTTGTGTCCACCTTTCATGCGTTTATTTATTGAAGTCATAGTATTCATGTTACTCTTGTCGAGTCAAGTATCTATACTGCTATACAGGATTGTATTCGTGTTCATTAAAAAATCATAGAATTTATATGGTATATCTATCACATGCTATATCTTAGAATAAATGGTCATACTATAATCGGTCTAGTAAATTGGGTGACATAGTGATATAGTCATTTGATAATATAAGGAGCTGGTGTTTAAATAGCTTGATGCTATCAAAGAAGTAAAGTTTATATGGAAAGCACTACTTGAATAGGTAAATATAGTTTTATATATAAAGCATTATTTGAATGGATAAATAATATTTATCATAGTATACTTGTGTAGGCCTATAAGGCACCACTTGATTAAAGTTAACCGTGGAAGCGTATTCATAGGTATAGCTTGACATACATGCCTGACGTGATTTTATGCATAAAATTTAGATCTGACCATTATAGTTATCCCGAACATAGTGGTGTACCCGCCCTTGTGGCATCAATTTTATTTGGTGTCAGCTGAAATGTCATTCACTAGTTTTCCTGACCTGAGCTGATATATGACACATATGGCCTTTGGCTAGACCCTCATAGTTAGCACATGGGGACATACAATGTATTATACTACTATTACAGTTATATGTTTAAAATCAAATCAATTGGTATTTGAGAAACATATGCCTTACACTTGATCTAGATTGCCTTTTGTAGGCCATTATATAATTGTTTGATATAAAAGTTGGCATAGGACATCACCTACACAAATTACTAGGAGCTTCATAATGATGAATTACTCATAAGATGTTACATGATGAGATAACAAGATAAATTCAAAGGTTATATTTTATATTGTCTATTAGTCACTTGTATGCTTCTAAACTATAGTCAAGATGAGAGTTTCTAGTATTCAGTTGTCCAAATTTTCTCATATTATCATTCAATCTACTAAGCAGCTTTATATGTCTACTCGTTATTAAATTTGCTTTATGTACTAGTACATCTCATATATGTACCGACGTTTCTATACTTGAAAGTGCTGCACCTTTGTAAATTTTGGATCATGTACATCCAATAGTAGACTTTTATATTAGGAACTTATTTCTATTCAGCTGAGTAGTTGGTGAGTTGTTCTATCATCTGGAGGTAATAGATATGTAGCACTCCTTAATTCATATTTAGAGTTATTGCTTAGGTGTCTCGAGTCCTATCTTGGCCATTTTTTATTGTGTAATTAAAAATCATATTTGAGGTTTCATAAACACTGTAATTTTATCATATGTGTGCATAAATTTAATTATGTACTATATGTGTGACCATTTGGTCAATGTTACTTAAGAATCACTCTTGCAATGGTCTTATGAATAATGTCTCATTCGCTTAATGCATGTCATTTGTAAACAAGTATACATATCGATCATTCTCCCCTTCTTTCGGTTCCCTTTCGATCTAGGAGCATGACCCACATGCCCCTACCATGTCCTTAACCATCTGAATCATCCTCTCGGCTTATCAATCAATCTGAGGATGAACAGTTGTGCATGAAGTGAGTTAAGTGACCAATTCTTCAAGAAAATTGTACCAACATTTAGAAGTAAATTGCATACCTCTATCTAAAATGATGGTAAGGGTACCCTGAGTAGATTTTTCACTAGCTATTTGACTTAGATATTGGCCAACTTCTTTGAGATGAAGTCCACACTTATCAAAATTAAATGGGCTGATTTGTCAACCTATACACTATAAACAAAATAAATTCATGATTTCTTATTATCTTAGAAAGACCTGCCACAAATCTATAGCTATCTGCTCCCACTTTAACTACGAAATAGAATCCCTAGTAGCAAACCTGCAGCACTTTAATGCTCGTACTTTATCTGTTGATAGTGTGGCATTTGGATACATACTCTATTATGTCCCTTTTCATCCCAAGCCACCAATAAAGCTTTCTCAAATCACAATATATCTTCGTTACATCTGGATGAAAAAAATATAGCGAACCAAGAGCTTCAACAAGCATATTCTAAATAAAATCACCAACCCGAGGAACACATACTTGCCCTCTAAGCCACCATAATCCGTCCATTTCAAGTGTGGCATATGAAGCCTTACCAGACACCACCTTGTTATGGGGTGTATTCAAATTCCTATACTTAAACTATTTAGCCTTTATTTTTTAAGGAATATTGACTTTACCTCAACACTATTAAATTCTCCACCCTTTCATGAAATATTAAATTGCATGATTCAAGATGTTAGATCTTGAAACTCCCTATCAAAGAGTCTCCTTGACAACCTCAAATAGGTCAAACTTCCCATATTTACCTTTTTTATCTCAATGCATCTTCCACCACATTGGCCTTACTCGGAATACACTAGATGGTCACATAATATTTTTTCAACAATACCATCCATCTCTTTTGACTAAAGTTCAAATCCATTTATGTAAACACATAGTTCTATGAAAGTACGTGAATACCTCATAGTAGGCACCATACAGATAGTGTCTCCAAATATTAAGTGCAAATACCACCGCTGGCAACTTCAAGTGATGAGTTGGTTAATTTTTTTCACGAGGATTTAACCGAGTTGAAGCACAAACAATGGCATTCCAATCTTACATAACCATAATACTCAAACCTAGGAGTGAATCATTACAATATATACAATAAAATCCTTGTCTTCAACCGGCAATGAATGAATAGGAGATGTAGTAAAAAATGTCTTGAACTTTTAGGATCTTTCCTCAAACTTATCCAACCATATAAATGACAACTTATTTTGTGTCAACCTTGTCTAGTGACTATCAATAGAAGCAAATTCTTGACAGACCTACAATAATAACTAGCAAGACCTATGAAGCTCCTAACCTAAGTAATAGAGCTAGGTCGAACGAAACTCCTAACTGCTTTAATCTTTTGGAAATCTACCATCACCCTCTTTTCTAAGACCATATGCACTAAGAAGTCAAGTAAAGAGAATCGTAACTCAGATTTTTAGAATTAGCATACAACTACTTTTCCTTCAAAATTTCCAAAAAATTACAAAGATCACGTACATGCTCCTCCTTGCTCTTAGAGTAAACCAAATGTCATAATTAAAATTTATCACAAAATAATCTAACAAAGACTTAGAAAATATAATTCATCAAGCTCATGAAGGTTGTAAGTGCATTTGTCAACCCAAAAGACTAAGAAATCGTAATGCCCATATTGAGTCCTAAAAGCTATATTAGGTATATCATTAGGCCAAATTTTCAACTGATGATAACTCAACCTCAAGTCCATCTTAGGGAATATGGAAGCACTCTACAACTGATCAAATAGATCATCAATATAGAGGAAGGGTTACTTATTCCTGATGGTAACCCTGTTCAAATGCCTATAAGCAATGCACATCCTCATGTTGCCATTTCTCTTCTTAACGAATAACACTAACACACCTCAACGTAAAGTATTGGGATGAATAAATTCCTTAGTTAGTAGTTCTATTAAGTTAGTTTTTAGTTCTTTTAACTCTTCCAGATCCATACGATAAGGAGGAAGATAAATTGGGCGAGTGCCCAACTCTAAGTTAATAAAAAAATCAATATCCCATTTAAAAGACATACCGAGAAACCTCCTGAAACTCTATAACCATAGGAATTGACTTAATAGAAAGGGACTCTAATCTAACATACAAAAGGTGAATTGGGAAGGATGAAAACCCTTTACCCTCTAGCTTTCTTGCCATAATAAAAGATATGATCCTCTCCGGCTTGGACTCATATGCTTCCTGTCACTCTAATTTATTTCTTCTAGGTATTTATTGAGTCAATGTCTTAGCATTATAGTTAAAGACAATAAGATATAGAGACAATGAAGTCATACCCAATTCGATACAAAAATAAGCATGTAAAAAATGATCAATATACCCAAGCAATTCTTTGAGTAAAATAAAACATATACGATATACATGGGTGACTATACAGAATCTCAAGCCTAAATAGAAACATAAAGAGGAGTACTAATTACATTACATGCCAAGTCTAGACTCAATAAAAATCTAAAAATACATATGAATAAGAGGACTTTGGATCAAATAAAATAGGATCCATCCGGTCATAAACTAGAATAGTACCTACGATAACAACGTCAGCAGCCTGAGCCTTGATCAGGATTGAGAAGGCATAGTTGTGAACTCTAACATCAAGCTAGAAAACCGCTACAATAAGTTATAATCCACCCTTCCTTGCATTACAATCAAATTTCCACCACGGCCTCCCTAATTATTACCCTGTCCATCCTATAGATGACCCTAAGGGTTAACACCTCCATATCTATCTACTGAAATCCCATCCTTGGTCTATTGCTATGCATGATTACCTATCTATCTCAAAGTACACTCTTTCTTGAAGTGCCTTGCAGCCCTATGAAAATAATAACATCTCTCAAGAGAAGGCTTGTTGTCTAATGAATAAGAATCCCCTTAGACTATAGCAACCGAGGGATACTTAATAGCCCATAAATGACCACTTATAGAGGCTGGCAAAGATGATTGAATCGGGCAAGCTGGATAAGCCTGTTGGCTTTGACCATTGGAATAAGAACCACCGAAGTTACCCGTATTTTGGGACTTCTTGGCTAATGCCTTCACCTGGATAGTTTGTTTAACACCCTCAAGCTTCTTCGCTTAATTATGCACCTCATTGAAGTCCTTTCCTGCAGAAGCCATATGAACATATAATGCCTAAAGATCAGTGCTAAAACTTTTAATAAATAATTGGATCCTCTCATTCCTTATGCCAACCAACTAGGTAGCATTATGAGATAATATATGGAACTTAGCCTCATAGGCTGCAACTGCTATACTACTCACTCAAGTGCTATAGAAACGTCCTTTTTGCAATCATAAAAAATATAGGATAATACTTCTTCATAAAAAGGTATGAACTGACACCATGTCAATAGAGGTAAAATTGGTGACCAAAACTCTACATTGGATTTCCACCACTACATGGCATTCTTTGTAGTTTCAATGTCACGTACTCAACACCATGTTGTTTCATAATCCTTAACTTATGTACCCTCTCATAGAAATCAATGATAAACTCAAAGTCATCCTCATTCTCAACAATATTAAATAAAGGGATTTTGAATTTCAGAAACTTTGGTAACAACTTATGTTCGATACTAGTCATGATAGGGCCTAAACAAGATAAGAGAACATATTAGTCCCTGAAACATCATCCACTATAGGCGATAAAGTAGTAGTAGGATAAGTACCCAATACCTAAAAAGTTAGAACAATAGAAGTGGCTCAAGTACCATCAAACCCATTCAGAAAATCCAAAATATGTTGAATAACCTTTGAAGACACTAGAGAAAGGGTTTCACCTCTAGTTAGTGTTTCTATATTTTATTTCAAGCCATCCTCATCCACTACCTCAACCTCTTTAATGATCCTAAGGTGTGGGAGGTGATACTAACCTATGGTAATCTTGTTAGCTAATGCGTGAGCGCTACCCATGGCAATTGTTTTTCTCTCTTTCTCTCTTCTATGCCCCCTCTTTGTCCTTTTCCCTAAATATTCAATTCCATAACTAGAGTTGTTGGTACTGGGATTGTTGATTGTGATCCATTAATCTAGTTTTCACTATATATGTACAAAAGAATGAAGAAGGTCAAACACTAATTTGGATCACTAATACCAATTGAGATCAAAAGGATTCTTTTCTAAAAACTTATACACTCTCAAAGAAAAGTACAAACGTCTTTATATAATTTTGCAAAACTTTACTTGACCTATTTTGTATAATGTGATCAACAAATATAGGGCTCTAATAGAAACTGTCACAACCAAACCTATCATCAATGGCACCCGCACTAACCCTCGATAGTACAATAAACTAACCATGTAAACCATTCAATACTTAGCCATAAATAGGCAACGAAACTACTCTTATTAATTAAACTAGTAATCAACATCTCAAATAAAGATAAATGCAAAAATAATAAGCATTAATTAATCCCCTTAAAGCTTTAAGTCATTGTACCAAAACTCTAATAATTATCAAAAAAGCGGGTGCAACCCCGAAACTAAAGAAATGTCAAAGTCTTAACAATGGACTAAAAAAATAAGTGACGAACCCATAGAAGCCCAAAAGATGTAACACACTCTTAAGTTTGAATATAGTTTGAATTATAGTTTAGGTCATAGAATATTCACTAGAATATACTCTACACTCAACAAAAAGAAGAGCACTTTTAGTATATCCACACAAGAAATAATAATGTGCCGTTAGGGTCATCGACCAACTCAAAATGATAAATATGAATACATAACCATAACACAGAACAACCAAAAAACCATAAAACCTATCATGCAACTATACCTCAAGTTCATACACTTAACCTTATAATGAGTATAACATGAACTTAGCTAATATAAGGAGGCAAGGATAATAAGTCAAGTCAAAATATAACCACCAATAAGACACTAAGTCATACAACTATGCCACAACAATAATGTAAAGCATATCCTAATTAAACACGTAATTGACAACACAGAGTCTGCCACAACTTATATTTAGCTGGGACCACTTAAGAATCTAGAAAAATAATAATAATGGCAATTATCATGTACCTCAATTTACATAACGAAAACATCTTTAGTAATTAAGAACATAAACCCAATTCACTCAAGGAACCCACAAAAAAATGGCAATACATATGCTTGGATCACTCAATAATCCAATAGAATCAAGAAAACACATAATCCCCAATTTACTTAAGGAACTCTCACACTCTTGTACCTTGTACGTAAATGTTAAAGGTTTTATGATCACCTATTAGCCCAGGCTTGTAGGGGATGAAATGTTACAACTAAACTAGGGCCTAGTTGTGATGGGTATCTCAGGTCCATAATGGATCAAAAACCAACCCCTTAGCCTAAACTCAAAATCACAATAAACACAATAAACTGGAAACCAATCTAACAATAGTAAAAAGATGAATAGAAGTTAAAACAATAACCAACCCACACTTGTCCACTATATCCAGTAAACCTAGAAAAACATCTAAGTCGATATATTCCCTCGACCATGACCAAATAAAAAAAAACAATAGAACTAAGTCAATAAAGAAAGAATACTTAAATGAAATGGCCTTCCAAATGATGGAAGCTTACCACTTCACGACAACTCAACAGACGTGCTCAATAACCTAACACTACACAAGAGCAACAAAAATGTATTCGGACACTACATCATGATGCAGCATCCTCGGACGGTCAGTGGTATAACCGCTAACATATAACTCAGGAAAAGTGATAAATAATGCCATGTACAAAATCGATAAAATGCACATGCACATATTTATATATAAATATATAAGAGGTCGGGATACGGTAAGGGTCATGAACAAGAGAGTTTTAAAACCATTAACCTAGAGTGTACAGCTCAATCAGTCCTAAGGCACTCATCAGCTATATGGGTTCAGCTCTTCCTACTGAAAGGGCCCTAATATGTGTTAGCTGCACAAATTGAGGAAAAATAAAGGGGAAACTAAATCCACTATATCTAGTATGTATTAAGTACATGGTCATATAGACCCTCAAATTTGGTAAATGTGGTTTCTTATGTTTGTCCTCCCAAGATATACACCTTCATAGAGAGCTACACAGCCCCTTTTAAGCCTAAATTAAAATCACTTAGCACATAATTCCAACCATTAACCCAAGAGTTATTCCATTAAGACATTTACCACTTGTTATTGTCATACCAATATACTTGTAAGCCAAATTAAACATACCAGACTGTCCACAGAACCAAACTAGATTATCAACTTCCATACATCGTTCTAAAATAATGGACACTAGTGCACCATTTCACGTCTTAGAATATTTGGCTATTTCTTTAATTTTAAGCATTGGATAAGCTCTAAATCTCTATTTCAATTATTTTAGTTTGATTCATGTCATCTAAAGATTGTTAAAATATAAATTTTGGAAAATTGACCTGGAAGGCCTAAAATAGTATTTTTCATATTTAAACATCATCTTAACCCATTTTCAGTTGGTTTTCATCAATGGATTTCATTAATCACAGGTATTATGCAGGTGAATAAAAAATTCAATTTTACACCTTTTTGAAAACCCATTTTGGTACTCTGTTTTGACCTCAACTTGTCAATAAGCATGATATGGGTATGGGTATTAATCATGAGAATGGTGTTATTTATTATTATTTTCCCATGTGGGGGCCTTATTTGAAGTTGTTGGGTATTAATCATGAAAGTGGTGTTATTTATTATTATTTGCCCATGTGGAGGCCTTATATGAAGTTGTTGGCCTTGTGCATATATATATATATGATTGTTTTCTTACTAATGTACATGCTTAAGTTGGGGTTTATGTTTTATTAATTTCATAATACTTGAAAATCTTACTCCAATGGTACATAGATTATATTGGATCATGGATTGGTGGCTTATTGAGAGTATTCTAGCTCACATACGTATGTATTTGTTAGATTTTAGGATTCTCACTTTCGATTAGCTGTGATCATTACATCCTCATATCTTATATATATATATATATATATTCCGGTGACATTGGTGCTATTATGGAAATACTAGTTTTCTGTCGGAAATGTAATGCCTTTAAAAACCCTCCAACAAAGATCTCGGGATGGAGAAGAGTTAATGGGATTAGTACTGATATTGGTTATTGAGGTTGTATATGGGTTGAGAACCACCTATGGGTCCTACCTCGGGAATAGTACTTGGTAGGTGTATATGGAGGTTGTCCGATAACGTTGAACATATCACCACATAATCATTATCATTATCATTCTCATTACATTTTATACACTATGCACCTGTTATGTTGTACTTTCATGTTTTAATTGATATCTATTATTTTGTTCATCATTTTTGTACTTGTACTTGGTATATGTGTTATAATTAGAATTGTTAGCGGAGATAGTGTGGGATACCTTTTGGGATATTTTTTTATGGCATGTGACATTCCTATAGTTTGTATTTGTATACCTTATTTTCTACTTTACTAAGTTGGCCTATGATACCTATCGGGTACAAAAAGACATACGCACCCCTATAGTGACCTTTTGGTACAGATCCAAGCATGAGTGCACTACACGATAGCTCAATTTGGGCATTGATTTAATACTTTAGAGGGAGTGACCACTCTTTGCTTCCAGAGCTAACCTCTTACCCCATCCTATCTAGTTTATGTCTTGTTTTCTATTTGGCAACAAACTTTTGTTTCTTTTTGTATTATAAGATGTGCTTTTACACTTCAAGTTGTATATTAATTGTTCTTACACTGTGACACCAGGTTTTGGAATATTTTATGTATGGTTTTATATAAAGACTTCTGCTACTATTTTGTATATATAGTTCAACTTCATTCTAGAAGCCTTGCCCTTGGAATTTGGTGTTTTTTTCTTATTTTGTATCAATTTGTTTGATTAGCTTACTGGTTAAGGCTTAGCTATCATAAGTGCCATAATGACCCTTAGTTTTGGGCCGTGATCGAAGGTTAATATGAACTTCTTTGACTTTATTAAATAAATTCTTACAACAAACATCCTCTTTTGCTTTCAAAATATTATGAGGGAATGGTGGTAGTGGTCTCTCTTGTGTTTACTCAGCTTTATTTGTTTTAGGTACCCAAACTTCCCAAATTTGTAGCTTATTTAGCTTTTTTTTGCTTCACATCATTTTGCTTTGGGACTAACTTTGATTATACCTCATGGTTTTTCTTTAGAGGCCTATCAATCAGGTCTCTACCACACCTAAGTGTGATTTCCATCACTTGATTTGAATTTGTTGTACACTAGGTAAACCGCCTTGAGATCTTGTGTTCTACACTTTAGCCAACTGGCCCAATGGTGTCTCCAAATTTTTTTGATCTAGTTATTGATTTTTTGTATAGCAACCATTTGTTCTTAGTTGGCTAGGATCACTTCAAAGTCTCTTTTATATTGTTAGCCTGAATGTTATTTTGATTACCCCGTTGCTAGTGAAACTACTCAGGTTTAACTTGATTATTGCTCCATGAGTAATTGGGTTGGCTCTGCTAGTGATGTTTGTAGGCATTACAATAATTTTAATTTCCATTTGTACATTGACCACGAAGTTCACTTACTTTGGATTTTCTCATCATAAGTTTGTACAGTCACCACTACCTCTTCAAATTTCACACAAAGTTTGACCCTACTGAATTTTGTTAACTTAGGATTAAGGCTAATTCACACTCAACTTGTTGAACTGCATAATCATTTGGTTCTAAGAAAATCCAACCGTACAGCCAATATTGTGACATTATTCACCTCGATCATACCTGCAGGCTTCTTCACCATACTGCTGAAGACACTACCATACCATTTGGTGTTACCTAGTGTAGTTTAATTAAGTAGAGTATATAGCTTATCATAGGTTTTCTCCAAGCTTTAGCACCTACAACTTAATGTTGAAATTTTTTTGTTAAGGTCAAGGCCTTCAAAAGAAGTGTGAGTGAATACCTAATTATCCTATTAGTGGTACGAACATTCTCTAAGTAGAGAATTTAATCTCTCCTATACATGATAGAGAATCTCATCTGGATTTTGTTTTAAATCTATGATCTCACTCCTCAACCTAATAGTTTTTCTGGAAGGAAAAAAATAGATAAGAAACTTCTTTGCCAACTCTTACCTAGTTGTGATTGAGTTTGAAAATTCTACTTTTAACTAATTCTTCATTACCCCCCAATAATGAGAATGGGAAGAGTGTGAGCCTCACACAGTTTGTGGAGACTCTAGCGGGAATGAAAGTGTCAACTATCTACAAGAAATTCTATAAGTGGACTTGTGTATCCTCATGTGACAAGCTTGTGAAATTGCTAGCTGTTGTGCAATAATTGCATCATGTTTTGATTATGCTCAAAACTACCCCCAACTTTTGGTCTGTGGATGGTGGAGGTAACATTAGTTGTGAGTGAGATTTCCACTTTACAAACTATCCAACAGGCTGGATATTCATGACCCATGACTACAATATTGGCTTCACCCTATTTAACTTATGAGATGGGATAGAAAAGTATTGTTACTCTCCTCAATTGGTGCAAGCATTACTCAAGTTCGAGATGTGGCTCAACTAACGCCCTCTCACCTGCCAGTTTGATTTAGATTTCATCCTATACCAGAAGGTTTAGTAGCTAAGACCAAGTTTACAATGCTAATCAAACAAAGTACTAAAACTAAATATTAAAGAGTTGCTAATTTTTAAAGTCCCTAGTAATGTCATGACTCAAGGCTACCCCCAGTCATAACATGGTGCTTAAGGCCATAAGTTACCCCAAGCTAACCCATGATCTGGTACATACTTTGAGCATTGAGTAAAGTAATAATATGGTATCACATATGGAAAGTAAACTAATAGAAATACTGTGAAAATGGAACACTCAAGCATCACCCGACGTGTCTGAACTAAACATAAAACTGAAAATAAATCTGTCCATCTGAAAGCCTCGAAAACACGAGTAGTTTATGGGATAAACCCCCAACTAACTCTTGCTATCTAATATAAAGTAAAACGATGAATGTAACTAAAAATATCCCATCCTCAAAGGATGAGGACTCACCACTACTGCTACTGAGAGGTACTGAGCTGACTATGGGTGTTCAGGAAAATTAGAATCCGAACCTATGTTATAAGAGAATATAGCACAAAAGAAAGTATGCAATCAATACTTTGAATGTACTAGTATATGAGGTAGGAACGTTGAAATACATATGGACACTAAACATGGATTCCTGAATATGTAAAAAAAATGTAAGACCAAGTAAAATATGAACTCAGATAATCTGTAAACTGAATAACTTAATACTGATAAACTAGTGGTCATAAAAACTTGATCTGATATGGTCTTGATATTATACTGATACTGTGAAAGCTAACTACAATTGACATGCCACAATTTGAACAATCGGTGTCCAACCTGTAACTCTAGTTAGAAGGATGTTGGTACCTTGGTAGGGGTACCAACACATGACTGATGATGCGGATCCACAAAGATGATGTACCAAAGAAAAAGGATATCATACCTCTACTAACAAAGGACACCTCATAATATACGGTAGCGCTGTAGTTCTCGAACCTAAGGACTTCTACTAATGACTCATGACTATGTAATGGGGAAGCCGCTATCCCTATATATTCACTCGGTGCTAAGTGTTACCCCCAACTAAATGACACTAGTATTATTATTCGTTTAATATGATATGGTACTGTACTGATAAGTGGTCAACATGAAAATGGTAATCTGAATATGATATTAAAATCATGATCTGACTGACTTGTTACTTGAAAAAGGAAATATGTAAATACATATAGGCATCGAGTGTTCATAGTCCTCCAGCACTGAATGATACTTTAAATAAAATAGCATCATTTAAAAAACTATAAGGAAATTCATGATTCAAAGATCCAAAACATAGTACATTTCTCTTAGATGACAAAACCCATGAATTTGAATTTGGGAATATAATAAACTTGGGAGGGCAACATGTTTATATGGTTTAATTCATGAATTGGTAAAATAACATAGTGTGAACTGAATATGATATGGGTGATTTAAATTCTAATCATGTAATAACTTAATTCACATGGGGAAATATATAGGAATGGAATGAATTCAAAACAAGTAATAGAACATGGAGCCAATTCATACTTAATATTTAAATATAATAAAAAAGGGATAAAAGTTCATACTTGAACATAAAAGGAATTTTGAGACTCAACGGGTGAAAGAAATCCATTGATGAATACCCTGCATACCTTAACTTCTTTATCTCTTGAAGAATAAGCTTGGAATTGGGACCTTAAATGGTTGAATCCTTGGAAAGATGCTTGGATTTACATTTTTTGGAATGGGGATGAGTTTAACGTTTTAACTAATGGGAAATAGGGAAAATAATGCTCCTCTTAGAGTTTTAATTGATGAATTAAGTGTTTTAGGTAAGGTGAAAGGACTAAAATATCCCCTTGAACGTTTAACAAGGATGCATGAAAAACACAACCTCCATCCTATGAAGGCTATCATGGAGGCTAGCCTCCTTAACCCGATGTGTATTGTAGAGTCTAACCTCCATGACAAGTCGTGTATAACGGAGGTCCTACCTCCACTACACACCCAAATCGGGGAGGCATTCTACCTTCGAGGTCCAAAACACCCCAAAACAATTTTGTAACTCTCTCGAATGACCCTTTTAACATTTTAAAACACATTTCAACACAAAAATTAATGTTACAAACTTTGGAAGGCCAAAAATAAGATCTTTCAAATCTTGGAGTCTTAAAATGTCAAAAACATTTGTATTTAGTGTGAATTAATACCTTGGACCCCTTTAAACATATGTCTAATAGTGTGAAATATGTCTAGAATCTTATGGGTTATTACAGGCAATGACGCTAAAATTTTTTTACATCCTATCGTACCCGTAAGTGTACATGGTCGTGCAAGTAATTAAGTGACCATTTTGGGATAAATATTGATCCCATAAGGACTTGGTGTTTAGAAAGAAATCCTATTCTAGCATTACTAATGAGATTAAATAAGTGAGAGTTATAACCAAATGATTGTTTTAGTTATAGCAACTTAAAGTAAGAATAAACAATAATCAAAGTTTAAAGTGTTTGAAACAATAATAAAGAGGAATCCAGGGTCAAGGCATTTTGAAGAATGCTACAAAGCTATACATTCTCATTGGTCAAGATAACTATCTCTTTTGTTGATTCACGGCGTTGAAAATATTATTATGGTCTTCTAACCCACTAATCGTAAATTGAAATTATCCCCATAACTATATCATTGAGTGTGGATGTAAGAACTAATTCAAATGAATTTTCATTTCATCCCATATTTGAACCAAATGGGGTGAAGTAGGTATATTGCAATACCTCACATGTTTCTAAACTAGGAGATGAACCATTTTTCCTACCTATGAAATCTCCTATCCTGTTATTCATACTTGAGTACATGACTTATAATGAGTATCCTAGCGATAAGATAGCTTATGATGTATTAAGCATGTTCATATGAGTCACTTAAGGTAATACAAGGTAAGAGTTTTTGAATCCATCAAGTTTTAGTGTTTGATTTTGTAAGGGTCATATTAGAATAAGTATAAATAGATATTAATATGGTATTCCTGCATATTTCTACCCACCAAATTATTGAGAATCGAATTAGCCTTCCAACAATACCAATTTCATTAAAATCCGACACCTGAGCTAGGATTTATGGCTTTGCGAAGTAGAGTGCATCGCCTAACCAATCACGCATAGCCACTGGAAAGCATATGCGATAGCATATGCGACGACTATGTAAATATAGGCGATAACATATGCGGAACCTATGTAGATATAGGCGATATCATATGGCGGCGCCTATGAAAATTTAGGCGATATCATATGCGGTGCCTATGTAAATATAGGCAATAGCATATGTGGTGCCTATGTAGATATAGGCAATATCATATGTGGCGCCTATGTAAATTTAGTTGATATCATATGCGGATCCTATGTAAATATATGCGATATCATATGCGGAGCATATCTTATGGTTTCAAGTGACTTAAACACTTCGTTTTGAGTTATTTTGAGGGTAATTAAGTCTTTTAACACTCCTTACACGTCCCTAAACTTAACCCTATGAAATGTATAGATCCTAATTACATTACAACCCTACTAACATCTTAAGTTAATCATCCAAGAGCACTAAAAGAGAAAAACAACTAGGGTTGCATAATTAAGCTTGAATTTCCAATTTGAAGGAAATTCCTCCGTCAATCATCAAGAATCTTCCTTCTAAGGTATGCATGAGCTGATTCATGGACTCCTTTCGTCCATGAAGCTCAAGAACCATGTTCTAAATTATGTATTATGTTGCTTATATTGTTGGTGGTTGATGTTCATGTGGTTGGAGTTTGATGATGCCTAAGATGGGATCTTTGTATCTTTTGTGTGAGGAAATAGTGGTAGTTAATGCATAAATATATGAAATTAGTGGTTGAATATTTGTAATCTTGATGAATACACCTATGCCTAAGATGTGCATGTAAGGTGTTTCTAAAAATACCTAAGGGAATAGAAATCATGCTTTTATGGCATAATAATTCCTAAATGACTATTCCATGTTCTAAGTTTATGTTCAATGTGATCCCTATGCTATTGTCATGAATTGAAGATGTTGTATGAGATGCTCATGATATTGTTGTGATATGGAATGACGATGTTATTGAAGCCATGCAAGTATATACATGTTGTGTGGTTTCTCGATCATGTGATAGTTTGTTTAGAATTATTCTTATTATGAAATTCTTACTTATGATATTGTGAATTATTAACTCTACTCTTATGATCAAGTTAGTCATGTGTGTCAGTTTTCTTCCATCGAGTCATGGGGGTAATTGTACCCGAAAACTATAGCTATGTGCCTAGAGCTAGTGTCATGTTCGAGACATCCTCAGTTAAGCTATGCTCCATAGATTCCAGTTAGTCACGTGACTCAGATAAACTTAGAAATCTTAATACTTCAGTAGTCCCAGTAGTTTCAGTACTCTCATTCAGACCTCAGATCTTAAGTAGCTTTTCCATCAGTCAATGGAACTCAATAAATTTAGCTCATTTCAGCTAAGAAAATATTATCAGCTCAAGTAATTAATTTATAAATCAGTTCAGTTCAGTTAGTCAGTTCAGCGTAGTTGATCTTTTTAGAGTCTTTCAGTTAGGAGTAGGGACTAGCACCGACCGAGTATAGGGATGGCAGTTTTTCCTCTTATAAAGGCAGAGGTATTAGCAACAATCCCTGTACTCCAGAACTGCATAGCCAGCACAGGACAGGAGTCACCCATCAGATTAAGGCTATACTTGACTATTATATTGCCTTAGGCTTGATTTCCTGTTCTGGGTCACCCATCAGAGAGGCTTGACCATAGTAGAGGTATCTACCCATGGCACGTTATTGACACCATTCTAATTAGGGCAAAGATTAGACCTCACCAGTATAGTATTAGGGCATATCGGTTAGGTTACTACCTTCCACAGTCACAGTTATAGTTACAGTTTCAGTATCAGTCTTTAGAGTAGAAATTAGGAATCAGGAATGTCAGAGATAGTCATTGATCTCATTAAGGAACCCAGATAGTTCCTTTGATTCCTAGACCATCCCATCATATAGGCTTGGCCCCATATTCAAATGCTTATTATTAGATTTAGAGGTCACCCAAAAGACGGGCTTAATCTCAATCTCAGATTCAATCGAGTATTCTCATTATCAGTTTCAGAGATCACTCGTTAGCTAGGACTAATCTCAGACTTAGATGTTCAGATACAGTTTGGAACTCAGATAGTTTTCCCCAGAATTAGGACTGTTAGATGCAGTCATCCATGTTATCTGTCATTCAGTATCTCAGTATCACGAAACTCATCCTGGCAGAGTTCAAACTTAAGTAGTCAGTATCTCCACGAGTTAAGTAGCAGTTATGTATGTATGTATGTATTCTCATGTTCATATTAGTCAGTATGTTCAAGCATATAAACCACATGCATTTAGCCTTCCCCCATGTATACTCAGTACTTTAGTTGTACTGACGCCTTTGTACTATGGTGCTTTCCTTTTATGTTACACCATAGGTTCTGAGGTACAGATTCCATATCAACAGTAGCAGTTCAGTAAGTAGTGAGTCCTCATCTTTCGAGGACATGATCTTTACATTTATTATTCTAGTATTTCAGTTTATTTTCAGTTTAGGGAGTTAGTTGGTGACATGTTCCTTCAACTTCTTACTCAGACAGTTTAGAGGCTTTCAGACGATTATAGAGTTTTCAGATTTAGACTTTAGTATTTTTAGTTTTCTTTTGGTATTGTGATACCACCTTATTTTAGATATTTTATTATTCAAGATTGAACCTTACGCGCTCTTTATTTATATTTCTGTATTTTATATGTATATTATCCAATTACTGGTATAGATATTAGTCATGTGTTAGCTTGTGGTCCTTTGGGGTTATGAGCACCGTGTAGCATTTCGATTCAGAAAATCGGGGCATTACAAACTTGGTATCTTAGCCTATAGTTCAATAGAGTTCTAGGAAGTCTGAAAGCTGCAACTAGTAGTGTCTTGTACATGGGTGTGTTATGCGCCACATTTGTGTACGGGAGGATATAAGATGTTTTAGGAACAATTTCCCTTCTTTCAGTACTTATATTGTGCCAGTGTGCAAAAGCTCAAGTTGAACTCTCAGTTTAATCCTTGTTCCTCTTTTGTTTGCAGAATATGCCTCCTAAGAAGAGAACAGGGAATCAGTCAGCCCCGCAGCCCGCAGATCCTTTAAATGAGAATGTGTCACATGCAGAATTTTAGGCAACTTTTTAGGCACTTGCCCAGGCTGTGACCACTTGTGTTCAGGGCAACCGATAAACTACAGCCCTACCCCAGCAAGATGGGGATTCAGCTGCAGCCAGAATTAAAAATTTTATGAGAATGAACCCTTTAGAATTCTTTGGGTCAGTACCAGGTGAGGACCCACAATTATATCTAGAAAAGCTAAAGAAGATCACCCAATTAATGTATGTGTCAGAGGAGGGGAGTATATAATTAGCATCCTATAAGCTGAAAGATATTCCTCATGATTTGGTAGTGCTATGGATGAAGAGTAGAGGGGAAGATGAAACTCCCATGACTTGGAAGATATTTTAGGATGCCTTCTTTGATAAGTTTTTCCCATTAAAGATGAGAGAAGATAAGGTAGAAGAGTTTATGAACCTGAGACAAGGATCCATGATAGTAAAGGAGTATTATCTTAAGTTTAACTAGTTAGCTAACTATGCTCCTAACTTGATAGCTGACCCCAAAACAAGTATGAGTAAGTTTATGACTAGTGTGTTCGGGTTAGTATTGAAAGAGTGTAGAACAACTATGCTCAATAGGGACATGAACCTCACTAGGTTAATGATGCATGCTTAGTAGATAGAGGCAGATAAGTCTAAGAAGAGGGAGAGATCTAATAAGATATTTAGAACACGTAGTTACAACTTTTTTTTGGCCGAGTCACAGGGTGGTAATCGTTTTCACCATAGTCAAAAAAATTCAGCCCCTGTTCTATCTTCAGCTAGTGCGCCCACACCTAACTTTAGAGATGTTGTCATGGTGGGGCGCCAGGCTCCAAAGCCCAGAGTAGTGTTAGATGTGAGCGTACTTATCCACTTTGTAGAGAGTGTGGCAAGAATCATCTAGGTGCATGCAAAGATAATGTCAGGTATGTTTTGGGTGCGGTAAGCCAGGCCACAGAATGCGGAAGTATAGTGTTAGCTCAAAAAGGTAGAGATTCACATGAGCAGGCCGCACATCCTAGCACCAATAGTGGTCAGCGTCAGAATTGACTCTGTTCACTCCAGACTCACCATGATCTAGAAAGTTTCCCCAACCTAGATTCAGGTACGTTACAAGTTTTTCATGATCATTGTATGTATTGTTAGATATCTTGCACTCGTTTGAGCTTATGTTTCCATATGTGTTAGTCAGTAAAAGTAGCAGGTCTAGTTTTGTTCATGCATCATGCATTAGTCTCAGCTCTCCAATGTTTAGTTATAATCTAGTTCGTAGATGCCTTAAGCGTCACCCCAGTATCTCACCAAGGTAAACATTCCTAGAGGGACATAGTGTCTCAAGGGGGAGATACCCCACATTTTCTTGATGCTTTCATGTTCTCATTATAAATTAGTTATCAAGTGACATGGCATAATCAGTCAAGCTTTCAAGAGTCAGATCAGTCAAATATTCAGGCATTAGATATACGTGTTCAATAGAAAAAGTACTATTTATCAGTATCTTCACTCTAAAATTTACATAGCATGTCAGTCATGTAATCATGCATCAAATATGCATGGATTCAGCCTTTTAGTTGTGCATCAGATATGCATTCTCATTTTCAGAAAACTCACTTTATTAGAATCCTCAGCCTTATATTTATTAATCAGCTTCCCACGCATCAGATATGCATGTTCAGGATGTTATGATCAACTTTAAGTCATGTTAGTCAGGAACCCATGTTTCAGTAGTGTATGTCTTGTATGTACTTCATCTTATCACCTCTCCCACCTCAGTTAATTTCCATTCGAGGACGAATGTTTCAAAGGGGGAGATATTGTAATACCCCGCATATTTCTAAGCTAGGAGACGAACCATTTTTTCTACATATGAAATATCCTATCCTGTGATTCATACTTAAGGACATGACATAAAATGAGTATCCTAGCAATAAGATAGCTTATGATGCATTAAGCATGTTCATCAAAATTCGACACCCGAGCTAGGAGTTATAGCATTGCGAAGTAGACTGCATTGCCTAACCAATTGCACATGGACACTGGAAAACATATACGATAGCATATGCGGCGCCTATGTAAATATAGGTGATAGCATATGTTGTGCCTATGTAGATATAAGCGATATCATATGTGGCGCCTATGTAAAATTTAGGGGATATCATATGCGGCGCCTATGTAAATATAGGCGATAGCGTATGGGGTGCCTATGTAGATATAGGCATATCATATGCGGCATCTATTTAAATTTAGGAGATATCATATGCGGCGCCAATGTAAATATATGCGATATCATATGCGGCGCATATCTTATGGTTTCAAGTGACTTAAACACTCCGTTTTGTGTTATTTTGAGGTTAATTAAGTCCTTTAACACTCCTTACACGTCCCTAAACTTAACCCTAGAAAATATATAGCTCCTAATTACATTACAACCCTACTAACATCTTAAGTTCATCATCCAAGAGCACAAAAAGATAAAAACAACTAGGGTTGCATAATTAAGCTTGAATTTCCAATTTGAAGGAAATTCCTCCGTCAATCATCAAGAATCTTCCTTCTAAGGTATGCATGAGTTGATTCATGGACTCCTTTCGTCCATGAAGCTCAAGAAACATGTTCTAAATTATGTATTATGTTGTTTATATTGTTGGTGGTTGATGTTCATGTGGTTGGAGTTTGATGATGCCTAAGATGGGATCTTTGTATCTTTTGTGTGAGGCAATAGTGGTATTTAATGCATAAATATATGAAATTGTGGTTGAATATTTGTAATCTTGATGAATACACCTATGCCTAAGATGTGCATGTAAGGTGTTTGTAAAAACACCTAAGGGAATAGAAATCATGCTTTTATGACATAATAAGTCCTAAATGACTATTCTAGGTTCTAAGTTTATGCTCAACATGATCCCCGTGCTATTGTCATGAATTGAAGATGTTGTATGAGATGCTCATGATATTGTTGTGATATGGAATGACCATGTTATTGAAGCCATGTAAGTATATATATGTTGTGTCCATTCCCGATCATGTGATAATTTGTTTAGAATCATTCTTATTATGAAATCCTTACTTATGATATTGTGAATTGTGGACTCTACTCTTATGATCAAGTCAGTCATGTTTGTCAGTTTCCTTCCATCGAGTCCTGGGGGTACTTGTACCCGAAAGCTATAGATGTGTGCCTAGAGCTAGTGTCATGTTTCAAGACATCCTCAGTCAAGCTATGCTCCATAGATTTTAGTTAGTCACTTGACTCAGAAAAACTCAGAAATCTCAGTAGTTCAGTAGTCCCAGTAGTTTTAGTACTCTCAGTCAGACCTCAGATCTCAAGTAGCTTTTCCGTTAGTCAACGAAACTCAGTGAATTTAGCTTAGTTCAGCTAAGAAAATATTATAAGATCAATTAATCAGTTTATAAATCAGTTCAGTTCAGTTAGTTAGTTCAGCACAGTTAATATTCTTAGTGTCTTTCAGTTGGGAGTAGGGACTAGCACCGAGCAAGTGTTGGGATGGCGGTTTTTGCCATTATAAAGACAGAGCCATTAGCAGCAATCCTTGTACTCCAGAACTGTGTAGCCAGCGCAGGATAGGAGCCACCCATCAGATTAAGGCTATACTTGACTATTATATTTCCTTAGGCTTGATTTCTTGTTCAGGCTCACCCGTCAGAGATGCTTGACTATAGTAGAGGTCTCTACCTGTGGCACGATATTGACACCCTTCTAATCAAGGCAAAGATTGGACCCCACCAGTACAGTATCGGGGCATGTCGGTTAGGTCACTACCTTCCATAGTCGCAGTTATAGTTACAATTTCAGTATCAGTCTTTAGAGTAGAAATCAAGAATCAAGACTACCAGATACAGTCATCGATCTCAGTAAGGAACTCAGATAGTTCCATTTATTCTTGGACCATCCCATCAGATAGGCTTGGTCACATATTCATATGCTTATTATTAAATCTAAAGGTCACCCAGCCGATAGGCTTAATATCAATCTCAGATTCAGTCTAGTATTCTCATTATCAGTTTCAGGGATCACTCGTTAGCTAGGACTAATCTCAGACTTAGATGTTTAGATACAGTTTGGAACTCAAATAGTTTTCCCAAAAATTAGGACTGTTAGATACAGTAATCCATGTTATCAGTCATTCAGTATCTCAGTATCACGAAACTTATATTTTTAGCATTCAAACTCAAGTAGTCAGTATCTCCATGAGTTTAGTTGCAGTTACGTATGTATTTATGTATGTATGTATGTATGTATGTATGTATTCTCACGTTCATATTAGTCAGCATGTTCATGCATATATACCCCATGCATTTAGCCTACCCCCACGTATACTCAGTACTTTAGTTGTACTGAGGCATTTATGCTATGGTGCTTTCTTTTTATGTTACACTATAGGTTTTATGTTGCAGATTCCAGATCAGCAGTAGAAGTTCAGTAAGCAATGAGTCCTCACCATTCCAGGACATGATCGTTACATTTATTATTCTAATATTTTAGTTTATTTTCAGTTTAGGGAGTTAGTTAGAAACATGTTCCTTCAACTCTTTATTCAAACTGTTTAGAGGCTTTCAAACGATTATAGAGTTTCAGGTTTAGACTTTAGTATTTTCAGTTTTGTTTTGGTACTGGGATACCACCTTATTTCAGATATTTTACTATTTAAGATTGAACATTATGCCCTCTTTGTTCATGTTTCTGTATTTTATATATATATTATGCAGTTACAGGTATAGATATTAGTCATGGGTTAGCTCGTGGTCCTTTAAGGTCATGAGCACCATGTAGCATTCCGGTTCAGAAAATTGGGGCATTACATATATTCCTATCCTAATCGTTAATCCTTTCTTTAATTCATCTAAAAGACAAGAACCCACTTCTTGTGTTTCATATTCTAATCTCTTATTCCTCCTTTCGAGATTACAATAGAAATATAGGTGTATTCTAAAGGCTATGAATCAATATAGAGGTCATAACAAGAACATATGAACAACCAAATATGATAATTAACTTTTAAACAATTTAATTGAATGCTAAGTAATCATGTTCCTAGCCTCAACGATATAAAGAGGATTTTTAGCCACTCAAAATCTACTTTACAATTACCAAATTAATGTAGTTCTTAAAAGAATTAAGTAATAAAAAAAGAAGAATAAAAACCTTATTTGGAGCCTTCCTCCTGTGTATTTTTTCTCATAAGTCATCCATGTTTGAATAGTATAGAAGCTATGTGCCCTATTTATAGTGTAGGATGGTAAAAGATATAGAAAACACCCCTTGGTTCCACTCCTTTATCACAAGGATCAAAAAGTGTGGCATGGCCTTATTGCAAGTTTTTATTGTTTCTTGTTTCAATTATTGGCAAGCATTGTGTTATGCCCTTATCGCGTGGCTCAGCTTCTATGGAATAGAATCAAAATGGAATTTCCAATTATAGTGTAATCCTTCCAATTGTCTTTAAGTTCCATATCTTGTAGTTGGATTTAAACATATATGTAAGCTCTCTCTTTGCTTCTCGATTTTAGTTGTATTGCCTTCAATCATCCACAAACTCAATTATGACATCGCTTTTCTTTCACTTTGTGAACATATCGGTCAAGTTATAGACATCACTATGCATGTGGAATAACTAAATAATATCAATCACAATTGGTGTATGCTAGATTCAAATGGGATCCTTACAGACTCTCGATCTAATAATTGTACAAATTCAAAATTTGGCAAGCAAATCAAGAGTTACACAATTGAGAATAAGTGTCTAAAACTAGCATCCCTCTTTAAAGTTTTACATGCTTCTTTCTACACTAAGTGCTTGTCATGTCATGTAGTCATATGACCTAAAATAAATTAACTCGACCTAGAGTTATATCTATGTTCTTCTAGCTTATTTATTTACTAATACTAATTCAAAAACTTGTTGCATCAGCATGCCACTCAGGAATCCCCTATGAAATCCAATTTAGTAGTGTGTATCATTCATGAATCCCTAAGAAATCCAATTTAGTAGTGTGTATAATTCATCATACAACTTCTCTAGAGATTGCCTACCTGCTACTGAATCCGAGATAATCTTGGTGTTTGGCTCAAGACCTTCAGTGAAACTATGTACTAGCATATCATTAGTTTGATGATGGTGATGACAATTTCTATGCATAGCCTTGAATCTTTCCTAATCTTGGTAATGATTCCCTCCATATTTCTACCTAAAACTTAGAATCTCACTTCTTAAATATATTGTATTTCTCGATAGAAAGAATCAAATAAAGAATTTCTGAGCCAGATCATCCTAGGAAGTGATAGAGTTCGGTGGTTCAGCACATAACCACCTCTTTGCTTTCCCCAATAGAGAAAATAAGAAGAGAGTCAGTTTGACATAATTAGTAGATACCCCATAAAGAATGTAGTTATTAGTGATCTCGAGGAAGTTTGGTATATGTTGCTGCGGATCTTCATGAGATAAACCTATGAACTACCCACTCGTGTGAAAGAGTTGCACCATATTCTTCTTTAATTAAAATCGAACACATGCATCTGGCTTATGGAAGTAATTAGTAGTATTATATGTAAGTTGGATTTCCACTTCATGAATAGGTCTAGCTTCTTCTCTAGCATGAGCAGGTGTCACAACCCGAGATGAGGCGTTGCCCACGACGGGCATCCTAAACGACAAAGGCCCAAGAGACCCCCGAACTCCCAAACCTACTGGTGATTAAGGCTTTCTTACTTATATACCCAGTATCCTTCCGTGTTTTACCAGTGTGGGACTACTTCCTAAGTTAGGGTATTACAGTAGGTAGAGCCATCGGAGTTGGGACAACTGGAAACACAGGATTAGGATTCACCTGATCTCTCATTTGAATTTGCTGAATTAGGTAGTGAAGTGTTGCCGCTCTTCGCCTTTGATGAAATATTTGTTCAAGTTCCAAATATGGATCAAAAAATTCTTTTGCTCTTGCCAGTCCAATATGTTACTTCTCCTATAAAAGTCAGCCACTAAGATCAAGTTGTTAACACTTAAATTTACTATCAAACTCGAAAATTTAGAAAATCACTAATTATTTGTGTCCCCGACAATGGTGCCAAAAACTTATTAAGGTCTATCACACATGCAAGTGAACGTGATGTTTTAAGTAATATAGCGACTCATAGAATCAAATATCGTACCCAGAAGAACTACTTAAATAGTAATTTTCTTAACTTCAGTTTCGACAATAATGTATTCAAGTGTTTCATAGTATCAAAATTGCTTAAAACCATTTAATGAATAATTTAACTACTAAAATAGAAATAAAGTACGACAATTGCAATGTAATCCAGGTTTTAAACAATACGAGAGAAAATTCCAGCGTTGAGGCACTCTTAACAATCCTATAAGTCTCTATCCTTATCGTGGTTGTTTTGATTATCGGGTTATCGATTCACAGGGCTTGGAGTATGATCGTAGTCTTCAAAGCCTCTAATCTTCTACCTAAAGGGAAATTGAAACTATATTGTTGAGTGGGGATGAAAGAATCTATTTAGGTGGTTTAAGTTATCTTTCTGCATTTGAACCAAACAAGGCTTCCAGGTATATTCATATCCTAGCCACTACTTGTAATACCCCAAGAATCCCAACCGATAATAGAACCAAGATTCAACATCCTATTAAATAAATCTTAGTGATCTGGTAGTTTTATTATCAAGTTTGATGTGTATTAATTCCTTAAATACGTCCTATCCATTAGACGAATCAAAACATCCCTTACAGATTGAATTCTTGATAAGGACATTGCCATAGTCAACTTTAAATAAGCATATCTCCCATTCTACAAATAATTTTTGATCTCATGACCTACCAACAAATATATAATTAAATTATCTTTCCAACGATACCAATTTTGCAAAAATTCAATATTAGAGTAAGAACTTATGGCCGTTTTACTGAGAGATGTCTGTGCTTTCCAGGAGTGACGGACAAGCTGACAGACCATCAAGTTAGTGACGGCCCACCACTTTGGCCGTCAAAACTGAATCAGTGAGGGCCTTTCATGGACCAAAAGTAATGGTGGGAGTGACAGTTAGTCACCAGAGTGACGATCCTTCACTCTGACCATCAGAATTGTTCGAGATAGTATTGAAGCACCATTTTAAACGATTTTTTAGGTCATTTTCACCCTATTTAATACCCAATAACCCTAAATCAAGGATCATAACTTCTCCTTCATCCAAAACATCAAATTAGGGTTTATTTCCAAGATCAAAACCCTTATTTATTCTTCAAGAAAAATCAAAAGAAGTGAAGAAATAAAGAATCTCTCCAAGAACCTTCAAGAAAGAAGTTTCCCCAAGGTATGTAGATGTTGATTCTTGGGTCCCTTTCATCCAAGAAGCTCAATTACCCTTTTCTAAATCTCCAAGATTTATGTTTATGAATTTTTAATGATTCTTGTGAGTTGTGATTCATGTTTATCTATATGAATCAAGTCTTGGCCTTAGTATGTGGTATTTGTGTGGTAAATAGATTATATACTTATTGTTAATGTTGAATCATCTCCAAGATGGGATATTTATGTGGTTTGTATGAATCTATGATAATATATGATTTTGAAACATGCAAATTTGGTTGTTCATGATGAGTAGTTGGGTTATTATACTTATGCCTAAGTTGTGCATGTGAGGTGTTCGATAAAATGTCTAAGAGATTAAAAATTAAGCATTGTAGTAAAATTGTGATCTGACAAATGCATACTACACCCTTATGAAAATAATGACTTATAAAATATTGTTACGTGTTATGTTTGTTGATGAAATATTTGTGAAGCTAGGTCAATGGACGTACGACATTTTGCTATATGCACTCCCCTCCCTGTATAAGACTTTGAGAACTATGAGTGTCACAAAATGCCCTAGTTAATGAATTGTACTATGATAGTGTGAAATCCCCAAATAAGTGTGAACCTATGCATGTCTAGTGTTTGTTGAAGGACCTTAGTGAACAAGTGGAGATGTGATAGTAGTATATTCCCCAATTACGTGCCCTTTGACATATGATAAGTTTTTAATACATGCCAAGTGGTTAGCAAGTAAGTTGTGACATGATAGTATGAAGTTTCCCTAAGCCATGTGATACCCAAACATATGTCAAGAATGATATAGGCATGAAATAGTTGAGGTAAAAGCGTTGTTGTATGGAGTATGATCTAAAAGCATATTTTCCCTATATTATTATATGGTTATTATTTCGAGACGGTTAGAGCAACCCATTGGTGATTGTCATGATGAATAAAGTCCTATGTTTCCTAAATGCTTGAATGCTTGTGTTGATGAATGAATGATTGTGATGATGAATGGATGATCGTGATGATGCAAACATGATTATGTTTCACTTTTATGTTATCGAGTCCTGGGGGTATTTGTACCCGACAATAGAGTTGTTGTCTAGAGTCGGTGTTAGTTTTGTGATAATTCCAATCGAACCACGATTCTCAGAACTCAGTAAACTACAAAACTCGATATCCTCAAATAAGTGTAGGACATAAGAAAACTCTGTAATCTCAAAAATCTCTGTAATCACTGTATCACTAGTAATCTAGCCCCAGTCTTATAAATTAGCTCAGATCTAATAGTATTCAAATGATTCAATTCTAATCTCAGAAGTTAGTTGAGTAATATATTCAAGCTCTGTATCGTCAGTCAGATACCATGATTCGATACCTTTTTCGTCAGATACGAAACTAAGTAATCTCAGCGTAACTTAGTCAGATCTCTTGAGAAACATGATTAGTATCAAATTTAGCTCAGTGTAAGTTCAGTTAAGAATTAGATCAGTGTCTTTCATTTGGGAGTAGGATTCAGCACCGAGTGAGCTCAAGGATGGGAACTCACCTACTAGTAGAGGGTGTGATTCTTAGAAACAATCCTAGTGCTCCCGAACTACGTAGACAGCATAGGTTGAGACATCTTACCTGCTAGTTGAGGGTAAATGAGGTGGCTTGAACTATTAGATGAGGGCTCCACCTTTCTCATTTGATTACCTAATAGATGAGGGTCAAATAAAGTTCTCTTTACTAGTGGTGCGGTACTGACACCCTTCCAACTGGGGCATAGGTTGGACCCTGAATATCTAGGCAGGGCATGTCGGTTAGAAGGCTACTTCCCACAGTCTCAATTTTTGAATTAGTCTAAGACTTCAAGAAAGAGCTCAGTTCAGTGTACAGAATGCAAGACTGTTAGCTACAGGCCATCAAGTTTGATTATCTGCAAATTCAAAGATCCGCTGCTAGATAGGCTGATCTCAAAATTAGTTATCAGATCTCAAAATCAGTTATCAAGTTGTATTATTATCCACATATTCAGAGACTACCTGCTAGATAGGGTTGATCTCAGTTTCAGTCAATCATTCTTACTATTAGCAGATTTGGAGACAACCTGTTAGCTAGGGTTGCTATCAAATTCAAAAGCTTCAGATACTCGTAGTCTCAGTATGTCTAAAAATTTTAGAATTTTAGTATATTTAGTATCAGTTACCAGAGTTATTTTGAGTATGCTCAGTGATAGAATGCACAGTATGTTCAGTAATTACAGATTCTTTATGTATGATAATCCAGCTCTAGCATATTATTTAGTTAATTTATGTTCATGCATAAGCCCTTGCATACTGACGCATTTGCGATATGGTGTTTTATTTGACAGCATAGGTTCAGAGGCACAGGATCCAATGTATCCCCATTAGTTCAGTCCCAGTCAGCAACAGTAGCAGTGAGTCCTCTTCTTTTGAGGACGAATCTTAGTTTACTATTATTGCATCAGATTTTGTTTATATCTTCAGTTGACGGAGTTAGTTGGGGATATGTCCCATCAACTACACAGTTCAGATAGTTTAGAGGCTTTTCAGAAGGATATTGATGTATTTGTATTCAGTTTTTAGTTTTGAGTATGTTCAGATGTATTGAACCTTATGGCTAGTTTTCACATTTATTTTAAGTATTATACAGTGTATAGGTACAGATATCAGGAAAGGGTTAGCTTGTGGTCCTTTGGGTCCATAAGCACCGTGTGACGTCTAAGGATAGGATCTCAGGGCATTACACTACTTCACGTTCTTTGTTCTATAGAAGAATAAGAACTTGCTCCTTGAACTCTTTGATCCATCTCTATGATTCTTCTTTTGAATTCACAAAGCAATTATTGATGTATTTTAATGGTATCCTTTATTTAAATAGTAGAAATAAAAGAATAATAACAAAAAATGTGATAAGTCAACGTTAACCACTCTAAGAACACGATATATAATCATGTTCTCGTCCTCGACCCAAGAACAATGGTTTTTAGCTATTCATGTTCGAAATCAACATCAACGAAATAAAATTAATCGTACCGAATTAAAAGTTCAAAGATGAAAAATAGAATAACACCAATTAAACGATCGTAATTATTTTTCCCTTTGCAATACATATTCTAAGATGTGTACAATTGTGCTTAAGTATCCCCTTTATTCTTGGGCTGATTTTAACAAAAATTACACAGCTTCATGCCACGGAGATAATCATGGACACTAAGGTCCTTGGTATGGAGTTATCATTGACATTCACTGGACTGCATCTTCTGAAATAATTCATCCTTCATGCCATGGAGTCTATCATTGATACTAAGTTTCATAGCTCGAAAACTTCACTAGAAATTTCCTTTGGAGTTTTATTGATCAACATTCCATGTAGGTTAATGCATAGGCTAGCCTTCATGGCACAGAGGATTGACATTTTCCTCCTTTCCATATCCTTATCGATTGTCTTAATTTTGGACTTTGTGCTATGCTTTCGAAACCTTATTCCAACCTCTTCATTCTCTGATGTTGCTCTAAGTGCCTCCATAATCCAAAATCTCCTCATTAACGCATCAAAACACATCTAATTGTACCAAAATCACCCCCTACAATACTAATCTTAGCCATTAGCTCGATTCTAAAATTTTAAATTAAGCACAATACAATTAAAAAGTTTTATATCCTAGAATAAGTATAAATATGGACAAATATTAGCACTTGGATGCATAAATTTGCCCAAGATCATACCACAAAATTATAATCTTGCAAGCATAATGATATGTCAATGCCTGTGGTGGATGCCTTTTTGAATAATTCCTTGGTAAAATGGTAGGGTTATGTGAAATGTATTTTAATTGGTCTTAAAGGGGGCTATGTAGATAGATGTAGAAGGTAGAGGTCTTGAGTGCCCAATACTAGAAATCATGTTCGTCGGTGTGGGGGTCTTTCTGACTGTGTAAATGGTTTACACTTATTTATATATTTGAAATTGGTCGGGTCTATCTCCTGGCTCATCCTTGGATTTTCGTAGTTTGTACGAATAACATGCATTGGAACCCTTTCAGCAGGGGGAGATAAACCATATAACCCGTAGGTGTCCTTAGGATGGTTAGAGCTACAAAGTCTAGGTTAATGGTTTTAAATATTATGTTAAACCTTGTTCCCTACTCCAACATCTTTTATATATATAAATGTGTGTGTGTGTTTGTATGCTTGTACATGAATTTTGAGTTGGCATTATTTTATCTCTATCCTGAGTTACATGCTTGTACGTGTATCCCTATGTGATGTAGGAAATAGAGAAGCTTTTGGTATTCCTGCACAGTGATGAGGTGATACCTAGATCAATCGTTAGTCACCTTTAGGTAAGTGTCCATACTTCGAAAAACCCTTATTTTATATTCTTGATTTATTTTATTTTGGACTCTTTTATGATATGGTAGGGGGCATGTCCTGACATAAGTGGTTCTTAGATATTAGAGGCTTTAAGTATTACTATGGATTGGGATGGATGTTAAAGTTCTTATATTTCTTTGTGAGTTAGATGAGCTTCCTATCTTATTATATTTTCAAAATTCATCCGATCCTAGATGTTTTGTGTTTTGGTTGGCTAGGGTAATGGGGGGTGGTCTCTAGTCCTCTGTAGACTTGAGATACCTATAAAGACCAAGACCTGGTTTGGGTCGTGATAGGTGGTTCAAAGATAAATTTTTTATTTTCATATAATTCAAGATCCCCAACTACCAATTTCATGTTTTAGAATAATTAATTTTTACTAGGAATTTTTAATGAACAATTTTAAAGTGCTTCTATGTGATATTTACCCAACTAATAAATTTTCCCCAAAATCTTATGAACTTAGGATTCAAATCCTCAACAATTTCACCATTAAAAATTATCCTACAAATTCTAGGATGTTAAAAGATAGAAATATGAAGAAGATGATGGAAGAAACTTACCTAAGAAAATCATGGAAGAAACATATCTCAGTGAAGAATATTCACACCAACAATGAGAAAATTGCACCTCTGGGTCGTAAGAAAGAAATATTTGAGTTTTACGGCTAAAACCCATAAACATCAGCATTAAATACTATTTATTACCACGGTAGTGGTACCACTATGCCTAATAATTTCTAAGCTCGAATAGTATTCGGTAAAATAGTCATAACTTTTTACTTCAAAGAAGAATTATAAAAGTCGATGCATTGGAAAGGAAAGTTGTAGATCTTTCATATTGGGGTTATTTGGCCCTATAAATCTTTATATTCTAGAAGATATACTCGTTTGAAGTAGACCCAAGTTTAAACAAAGATCGAAACTATGTCGGTATGAGCACTTTAAACTTAACATTGTTCTAGGGGTATTTTACAACCTTAGAATGCACTCCCATACTAAAGAATTAGGCCTATAACTTATGACGAATGAGGTTCTTACTCCTTTACTGTAATTGTTTTTAGTAACAACTAATATATCATTACAAATTTGGTGTATATTATTAATGGTGAGATGATATGTATAATTAGATGCAATTCAAAAAAATATGGAGAAAATCAACAGATTAAAGATATATATATATATATATATATAATTATTTGGAGCTTTGTAATAAGTATATGATACTTTTTGATGACCTAATAGGATAGTGCTACCATTAGGGCACTGCACTAGCCTCTAAACTCCATACAACAAAGGTTATATCAAGCAGGCGCTACCATAGGTGTGCCAGACTAGCATATGAATAAAGGGAAAATAGGTTCCTATGTCCAATAGCTCATGTCGTCCAAAACTAATCTCCAAAGAAGTATATTGTGGTCGATGCCAAATATAGTAACCCAACTTGGTTGTGGTCGATCCCACATGGAAAATATTGAAAAATTTCTTAACCTTGATGTAATTCACGAGCAGTGCAAAAAGTAAATAGGGGATTTTGTAATTCTCTATAGCTAGTAACCAAATCTTGAATGCTTTGAGTTGTAAACAATAAAAGACAAACACTAGGATTGTGTTCCCCCTGGCTTCTCAACTCCTTAAATTTCTCATGTTCAATCCACCTATTCTACTGCTCTAAAGTCAACATGATATGCATTATCAACCGTCTTGTGAACATGTTGATAAATCTCAGCCTTTACCTTATGAGTCATAGGGAGTTTCCTTATTAGTCTTTGAACATTGCTAATAACTTTTGATGCTTACCCTCTTCTTGCTTTTTTTGGCCTTTAATGAAAAAGAGGGCGAGGTCTCGGGATCGACTTCAAAATAGACTCCTCAACTGCGTCTTTTTCTTTGCCTTGCTTGCTAATACTCTCAACATCTATAGAATCATTATCATTCTTTTATTCCTCAATAGTGGGTACAGGTAGATCCATGGTGGTTTTACCACTCCAAGTGGTAATGTCATGGTAGTGACTATCATTTTTTAGATTTACCATTATGTTACTAGGGAGAGTGCTAGGATGCCATTGATTTACTATGGTTGACATCTGGCCAAATTGTTTCTCCAACTGTTTGATTGCGGTAGCATGTGATTCAACTTTCTGGTTTGTCCTGACAAATCTACCTTAATCTCCTGAAGACAACTTTCTTGATTTTCTTCTCCTTTGACTAATTTTGACAAAAGTTCTTCCATTCTGGATGTAATACCCCATACTTTTCCTAGCTTAATTTTGTTCCTAGAATGTCAATGAATAGGTTTTGAAAATGAATACCTTTTATTTCGTTACCATGTTGCGTTGGTGGCCAAAATAGAATTCCAATAGAGTATTGCGATGGTGGCACAACGCGTAGAACTTCTAGCTCCCACTGGTCATTTTTCAAGAAGCCACCGCGATAGTGGCGCGTTGCGGAGGCCTACAAAATGGAAAAAATCCTTTAATTTTGGGTCCAATTTAAAGTTTAAAAGGGGTATATTGGTCAAATCCCAAACCCACCAATCCATCCAAACATAAGATAAAACCCATTCTAAGCCTATTATACTCATTATTCGTCAATGCTCTCTCAAAGAAAAACCTTAGAACTCAAGGGCTTCTTCTCGAAGAAATCAAATTCCACCACTGTTTCTCCAAGAAAGCTCGAAATTAAGGATTCCCAAGACAAGATAATCAAGAACTCAAATAGGAATCCAAAATTCAAGATTCTTCATTTAATCGTCAATTAAGAAATATGAGATTTATGAACAAGCATCTTCTTCCATCTTTTTTCCCAAAACCAATTTTTTATTTCAAATCTTCATGATTTTGAATGATTATATATGAATTTTAAATTAGGGTTCATACCCATTATTGCTATTTGCAAGATTATGAGTTCTTGAGAGATTTTAAAGATGAATTGCATGTTTATTTTCATATTTTCACGCCTAATATAGTAAATTCCAGATTTTGAGATGAATTATCATTGTTTTCATTATCAATCATGATTATTATGATGTTTTAACATGAACTTGATGCATGGATTAGTAAGCCCAAGATTATACGTTGATATTTCAAGAAAGTTGATGCTCTAAGCATCTTATGAGTAGAATATATTTAGTTTTTCCATAAATCTTTGATCTTTCGATCTTCAGATAAGTTTTGGATCCACTTTACAAATTTATTATAAACTATAGAAATAAGAATAACTTTATTTATAGATTGAATTAGATAAATACATAACTGGTTTTATAATAACCCTTATGCCAGTTTTAAAGTAGATTTATAATAGAATGAGTGCAACATAAATTGAGTAGTATTTAGTATCGAGCAGGAAGTGTGGGATTAGCATGACCTATCTTCCAAAGAACTACGTAGCCAATGTAGGTACAGATTATGTGATTATTCCCATTCCAATATGGGTGACAATTACAAATGTGATCACGTAGCTTAGGTTATACTCCTTGGCAAGAGTATGACACCTCTCCCCATCGTGAGGTTTTCCCCTTAGGAGAATGAGACGTTGGACTCCATGTTAGCTCACATGGTTTATGTCGGTTATAAGAACCTCCCTGCTAGGTAAAGTAAAAGATTAACAAGAAAGCTTTTGGAAAACTAAGTGCAAAGGCTCACAATTTTATTTAGAAGATGCTTTATAGAGGATAATAGTTACAAATTTCAGCTTTCTGATTTCAGACATAGAAGTGAGTCCTTTCTACACTTAGATAGTATGATTTAAAGACAGAGTATTAGTACATATTTTAGAACTAAGTGTTCTGTCTCACGATATTTATACAACATATTTACTATTCATGATATATGATTTCTCAGCTTTCAGATTTTCTATCTTATGTGAGTCATTTACACTTAACATGCATTGTTTTATAAATTATGATCATGAGATGATCTTTTACTTATGCATTTAACCCTCATATACTTAGTAAATACTCAAAGTACTGATCCACATATACATCTATGTGCTACATTGTCTCATAATATAGGTTCAGGTGCTCAGCATCAGCAGCATGAGTAGTTCGAGCATCTCTATTTATATCCAAAAGTTGGTGAGTCCTCACAGTTCTGAGACTTATTTATTCAAATTTTGCATCTTATTAGTTTATAGGATTTGCTGCTCTGTTCAGACAGTTCGAGTTAGCTAGGGTTTTATCCAGTGACTCTTTAGTTATTAGTAGTAGAGGCTTGTCAAACTGCTAGATTTGATTCAGACTTATAGTATTCATTTTCAGCCATTATATTCAAATTATTCTCAACTATCTCATATATATTTCCCATATTTAGTATGACTTTTATGTCTATATTTCCTTTATTATGAGATTCAAATTTAGTAGAAGGCAGATAGGGTTAGCCTAAGGCTACTCGTAGTCTTGAGCACCGTGTGACATCTCAGGATCAGATTTTGTGGTGTTACAAACTTGGTATTAGAGCCAAGTTTATAAGAGTCCTAGGGAGTCAGATAAGGTATGTTACCTAGAGTATTAATCATAGGTGTGAAGCACGCCATATTTATGAGAAAGAGGCTATGGGACATTCTTAGGAAACCATCTTTTTCTTTCATAATCTATCATGCTTACAATATCCCTATTTGCTTTTAACTTGTGCTTTTACGTGATAGTTAAATATGCCTCCTCGTCTAGCTAACGCGCACAGAAATAATAACCAGCCACCCCAGCCTGCAGATCCTAAATTGTATCCCATGCTGAGTTTTGGGCTGCCTTTCAGGCATTTTCCCAGGCAGTAACTGCCAATGTTCAGGGCAACCATCAGGCTGCAGTCCCACTTCAGTAGAATAGTGACTTTGCAGCAGCTAGAATCAGGGATTTAAAGAGAATGAGTTTTTTAGAGTTCTTTAGGTCGAAGGAAGGTAGGGACCCACAACTTTGTTTAGATCAGGTAAGAAGATCACCCAGATTATGTATGTTTCTAAAGAAGAGGGTGTAGATTTAGCATCCTATAGGTTAAAGGATGTAGCGTATGATTGGGTTGTTATCTTGAAGAATGGTAGATGTGAGAATGTAGCTCCTATGAGTTGGCAGGCAGGTTTTTGTAATGCCCCAAAAATGGGTCTTGAGATGTCACACAATGGTTAGGGTCACAAGTGATCCTAATCTAACCTTTCTACTGGCATACATAAAAGAAACTGAATAAAAAACATAAATCTGAACAAAATTGGCAGAAATATAAACCTTCTCTGAACTTGAGCAATACAAATCTGAATTTACAAAATTACAACTCTACTTTTACCAATAAAAGTTAAATTTAATACATTAACCCCATCGACTGTCAATAAAGCCCTTACTAGTACTGACTATAGGTAGTCGGGTCATGACTCCCAACTATCCCAACTCAATATGATTAAATAAAGAAGATACAATGCTTCTCAAGCTGTATAACTGACTCGAACCCTTGAATCAAAAGGACTCATCACCTGCTGACTTGAAGCTGTGGACTGACTGAATATGGTAGATGCACTACAACTTGTACCTACATTATGAGACAATGCAGCACATAGACATATATGTTGATCAGTACTTTGAGGATGTACTGAGTATATGTGGTGTATGTAATATTTAAACAAAATCATCAATATTTATGGAAATCATGCATGCTGATATCAATGACTCACAAAGCTTGTGCAAAAACTGAAATCTAAATCTCATAAATCATGGATAAGGAAGCATGTTATATAAATCTCATGAGTCATTACAGTTAGTTCTAAAATCTATGTTCTCTTCTTATTCTCAAAACTTGTAAGCTAGATGAAATATGAAACTCTTTATGTATAGTAAACTCTTTATCTTAATACTTTAAATTAATAAAGCTATTTCAAGAGTGAGGGACATCTTTAGGAGGTTCTGCTAACTGACAAAAACCATGTGAGCTAACATGGAGTCCAATGTCTTACCCAAGTTGGGGAGAGCTATTCTACCCTTGCCATCAGAATAGAACCTTAACTTAAGTGATCAGTATCTCAGCCTTAGGCCCATAAATCTCAATCCTATGGTGGCACATAATTCTGGGGAAGTAGGATGCGCTAAACCCATAATTTCCACTCAGTGGTAAATACTACTACCATACTTAGGCTTAGAACTTTTAGGAAATCCACCATAAAGTAACTCAAGTGTCTATAATGAAGAGCAAACTCATATTTGTAATCTGTAATAAACTCTAAAAAGTGGATTCCAAAACTCAACTGAGGATCCGAAGATCAAATACTATTATATAACTCAAAATATGCAATTCTCAGGGTGCTTAAAGCACAAGTTCTTCAAATATCAATACTGAAATAAGGGCCTAATAACCCATGTCTCAAACTCATATAAAATCATTGCATTTATGCTTGTTAATGCGCTTAATAATAATATAACTCAATAGCTGAAAATTTCTACAATAGGAATGAAAATAAGAGAATAGACCTGAAACTTATCTTCAAAATCTCTCAAAAATAATAATCTTATAAATAGTGATAATGGGTATCAATACCAATTTAAAACTCATGTATAAACATTCATAATAATAGCAAAACATCAGGCTCAATATTCTTCTCAAATCATACTTTAACAATATCAAAATAATAAAATCAAGAATCTCAATATCTTGCTTAAACTCGCTATGAAAAATCTAAAAAAATTGCATTACACGCATAAATACATGAAAATAGTCATGCAATTCAATATTCAATAACTTGTAAACTGATAATTTCAAACAATATAAATTGGGTATAAAACCCTAACTTCAATTTCATGAGAGATCACTAAAAATTCAATAAATTTGTAATTTAAAATAAGTTTTGGGCACAAGGACGAAAGGATTGTCCTTGTTGAAACCTCACATACCTTAATAGTTTGGATTTGATGAATTGAATGGAAAAGCTTGAACTTTGAATACTTTGGAGATGATCTTGATATCATTCTTGAAATTCTTGGATTAGAAATCCTAAATTCTTGATCTTTTTGCTGAAGAGAAGAAGATGGAGCTGATGATTCTTGAGGGAATTGATTAGGGTTGTTCTTGAGGGAAAATTGGAGAATAAGGGCAAATAATGCCCCAATTGAAGCCTTAGATCGTGCTGTTACGATCTGGGTTGAGGTGGGAAAAGAACCCATTGCCCATTATTAATTAAAAGCAGAAATTCGTAAACCGCATCTTGATTTTTCCCTTTAGCACGACGTGCTACCATCACAGCAACCCACTACTTCACACTAAAATGGCTATAACTTTTCATTCGGGTACTAGATTTTTGCGAAATTGGTATCGTCGGAAAGCTAATTCAATTTTATACTATTTGGTAGGTATTAGGATGGAAAATTACTCATCTATAAAATATTATACAGGTTTAAAGTAGACCCTTATAGGACTGAATGCCAAATATTGGTCGAATCTAATGTTCTTAGCTCCATTTGGCTATAAGTGACTTCTATGAACATTATTCACCTAATAAGGACTTGACATACTTAGGATTAAAGTCATACCATAAGAATTTAAATTATGGATCAAGAGTATGGCAATTACACCTTCACAGTGATGCATTAAAATCGCATTAAGCTACTGGAAAAAGACGAGGGTGAATTTGCACTCTGGCGTGACGCGGTGCTATCACGTTGCGCCAATAGAAATTGACAATTGGGAATTTGGACCTCTCTACAATGCTCCAGGATCATGGAGGTCCACTAGAATATGACGATTGCCATTTTGGCATCCACTGCGGTGCGGTGAATGCCCAGGTGGGATACTGTATTTCTAAAAATGCTCTAACTTCTTTACCGAGTGTCGGATTTGGGCGAATTTGATATCGATGGAAAGCTTATTCAATTTTCCACACAATGGAAGGTCTTAATCTGGAAAATTCCATTTCAAATAAAGGTTATTCCTTTTTGAATCACACTTTTAACATTATAGGAACAAATTTTAAGCTAGGAAAAACACGGGGTGTTACAGTATCTCTCCCTTGGGAACATTCATCCTTGAATATGAATAATTAAGCTAAGAATACTGAGGAATCTAAGGTTATAAGCTATCATACACAACTAAAATAAATTGAATTACTGAATCTTAAACATAATGAGTTACTGAAGTGATCTGTAAATGCATGCATTCACATGAAAATAACAATATGGGTGATATAGAAAGAGGGCGTCGACTTATGAGTAACCATTACTTTAGGCTAGATCTGATTTCATGAGAAAATGAATGATAGTTTTATGACATAAAAAACTCGAGGTATTACAACATCTCCCCCTTGGGATCGTTCATCCTCGAATGATACTGATTTGATTGAAATACTAGAAAAAGACTGAGATGATGAACGGGAAGTTTATGAGTTGAATCATGACTGATCATCTAGATTCTGAAACTGATGCATAAATTGAGGCGAATTCGCAAGGTACACGAAGTGACCAAATTTTCTCTTAGAATTATTTGACTAGATTGGAAGATTGAAAACCATAGAAACTTGTCTGTATGACTGCTACATTGAATTACTAGATAAATGGATTTATTCATATTGTACATTCCACTTCAACTACTACATTCAACCTTCTATTAGGATCTCACTAATGCACAATAAATCCATCCACATATATATAAATATGACATTCAATCCTATCTTCATAACCACATATGTACTTCTATGAATATAAATATGTACTTATATAAAACTGAGTGGCCATTGGGAAAGAGCCCCAACTGACTCGTATTGAATTGAAAAGAAATAACCATCTATTAACAAGACAAAATCAGCGACATAGGTTCTCAAACCATGAGGACTTACCAACTGTAGAAGTGTAGATGAAGGTACTCAAAGATCACTGTCGCTGCTGAGTATGAGCACATGAACCTACATCACGTGAAAATGTAGAGCACAAAAGAGTATGGGAAGCAGTACTTGGGAATGCACTGAGTATGTGAAGGTGTATGAAACATTATAAACAATATCATAAATGTGTAAGAAAATCATGCAAGCTGACAATAATGACTCTCTTCGCTTGAATTACCTGAAACATAATTTCCACAAATCATCAATAATAACACATGCTTCATAAATTTCATAAATGATTGGACTCAACTCAACCTCCTTTACTTATGACTTAGAGTGACTCGGTGACTCATAAAACTTGGACTATTATGGACTTGGGAGTTTTTTTATAACCGACATAAACCATGTGAGCTACATAGAGTCCAATATTTTGCCATCCTACGAAAGGAACCCTACATTGGTGGGAGCATTATTCTCTTTCCAGGGAGTATAACCTCAAACTCATCTCTGTGATCACAAAGTCAGCTCTTTGGCCCTCAAATCTTAATCCTACGGTGGTACGTAGATCTTGGAAAGTAGGATGCACTGAACCCACACTTCCCGCTCAGTGCTAAATACTCCTCCCAGACTTAGCCCAGAATGCATTAGGAAATCCACCTCAATCAACTCAAGGGTCTATCATGAAGACCAAAACATAAATATTTCTCATTTGTAAATCATAATCAACTTGTGGATTCCTAACTCGACTCAAACTCAAAACAATCTTTCTTGACATCAAGTACACTTGCTTATTAAATCATATCAAGTATCAAGGCTTTAAGAAAACATTATATAACTCATTCTTGACTCTCAAGCTTAATATCAATATATATTCAATAATCAAACTTCTCATGGAAAAGCATAAATCATGACACTTATTTTAAATCACTTAGAAATCATCATCTCATGATAACAATATACAACTCATGGCTTAAATTCTCAATTAAAGAAATAAAACAATGAAATAGTCGTATATATCCATCTTTAATAGCTCAATTCTCATAAATCATTGATAAAGGAATTAGGGTGTAAACCCACTACGCAAAATCATGAAATTCAATAGTAGAAATTAAATCTTTGGGCACAAGAATGAAAGTAATGTCCTTGTTCAAACTCCACATACCTTGGATTATGATTTTGAGATGAACAAGCTTGATTGAAACACTTTCTTACACTTTTGAGCTAAGTTTATTGATTTCTTTAACTTAGATATCTTGAATCTTGAACAACTTGGTGGAATCTATGAAAAAATTCTTGAATTTCTAGGAGAAGATTTGATTTGGATTTGGAAGAGAGAAACCCGAGTTCTAGATATTTCTTGGAAGAGAAATGGAGAAGAATGGATTTCTCTTCTCTACTTGAATCTATATATAGAAGGCCAAACTGGGCGGAGAGACCAAAATGCCCTTGAGAAAATTCTAAATTTGGAGTCCAATTTTTAGCCCTACCGTGATGCACCATGATCGCGGTCCTTCACTGGATTTGGATATTGGGAAATTGCTCAGTGGCGCGACATGATGAAATTGCATTGCCATCTTGGTTGTGATCTGGAAGGGCACCGCGATATGGTGGAATCGCGTTGGTGCACTAAAATTTGACAATCCTGATATTGAGCCTTGGCGCAATGCGGTAATATTGTGGAGGCTCACTGGAAAGTGACAATTGGGATATTAGTCATCTTCGCGATGCGCTGAGGGTCTAACTAACGATGTTTCATGATTCGGACTTCAGATAGTCATAACTTCTTTCTCCGATTTCTAATTTTGGTGAAATTGGTATCGACGGAAAGCTTATTCAAATGTTCACATGATAGAAAGTAGAAATTAGGGAAATACAACATCGTTTAAACATTATTCACTTTGTAAGTCTTTTCCCATTCACTCAAAAGATGAATTTAGGCTTACGAAATGGTTGGGGTATTACAATATCTCCCCCTTGGAAATATTCGTCCTCTAATGTTGCTAGTTAGACTCAATGTCAAAGAGGACACTTGAAAATGCCCTATTGAAATAATCTATTCAACAGGCTTACTTTACTCTATAATTTCAGATACTTCAGTGAATGCACGAATCAAGATGGAAGACAACTATATAACCGAATACACTGGATTAAGAGGAAACTTAATTAAGGAAAATAATACCTTCAGCTTGATTTGAACTTGCAGAGAAGAGATGGGGTCACTTAACTCACATATCTGCTTCTGCTTCCTAAGTAACACCCTCAACTAATTGATTTCTCCATAGAACTTTAATCAATGGGACTTCCTTGTTCCTTAGTCTACGAACTTGATAATCTAGGATCTCAACCAGAATCTCTTCATAAGAAAAGCTATCCTGAATGTCTATGTTCTCCGAAGGATCAATAACAAGAGCAGAATCGCCAATGTGCTTCTTAAGCATAGAAACATGAAAGACATGGTGGACAGCTGACAACTTCGAAGGCAACTCAATCTCATAAGCTTCTTTCCCAACACAATTCAAAAATCTGTAAGGGCCAACACATCTGGGACTAAGTTTCCCTTTCTTACCAAATCTCTTGACCCCTTTCATGGCTAAAATTTTTAGGTACACTAAATCATCAACTTTAAACTTAAGATCTATTCTTCTCACATCTGCTTATGACTTCTCACGACTCTGGGTTGTCTTCAATCTTTCTTAAATCAGCTTAACTTTCTCTATAGCTTCAAATACAGCATCAGGTCTAATCACAACAGCTTCACCCACTTTAAACCAACCTATGGATGATCTACATCTCCTTTCATATAAAGCCTTAAATAGAGCCATTCCTATGCTAGCATGAAAATTATTGTTGTAAGCAAATTCAAACAATGGCAGATGTTCATCCCAACTTTCTTTGAAGTCAAGAACATATGCCCTTAGCATATCCTCCAAAGTCTGGATAGTCCTCTCGGCTTGACCGTCTGTCTGCAGATGAAAAGTGGAGCTAAGATGGATTTGGGTACCAACACCCTTATGAATGGCTCTCCAAAACTAAGAAGTAAATTAAGTACCTCTATCAGAGAAAATAGACAACTTAACTCCATGCAACCTGACTAACTCTCTGATGTACAGCTTAGCATAGTCCTCAGTGGTGAAAGATGTATGCACTAGCAAGAAATATGTAGACTTAGTCAACCTATATACAATGACCCAAATGGAATCACGATGATGATGAGAGAGAGGTAAACCCATCACGAGATCCATGTTCACCTCTTCCCACTTCTAAGTAGGAATTCTAACTTCTTACATCATACCACTGGGTCTCTGGTGATCTATCTTCACCTATTGGAAAGTTGCACACTTCTCTGTGAACTTCACTATATCCTACTTCATACCATTCCACCAATAGATTTCCCATAAATCATAACACATCTTGGTAGCACCGGGATGAATAAAATACCGAGCGCTATGTGCTTTAGCCATAATTCTCTATCTTAAATCATCAACGTCAGGCACACACAACCTATTCTTAAGCCTCAATGTACCATGTCCCTCTTAGGAGAAAACCTCCATCTTTTTGTCTTTAACTTACCCTTTTAGTTCAACCAAACGAGAATCTATATCGTGCTTCTCCTTCACTTCTGAAACTACAGAAGATTCAAAACTATTCTGGACCCAAACATTTCTCTCAGCTAAATCAAGCAATCTAGTACCCAACCTCACCAAATGATGCACTTCATGGGCAATATTCTTTTTACCTACCTCTATATGCACTGCACTGCCCATGGATGATCTGCTAAGGGCATCTGCCACCACATTGACCTTGCCTGGATAATACAACATGCTCATATCGTAGTCCTTAAGAAATTGTATCCATCACCTCTGTTGAAGATTCAATTATCTCTGAGTAAAAATATATTGCAAACTCTTGTGATCCGTAAAAACATCAACATGAACACCGTACAAGTAGTGTCTCCAAATTTTTAAAGCAAAAACCACTGCAGC
Organism: Capsicum annuum; assembly: GCF_002878395.1. NCBI lineage: Eukaryota > Viridiplantae > Streptophyta > Magnoliopsida > Solanales > Solanaceae > Capsicum > Capsicum annuum. The sequence continues at coordinate 136,765,108 of NC_061120.1, read as the reverse complement.
TAATTCGAGATAATGGGTTGGGTAATTCTTCTCATGTGGTTTCAACTGCCTGGAGGCATAGGCTATAACCTTACCTTTCTGCATCAATACACAACCCAAACCAACTCTAGCGGCATCATAATACGCCATAAAATCATCTACACCGTTAGGAAGGGTTAACACAGGGGCTGAAGTGTGTTGAGTCTTCAACTCCTGAAAAATCTTCTCACAAAAATCTAACCACTGGAATTTAACTTTCTTTTGAGTTAACCGAGTCAAAGGAGACACAATAGAAGAGAAGCCTTCAACAAAATGACGGTAGTAGCCAGCTAGACCCAATAAACTCCTAATATCAGACAGAGAGATAGGTCTAGGCCAATTTTTCACAACTCCTACCTTTTGAGAATTAACTCGCACCCTTAGAAGAAATAATATGACCTAGAAAGGTAACTGACCTTAGCCAAAATTCACACTTGCTAAACTTGGCAAATAACTGATAATCTCTAAGGGTTTGCAAGATAATTCGGAGATGATCTGCATGGTTGTTCTTACTTCGGGAGTACACAAGAATATCATCTATTAACATAATAACAAACATATCCAAGTATTGTCTGAACACCCTATGCATGAGGTCCATAAAAGCTGCTGGAGCATTAGTTAGCCTGGAAGACATGAACAGGAATTCAAAATGACCATAACGGGTGCAAAAGTTATCTTTGGAATATCATACTCCCTAACATTAAGCTGGTGGTAACCAGATCTCAAGTCTATTTTTAAGAAATAGTTGGCACCTTGCAGTTGATCAAATAGGTCATCAATTCTAGGAAAAGGATATTTGTTCTTGACTATGGCCTTGTTAAGCTGATGATAGTCAATGCATATATGTAATGAACCATTCTTCTTTTGCACAAATAGAAGGGTGCACCCCAAGGAGAAACACTAGGCCTTATAAAACCTTTATCAATAAGATCTTTGAGTTGCTCTTTCAACACTTAGAGTTATGTGGGGGCCATACAATATGGATGAATAGAAATAGGCTGCATATCGGGAAGAAGATAAATCTTGATCTCTATCTCTCTATCGGGAGGTACCGTTGGGAGATCTTCCTGGAAAACATCAAGAAACTCTTTGACAACACTGATAGAATGAATAGTTGAAGTCTCGGAATTAGTGTCTTTAACTCAAACCAAAAGATAGATGAAACCCTTGGATATCAATTTTATAGCTTTAAGGTAAGATATGAAACGACTCTTAGGGGATACAAAATTTCTGAACCACTCAAAGACTGGATCATTGGGAAACTAAAACTTGACTACACGATAACAAAAGTCTATAGACGCATAGCAAGAGTAAAGAAAATCTATACTCAGAATAATATCAAAATCAACCGTGTCAAGTTCAATAAGGTCTGCAAACAAGACTCTGTGAAGGGCAGTGATAGGACACTTCTTATACACTTGTTTAGCAATAATAGATGTCTACTACGGTAGAAATTGGGATAGGCTCAGGAATATTTTTAGCACTATCTCAAAATTCACAGCCACCAATGGAGTCACATAAGAAAAGATTAACCCAGGGTCCATAAACACGTACACATCAAAATGAAACATATGGAGTGTACCAGTAATAACATCTGGTGAATCCTCCTGCTCTTGGCGAGGTGGTATAGCATAAAAGCAATTCTAGCGCTGACCATTTGAAGTACTAAACGAGGCACCCTAGGGAGGATAGGACTAGCTAAAGTGGCTAGAGCATAAATAGCCTGACTCTAGAGACGAATTTAATGATTCCACTATCTAGCATACGGGTAATCTTTGAGTCTGTAGCCCAATTTAATGCAACCAAAACAACCCCTCTTATTGGCTAAGCACTCTCTAGGATGGTCCCTACCATACCTCGGACATAGGGAAGGACAAGGTCTGTTACTCACACTGTCCTGGGACTTGGACATAGTATACCTACTGCCGTGCTCCTGCCTGATTCTAGATAGGGGAGCACTAGCTGATGAAGGTGATGGCACGAATGAACGATTTTAGAACTGAGGGTGGTTCCCTCCAAAAAATCTAGTCTGACTATACCCTTGCTGCTCTGACCTAACTCTCTTATTTCCTTTTACTCTCTCTTTCCTTCACCTTGTCCGCCTCAATCTGTTAAGAATGTCATTAGCCTTGAAAGATCCATGTCCCAATTAAGCATAGCAGATCTACACTCTTTTACAACATAACTCGATACGCCAATCAAAAACTTACTCATACTAGTCCTAGAATTAGCCACCATACCGGGAGCATACTAAGATAGTTGGTTGAACTTAAGACAATACTCTTTAAATGTCATGGAGCCCTATCTCAAGTTCATAAATTTCACTAGTTTCTTTTTCCTCGGCTCCGGGGGAAAGAACCTATCCAAGAAGGAATCCTGCAACAATTGCCAAGTCATGTGAGCGTCAGCCTCCCCTCTACTCTTCCTCCACATCTCTACCCAATCATACACAATATCTTCCAAATGATAAGAAGCTATCTCTACACTTTCTTCCTCTGTTACATGCATAATTTGGGTGATCTTTTGTACCTCATCAAGATATATTTATGATTCCTCACCTGTCTGTGACCTATAAAACTCTGGCAGATTCATCCGCATAAAATCATGAACCGGAGCTTCCATTGAATTACCTTCTTGCAGAGGTGGAACTGTGACTTGTGTATGGGTCTTAGCATTGGCGATAACCGCTGGGGCTAGCGCCTGAAAAGTTGCTCAGAACTCAGGGTGGGAACCTGTCTCGTGTTAAGAATCAACGGGTTGAGTTCGTCATTATTTTTGTGAGTTTTACGAGGAGGAATTTTCTTTCATATGAGAGCACAAATTAATAGCAGAGAGAAACACTCGTAGGCACAATAGACTTTTGAAAGAAAGAAATGATTTTTCCTAAAATGTCTCGTAGCCTCTTGCTCATAGATCTGATGCGCTACACACCGATGATCAAGACTCTACGTAACACATCTTGTCAGACTCCCTAGGAATCTTTAAACCCTAGGCTTTGATACAAAGCTTCTAGCACCCCAAGGACCAATATCGAGATGCCACACGGTACTTAAATGCACACGTGGACTCAATCTAACCCTCTAAGCTAGACATCCCTTTATGAACTCACTTTGACGGTAGTCACGGCAAAATAAGAAAAGATATCATATCATGGACATACTTAAAAGAAAAGATATGCTGGCCTGTACAATCAAAACACTGACATTCTGTACATACTGATACTCTCGTCTGACAAAGCCTCTACTATATAAGACTGAGGGGCCATTGGGAAAAATCCCCAACGGACTCGTACTGAACTAAAAAGAAACAACTATCTATTAATAAGACAAAATCAAGGACATTTGTAGAAGAAGGTAATAAAAGATCTCTATCACTGCCGAGACAAAGCATGTAACACCCTAATTTACTGAACCAAAATGCTACACGATGCTCATGACCCCGAGGGACCATAAACTAACCTATTACTGATATCTGTACTTGTATACTGTAAATCATGATATAAAAATGCGGAACACATAGAACTATGAGGCCATAAAGTTCAACTGAATAAAACCATGTGGGTTAAAATACCCAAAACAACACAATCTGAATGTAAATCTGAACATAAATCTAAAAGTAGATCTAAAGGCCTCTAAACTGTCTGAATAAGAAGTTGAAGAAACATGTCTCCAACTAACTTGGTAAAACTGAACTGAAGAAATAAATAAATATATCAAATCGTATTGTCCTCAAAATAATGAGGACTCACTGTGTCTCTGCTACTAGAATGCTACCGCTACTACTAGGCTGGAGCTCGTGTCTTGAAACCTATGGTATAACATGAAAAGAAAGCACCATAGCGCAAATGCGTCAGTACAACTAGAGTACTGAGTATACGAGGAAGGTAGGCTGAACATAAAGGTTTTCATGCATGAACAACACTGACTGACTAATATAAAAGTGGGAGTGTAAATAGACATATATAGAAACTGGGACCGTGAATACATGATAGCATGACCTATTAGATAATAAATAGCTTACTGATAAATGTCATGACTGATACTGAAACTGATAACATGGATGGCTATATCTGACAGTCCTATATATACTAAAATCTGAAGAACGCCCTGAGTTCCTTTACTTAGACTGATACTAAAATTGTGGGAAGTAGTGTTTAACTGACATGCCCTATGTATGCCGTTATGGCTAAGTTGGGGTCCAATCTCTGCCCTGACTGGAGAGGTGTCAATACCGTGCCATGGGTAACCTTAACTGGCGGGTACTCAATGAGAATGGTGGGAACCCTAAACTAACGGGTTAAGCCACCTCATCAACCCTAATCTGACAGGTTAAGATATCTCAACCTAAGATGGCTACGTAGTTCTGGAACACAAGGATTGCTATTAAGAATCACACCCTGAACTGGCGGGTGAGTTCCCATCTTTGGGTTTATTTGATGCTAACCTTTATTTCTATCTATAGGGACTGGACATGAATAACTGACTGTGCATGAGTTAATCTTACTGGATTCCGTTGACTGGCGAAATGTTACTGATATCTGACAACTGACTAAGATCATGAGGTTTTCTAAGTCACATGATTGATTGAAGTCTATGGAATCATAGCTTAAGTTCAGATATCGTGAAACATGACATGGATCTAGGCACACAATAATAGTTTTTGGGTGCAAGTATCCCCAAGACTCGATGGAAAGAAACTGACACCCACGACTGACTTGATCATAAGAGTAGAGTCCATAATATATAATATCATAAGTAGGGATCTCATATTATGCATGGTTATCAATAATGTATTGCATGGAAAAGATTTCATATCACATGTAAGTACTTGCACAATCTTAATAGCATGTTCGTTGCATAATCATATTGGCATGACATACTAATAGCATGGAAGTTCATATGGGTTGCATGGTTATCATACATTTTGTTCATAAGTAGGATTTGCAAGTAAAAATAGCATAATCTTATAAGAATAGTTCATGAGTATTCCAACATCATTTACAAGGAACATTAGCAACATAGAAATCATTGGAACTTAAGGGCATATCATGAATCCTTCACTTAGTCACAATTTAGCTATATTGCATGATTTTTAGTTCATTAGGCATTTTATCAAACACCTTACATGCACATCTTAAGCATAGGTGAATTCATCAAATTATACATCATGAACAGCTAAATTTACATGTTTCCAACTCATATGATATCATGAATTCATAAAAACATATAAAGATTCCATCTTGGGAATCACCTTATATCAACAACATGATCATCAACACCCAACAAGATAGAAATCATACTTTATAATGAAAAAGAGGAAAACAAACAAGTATCAACATGGGTATGATCATATCACCACAATTAACCAAGCTTTTGTATTTTTAAGATTGATTCTTGAACTCCACGGACGAAAGGAATCCGTGGATGAACACTACGCATACCTTAGAAGGAAGATTTTTGATGATTGACGGAGGAATTTCCTTGAAATTGGTTCTTCAAGAATAATTATGCAACCCTAGTTGTTTTTCTCCTTTAGTGCTCTTGGATAAAGAGCTTTGAGATGAAAATAGGGCTGTAATATGTTTAGAAGCTATATATTTCATAGGGTTAAGTTTAGGGACGTGTTAGGAGTATTTAAAGACTTAATTACCTTTAAAATAACTCAAAACAGAGTGTTTTTGACACCAGGAATTGACTTAGGCGGCGCCCAAGTGATCGCCTATGCTTGGCTTTTGCGGCGCCTAACCAATCACCTATGCTTGGGTTTGGCGGCGCCTAACCAATCGCCTATGCTTACTGTCTCTCACGAAAATGGGCATAACTTTACGCTCGGGTATTGGATTAAGCCAAAATTGGTATCATTGGAAAGCTAATTTGATTCTCTACAATTTGGTGTGTCTAAATTAGCCAAAATACCACATTAACATTGAGTTATACTCATTCAAATATGAACCTTGCAAAATCAAACACTAAAACTTGATGGATTCAAAAACTCTTAGCTTGTATTAATGTACCTAAGTATGAATCACAGGATAGGAGATTTCATTGTAGGCTATACTATCACTAGGATATTCATTGTAAGTCATGTACTCAAGTATGAATCACAGGATAGGAGATTTCATATGTAGGAATACTTATTCACTTCCTAGCTTAGAAACATGCGGGGTATTACAAAGCACCTGAACCAACATCATGAGAAAAGGTAGAACACAAAAGAGTATGGGAATCAGTACTTGGGAATGTATTGAGTATGTGGGAGGGTATGCAACATTATAAATAATATCATAAATGTGTTAGAAAATCATGCAAGCTGACAATAATGACTCTCTTAGCTTGAATTACCTGAAACATAATTTTCATAAATCATCAATAATAACACATGCTTCATAAATCTCAAATATCATTGGACTCAACTCAAACTGTTTGACTTGTGACAGAGTGAATCAGTGACACATAAAATCGGGACTATTTTTGACTTGGGTGTTTTTTTATAACAAACATAAACCATGTGAGCTACATGGAGTCTAACATTTTTCCCTCCTAAGGAAGGAACCCCACATTGGAGAGAGCATTATACTCTTGACAGGGAGTATAACCTCAAACTCATCTCTGTGATCACAAACTCGGCTCTTTGGCCCTCAAATCTCAAACCTACGATGGCACATAGTTCTGGGGAAGTAGGATGCACTGAACCCACACTTCCGACTCGATGCTAAATACTCCTCCTAGACTTACCTTAGAAAGCGGTAGGAAATCCACCTCAATAAACTCAAGGGTCTATCAAGGAGACCAAAATATAAATATTTCTCATCTATAATCATAATCAACTTGTGGATTCCTAACTCAACTCAAACTCAAAAAAATATTTCTTGACATTAAGTACACTGGCTTATTAAATCATATCAAGTATCAAGGCTTTAAGAAAACATCATAGAACTCATTCTTGACTCCCAATATCAATATCAATATATTTTCAATAATCAAACTTCTCATGGAAAAGCATAAATCATGAATCTTATCTTAAATCACTTAGAAATCATCATCTCATGATAACAATATACAACGCATGGCATAAATTCTCAATTTAAGAAATAAAATAATGAAATAGTCATATATATCCATTTTGAATAGCTCAATTCTCATAAATCATTGACCAAGGAATTCGGGTGTAAACCCACTTTGCAAAATCATAAAATTCAATAGTACAAATTAAATCTTTGGGCACAAGAACAAAAGTAGTGTCCTTGTTCAAACTCCACATACTTTGGATTATGATTTTGAGATGAACAAGCATGATTGAAACACTTCCTTACACTTTTGAGCTAAGTTTCTTGATGCCTTTAACTTAGATATCTTGAATCTTGAACAACTTGGTGGAAGCTATGGAAAAATTCATGAATTTCTTGGCAAAGATTTGATTTGGATTTGGAAGAGAGAAACCCTAGTTCTAGATATTTCTTGGAAGAGAAATGGAGAAGAATGGATTTCTCTTCTATACTTGAATCTTTATATAGTTGGCCAAACGGGGCAAAAAGACCAAAATGCCCTTGAGTAAATTCTAAAACTGGAGCCCAATATTTGGCCCTGGCACGACGCTCCATTATCGCGGTCCTTCACTGGATTTGGAAAATTGGGAAATTGCTTAGTGCCGCGATGCTGTGAAATTGCATTGCCACCTTGGTTGTGACCAAGAAGGGTACCGCGACGTGGTGGAATCACGTTGGTGTACTGGAATTTGACAATCCTAATATTGAGCCTTGGTGCTATGCAGTAATATTATGGAGGCTCACTGGAAAGTGAAAATTGGGATATTACTCATCTCCGCGATGTACTGAGGGTCTAAATAACGATGTTTCATGATTCGAACTTCAGATAGTCATAACTTCTTTCTCCGATCTCTAATTTTGATGAAATTGGTATCGACGGAAAGCTTATTCAAATAGTCACATGATAGAAAGTAGAAATTAGGGAAATACAGCATAGTTTTAACATTATTCACTTTGGATATCTTATCCCATTCACTCAAAAGATGAATTTAGGCTTACGAAATGGTCGGGGTATTACACACAACTTCACACTATATTTTTACATGCCAAACACCTGAAAACATTAGACTGATAAAACTTCATAATAGTAAGGATCAATCTTAATCTTATGATCTATCTTATTCAAAATCCATTAACATACCCTCCTTCTACATATCATTACTATCTACCCTTTTTATACTGCTAAACTTAGTTCATAGCATTATAAGTTTCAACAAAGCTCCCCCTAGCAATCTCAAGGATGCCTAAATTAACAAAACACCTCCACCAGTTACCTTCATCAATAAGCTATAATTTTCTTGCACAACAAATACCGTCAAGAACTCTTTTCTTACTTTAAGCAAACAAACATTCACCTCAACTAGTAACTTCTTCTTTACCTTCTACTAAATTACCACACAAAGACATAACACTTCATTACCAACTCAATCTTATACAAAAAGATTCAGCCATACATATATTCAATAAATCATCCTTACCATTTTTATTGTCTACACCTCTAAACCCCCTGTTCTAACTAACATAAGAATAACAAGATGAGCAATAAGTTTCTAGTGAATCGAAATAGGCCTCACACAGCTTCACTAAACTTTGATTTTATGTTTTGAATAAGAAAATGAGATGAGTAACAAAGCAGCTATGCTAGTGAATCGAAAGATCCCCACACAGCTTTACTAAACTTTGAATTTCAACAACACAATGATAACAAGATTAAAAGAGATGGAAACTTGACACACAATTTTCAATGATCTAAGAATACACATCTTACTCTGCTTTAATTGAATGACTCATAAGAATGAGGACATAAATTTAAACTTGAGGGACTTATAACACATCAGAAGGCTCCTCTCAAGTCTCTTTGTGAAACTTCTAAAACTTTTTACTAGCAAGTCTGAGAGAATTATCATGGGAAGGAATTGGACCTTGTCGATCATATTACCTCAAGAACAGTACATAGATAGAGAAGTATAGATTGTCATTATAGATTTTTAGAAAGAATCTGAAAGAACACCTGACTAAGTCTTAATGCATGACTTTCAATGAACATGAATAAAGTTCTTTAAATTTAAAACTTAAAAGCACTGATGGGATACTTTCTAGCCTTCTTATAATCCCATAACTATCTGAGGAGACTATTTGAGAAATCTATAGCAGAAAACTTTAAGCTTGACTGTTTTTGATACCTTGAAAATAAGGAAGAGATGGCCCGAATAGAGTAAGATAAGAATCTGTATAAGTTTCTTAGAGTAAGATGAGAATATATATAAGTTTCTTAGAGGCCCTTTCTATAGCATAATATGAGACTTGAAATAATAGAAATATTTCCTAAATTTCTTTTATCCTCTCAAAGAAAAGTACAGACTTCTAAGTACCATTCAGCAAAACTCTACTAGACATGGCTTAACAGAAACCCTAGGACACTTGAACCTTATGCTCTGATACCAAATTTCTAACGCCCCAAAAATGGGTCCCGTGATATCACATGGTGCTTAGGGTCAAAAGTGATCCTAAGCTAACCCTTCTACTGGCATACTTACAAGCAACTGAATAAAATACATAAATCTGAAAAAAATCTACAGAAATATAAAACTTCTCTAAACTTGAGCAATACAAATCTGAATTTACAAAATTACAATTCTGCTTTTACTAATAAAAGTGAAATTTAATACATTAACACCACTGACTGTCTATGAAGCCTCTACTAGTAATGACTATAGGTAGCCGGGTCATGAATCACAACTTTCCCAACTCAATACGACTAAACGAAGAAAATACAACACTTCTCAAGCTGTATAACTGACTCGAGCCCTTGAATCAAATGGACTCATCACTTGCTGTTTGGAAGCTGCAGACTGACTAAATCTGGTATATGCACTACAACTTGTACCTATATTATGAGACAATGTACCATATAGATATATATGTGGATCAGTACTTTGACGATGTATAGAGTTTATAGGGGTGTATGCAATAGTTAAACAATATCATTAATATTTATAGAAATCATGCAAGCTGATATAAATGACTCTCATAACTTTAGAAAAAACTGAAATTTAAATCTCATAAATCATGGATAAGGAAGCATGTAGTATAAATCTTTTGAGTCATTGTAGTTACTTCTAAAATCTAAGTTCGTTTCTTATTCTCAAAACTTGTAAGCAAGATTAAATCTGAAACTTATTCTGTATAGTAAACTCTTTATCTCAATACTTTAAATAAATAAAATTGTTTCAAGAGTGGGGGACATCTCTAGGAGGTTCTTCTAATTAACATAAACCATGTGAGCTGACCTGGATTCCAACGTCTTCCCCATGCTAGAGAGAGTTGTTCCACCCTTGCCATCAGAATAGAACCTTAACTTAAGTGATCATTATCATGGACTGAGGCCTATAAATCTTAATCCTATGATGGCACGTAGATCTGGGGAAGTAAGATGCACTAAAACCATACTTCCCACTCGGTGCTAAATACTACTCCCATACTTATGCGCAAATATTTTAGAAAATCCACCTTAAAGTAACTCAAGGGTATATAATAAATACCAAACTCATATCTATAATTTGTAATAAACTCTGAAAAGTGTATTCCAAAACTCAACTGAGGATCTAAAGATCAAATACTATTAAATAACTCAAAATATGCAACTCTCTGGGTGCTTAAAGCACAAGTTCTTAAAATATCAATACTCAAATTAGGACCTAATAACCCATGTATCAAACTCATGTAAAATTATTGTATTTATTCTTGTTAATGCACTCTAATAATATAACTCAAAATCTGAAAATTTCTCCAATAGGCATAAAAATAAGAGAAAGGCATGAAACTTATCTTTAAAATATCTCAAAAATCATAATCTTGTAAATGGTGATAATGGGTAAAAATTCCAATTTAAAACTCCTGTATAAAAATTCAAAATAATAGCAAAATATCAGGCTCAATATTCTTCTTGAATCATACTTTAACAATATCAAAATAATAAAATCAAGAATCTCAATATCTTGCTTAAACTTGCTTTCGAAAATCTAAAAGAAATTGCATTACGTGCATAAATACTTGAAAATAGTCATGCAATTCAATATTTAATCACTTGTAAACTCATAATCTTCAAATAATATAAATTGGGTATAAAATCCTAACTTCAATTTCATGAGAGATCACCAAATATTCAGTAAATCTGCAATTTAAAACAAATTTTAGGCACAAGGACGAAGGATTTTCCTTGTTGAAACCCTACATACCTCAATAATTTGGATTTGATGAATTGAATAGAAAAGCTTGAACTTTGAATCCTTTAGAGATGATCTTGCTATCATTCTTGAAGTTCTTGGATTAGAAACCCTAAATTCTTGATCTTTTTATTGAAGAGAAGAAGATGAAATTGATGATTCTTGAGGGAATTGATTAGGGTTGTTCTTAAGGGAAAAATTGAAGAAAGTGGGCAAACAATGCCCAAATTGAAGCCTTAGATCATATTTTTATGACTGGGTTGAGGTGGGAAAAGACCTCATTACTCCTAATTAATTTAAAGAAGAAATTTGTAACCCACATCTTTATTTTGCCCTTTAGCGCGGCATGCTATCATCGTGGCAACCCACTACCTCACACTAAAATGGCTATAACATTTTTCTCAGGTACTGTTTTTTTGCAAAATTTGTATTGTCAGAAAGCTAATTCTATTACCTATAATTTAGTGTGTTTGGGATGGAAAATTCCATGTATATAAAATGTTATACCCTTTTAAAGTAGACCCTTGTAGGATTGAACGCCAAATTTTGGTCAAATCTAATGTTCTTAGCGCCACTTGGCTCTAAGTGACTTCTATGAATATTATTCACCTAGTAAGGACTTCACATACTTAGGATTAAAGTTATTACAAGAATTTGAATTATGGATCAAGAGTATGACAACTACACCTTCATCGTGATGCGTTGAAATTGCGTTAAGCTATTGGAAAAAGACGAGTATGAATTCACACTTTGGCACAACTCGATGCTATTGTGTTATGCCATTGGAAATTGAAAATTGGGAATTTTTACCTCTCTACGATGCACCAATATCGTGACGGTTCACTGGAATACGATGATTGCCATTTTGGCATCCACTGTGATGCGGTGAGTGCCCAGCTGGAATGTTGCATTACTAAAAATGCTCCAACTTCCTGAAAAGATCCCTGATCCCTTCTTGGTTTTTACCCCAGTAGGTGAGTCAGTTGTTGCCAAATAGATCTATAAAAAGTGTCCTATCAGCTTCCTTCATAAAATCATGTTAGCAGACTTAATAAAGCTAGATATGGTTGACCTTAACCTTATTCTTTGTATATATTGGCCCCATTCCTATTATGCATCTATAGATTGTCGCACCTGAGTGGTGAAGTTTCAGTTTCTAGATAATCTAGTGTTTGAGTTGAAAGGAAATTTAATGTTTCCCAAGAGTAATTTCATATCTTATCTTAAAGCCAAAAAATTAATTTCCAAAAGGTGTACCTATCATCTAGTTTGAGTCAAAGACACAAAGTTTAAGACTCCAACAGTTCAGGCAGTCAGTGTAGTCAATGATTTTCCTGATATTTTTCCCAAAGATTTGCCAGGGGTACTTCCCAATAGGGAAATAGAATTTGGTATTGACCTTCTCCCAGATACTCATCCTATTTCTATTTCTCCATATCATATGGCTCCAGTTGATCTTAAGGATTTAAAAGAGTAGCTCAAAGATCTTTTAGATAAAGGATTCATAAAGCCCAGTGTTTCTTCATGGGGCGCTTCCGTCCTATTCGTGCAAAAGAAAGATGGTTCTTTGTGTATGTGCATTGACTATCGTCATCTGAATAAAGTCAAAGTAAAAAACAAATATCCTCTTCCTAGAATTGATGACTTATTTGATCAACTCCAAGGTTCAAGTTATTTCTCTAAGATACACCTTATATCTAGCTATCATCAGCTTAAAGTAATGGAGTATGATATTTCATAAATAGCTTTCAGAACTCGTTATGGTCACTTTGAGTTTCTAGTCATGTCCTTAAGCTAACCAATGCCCTAGCAGCTTTCATGGACTTGATGAACAGAGTGCTCAAATAGTATTTGGAAATGTTTGTTATAGGTTATAGTCTTTATAGACGATATCCTTGCTAACTCTCGTAGTGAGGAAAATCATGCAGACCATCTTGGAGTTGTATTGCAAACTCTAAGCGATCACCAGTTCTTCACCAAATTCATCAAATATGAATTTTGACTAAGGTCAGTAGCTTTCCTTAGTCATATTGTTTCCTGTGAGGGTATTACAGTTGATCCACAAAAGACAAAAGCTATAAGAGATTGACCTAGACCTATCTCTCTGTCACACATTAGGAATTTCTTGGGTTTAGCTGGATGTTACAGACGTTTTGTTAAGTGTTTCTTATCTATTGTGTCTTCTATGTTTAGATTGACCCAAAAGAAAGTTTAGTTTCAGTGGTCAGATTCCTACGAGAAGAGTTTTCAGGAGTTGAAGGCTCGACTCACTTCAGCCCTAGTTTTAGCATTACCTGATGGTACAGATGGTTTTGTTGTGTATTATGATGCCTCTAGAATTAGTTTGGGTTATTCTTTGATGTAGAGTGTTAAGGTCATAGCCTATGCCGCTAGACAGCTTAAGCCTTATGAAAAGAATAACTCAACCCATGATCTTGAGTTAGATATTATAGTGTTTTCTTTGAAAATCTAGAGACATTATTTGTATGGGGTGTATGTTGATGTTTTCACAAATCACAAAAGCTTGTAGTATGTGTTCACTTAAAGAGAGTTGAATCTTTGGTAGAGAAGGTGGTTGGAATGGTTGAAAGATTATGATATAAGTGTATTTTATCATTGGAGCAAGGATAATGTAGTGGAAAACTTCCTTAGTTTGTTGTCCATGGGTAGTGTTGCTCATGTGGAGAATGATAAGAAGGAGCTAGTTTAAGAAGTTTATCGATTAGCTAGATTGGGTGTTAGATTGGTTGATTCATCTGAGGAGAATATTTGGGTTCAGAGTAGTTTTGAATCTTTTCTAGTTTGGGAAGTGAAAGAGAAGCAAGATAAGGATCCTAGTTCGGTCAAACTGAAGGAGTCAGTTAAAGACCAAGAGGTAGAGGTTTTATCCTGGGGGGAGATGCTGTGTTGAGATACTAGAGTAGATTGTGTGTGCCTTGTTTTGATGATTCGAGGCAACGAATTATGGTGGAAGTGCATGGTGCACATTATTCTATTCATCTAGGAGCCACCAAGATGTACTGCGACTTGCAATAAATCTATTGGTGGAGTGGTATAAAGAGAGATATAGTAAAGCTTGTAGCAAAGCGTAAAACTTGTCAGCCAGTTAAGTTAGAGTACTAAAGACCTGGTGGTACGTTGTAAGAGTTTGGTATCCCCACATGGAAATGGGGAGAGGTGAATATGTACTTTGTGCTTGGATTACCCCAGTCTCATTGTCAGCATGATTCGATTTGGGTGATAATAGATAGATTGACTAAGTCAGCGCATTTCTTGCTAGTTCACACATCTTACATAGATGAAGATTATGCTAAGCAGTACGTTAGAGAGTTAGTTAGATTGCATGGAGTTCCTTTATCCATTATCTCAAATAGGGGTACTCAGTTTACCTCTCAATTTTGGAGAGCCTTTTAGAAGGGTCTTGGTACCAAAGATCATGTTAGTTCAATCTTTTATCCACAGATAGATGGTCAGGAAGAAAGGACCATTCAGACTCTAGAGGATATGTTGAGAGCTTGTGTTCTTGATTTCAAAGGTAGTTGAGATGAGGATTTGTTGTTTATTGAATTTTCTTATAATAACAGTTACCATGCTGGTATTTAGATAGTCCAATTTGAAGCTCTTTATGGGTGGAGATATTGATCAATAATTGGTTAATTTGAAGTGGGTGAGGCTGCTTTAATTGGGCCAGACATAGTGTTTGAAGCCATGGAGAAAGTTCAGTTAATTCGAGAGAGATTGAAAGCAACCCAGAGTTGTCAAAAATCTTATGTAGACATAAAAAGAAGAGACCTTGAGTTCGACGTTGATGATCTTATGTATTTGAAAGTTTCACCAAGGAAAGGGGTGAAGAGATTTGGCAAAAAAGGGAAGCTTAGTCCCCGGTATATAGGACCCTTCCGGATTTTGAGTCATGTTGGGAAGGTGGCATATGAACTTGAGCTACCCACAGACTTATCCTTATTTCATACGGTATTCCATGTGTCCATGTTGAAGAAGTACATAGATGATTCAACTGTTATAGTTCCTCTAGAAAGTACAGATATTCAAAATAGTTTTTCATGCGAAGAGCTCCCAGTAGAGATTCTTAATCATCAAATCGGTAGACTAAGGAAAAAAGAAGTTCTATAGGTCAAAGTTTTATAGAGAAATTAGTCTGTTGAAGGTGCTACTTTGGAAACAGAAGTAGACATGCATAACAACTATCCTCATCTCTTCTCCATGAACTTAGATTCAACCAAAGGTAATAGTTTTTCTTTATTTAGTTCTTTTCAAGTCTCAGATTTAACTATATAGTTATTTTGTGCCATCTCATGCACTCACAGATCGGTTCAAAAGCTCAGTATGCTTTAGATTTAGTCATTCAGTTTATTTTAGTTGTGCATGAAAACTTATAGCCTTAGATTCTTTAGTATTTTTAGCTAAACTAGCCACATTCGAGGAACAATGTTCCCAAGGGGAAATATTGTAATACCCCATACTTTTCCTAGCTTAATTTTGTTCCTAGAATTTCAATGAATAGATTTTGAAAATGAATACCTTTTATTTTAAGTGGAATTTTCCAGATTTAGACCCTCCATTGTATGAGAAACTGAATGAGATTTTCGTCGATACCAAATTCGCCTAAATCCAATACTCGATTGAGAATTTATGGAGATTTAGTAAAGTAGTGTGCCACCTGGGAACTATTTGCACCGCAGTGATATTTAAAATCCTAATCGTCAAAATCCAGTAAACCTCCATGCTTGCCCCGTATTGTGGAGAAGTGTTATTTCCCAGTTGTCACATTTTAGTAGACCAACGCAATCTTACCGCGTCGCATTGGTGGCCAAAATGGCATTCCAATAGAGTACCGCGATGGTGGCGCATCGCGTAGAGCTTCTAGTTCCCACTCATCATTTTCCAGTGAACCTCTGCGATAGTGGCACGTCATGGTGGCCTATAAAATAGGGAAAATCCTTTAATTTCCAGTCCAATTTAATGTTTAAAAGGGGTATATTGGTCAATTCTCAAGCCCCCAATCCATCCAAAATATAAGATTAAACCCATTCGAAGCCTATTAAATTCATTATTCATCAATTCTCTCTCAAAGAAAAGTCCTAGAACTCAAGGGCTTCTTCTACAAGAAATCAAATGCCACCATTATTTTTCCAAGAAAGCTCCAATAGAGGATTCACAAGACAAGATAATCAGGAACTCATCCTCAAGAACTCAAATAGGAATCCAAAATTCAAGATTCTTCATTTAATCATCAACTAAGGTATGCGGGGTTTATGAACAAAGATCTTCTTTCATCCTTGTGGCCAAAACAAAGTTTTTAATTCGAATCTACATGATTTTGAAAGATTATACATGAATTTTAAACTAGGGTTCATAGCCGTTATTGCTATTTGAATGATTATGAGTTTTTGAGAGATTTTAAAGATGAATTGCATGTTTATTTTCATATTGTCATGCCTATTGCAGTAAATTCCAGATTTTGAGATGAATAATCATTGTTTTCATTATCAAGCATGATTATTATGATATTTTAACAAGAACTTGATGCATGGGTTACTAAGCCTAAGATTATATGTTTATATTTTAGGAAAGATGTTGCTCTAAGCATCTTATGAGTAGATTATTTTAGTTTTTCAATAAAGCTTTGATGTTTCGATCTGCAGATAAGTTTTGGAATCCACTTTATAGATTTAATACAGATTATAGAAATCAAAACAGCTTTATTTACAGATTGAATCAAATAAATGCATAACTAGTTTTATAATAACCCTTATGCTAGTTTTAGCACTGAGCGGGAAGTGTGGGATTAGTGTGCCCTATCTTTCCCAGAACTGAGTAGCCAACGTAGGTACAAATTATGAGATTATTATTATTCCAATATGGGTGAAAGTTATAGATATGATCACTTAGCTTTGGTTATACCCTTGGTAAGAGTATGACACCTCTCCCCATTGTGAGGTTTTCCCCTTAGGAGAATAAGATATTGGACTCTATCTTAGCTCACATAATTTATGATGGTTAGAAGAACCTCCCTGCTAGTTAAAGTAAAGGATTAACAGAAAAGATTTTGGAAAACTAAGTGTAAAGGCTCATAGTTTTATTCAGAGTATGCTTTACAAAAAGATAATAGTTACAGATTTTAGCTTTTAGATTTTAGACATAGAAATTAGTGCTTTCTACACTTAAACAATATGATTTAAAGATAGAGTATTAACACAACTTTTAGAAATAGAGTATTAACACAACTTTTAGAACTAAGTGTTATGACTCATGATATTTATACAACGTGTTTTACTATTCATGACATATGATTTCTCAGCTTTGAAATTTTCTAGCTTATGTGAGTCATTTACACTTAGCATGCGTTGCTTTACAAATTATGATGATGAGATGATGTTTACTTATGTATTTAACCCCCATATACTTAATACATTATCAAAGTACTGATCCACACATACGTCTATGTACTACATTGTCTTATAATGTAGGTTCAGGTGCTCAACATCAGCTATGTGAGTAGTTTGAGCATCTCCATCTACATCAAGCAGTAGGTGAATCCTCATAGTTCGGAGACTTATTCATTAATATTTTGCATCTTATTATTTTACAGGATTCGGTACTCTGTTCAAACAGTTCGAGTTAGCTGGGAGTTTGTCCCAGTGACTCTCTAGTTATTAGCAGTAGAGGCTTGTCAGACTGCTAGATTTGATTCAAAATTACAGTATTAATTTTCAGACATTATATTCAGATTATTCTCAGCTATCTCAGACAGTTTTCCACATTTAATATGACTTTTACGTCTATTTCCTTTGTTATGAGATTCAAATTTTGTAGAAGGAAGACAGGGTTAGCTTAATGCTACTCGTAGTCTTGAGCACCATGTGACATCTCAGGATCAAATTTTAGGGCGTTACACTGTATTCTAAATTACAACTACCTGGTGGAATATACATGTTACTCTTCTCTTTGTAGTCATCTTTCCACCACCTATCACTATCTCTCTCTCTACTTTTGTCTCTGTTTCTATCATTACAATAGTTCCTACCTTGATTTCCTTATCCTTGGGCTTAGAGATTATCCAACCTAGGATCAAGATACTTCGCTTCCTCTTCAGATTCAATCTTCAAAGTTCTAGAAGTAGATCCATGTGCCGCAATAACATTCACTTTCTCAGCACTCATTGTCACGAATTATTTTATAACTAGCCCAATATATGTCCAAAGCTATGCAACCTCTTTTGATATAAAATCCCTACCAGCTCCATAATTAATAGAAGCTCCAATAGTATATGTACCTACACCACAATCAGCATCTCTAGTATACCAACCTCCATTAGTCACCAAAATATCATCCAACATATCCTGCGCAGCATCCTACCAAATACGCATAAATTCTTCTCCCAAAATTATTTTGCAATTGTACTCAAACTGACATTCAGTGATCTATAGAAAATTTCTAAAAAGTTGGACCCTATGATTTTGTGAAAAGTTACCATGCTCATCTACTTAAATATAAACCACGCCTCATACATGGAACTATCTGAAATTATAAATTTTATCTTTCAACTATAGCATCCTTGCTGGAGGGAAATTTTTTTTAAGAAATTGTCTACACAACTCATACCAAATAGTGATTAAACCCCTTGAAAAGTTCCCTTAACCATAGTGATGCTTCACCTATCAATGAAAATGGGAACAACCTCAACCTCAGATCTTCCTGATCCATCCTTGGATCAATAGGTGATAACAAAAATACACCATTCAAATTCAACAATTACATCATAGCGCTAGTAATTTCAAACTTCACATTGGAGGGTAAAGCAAGAGGAATAATGGATCTTATATTTGCAGGATCAACATAAACCATATCCTCTTCATCATCGTATGGGTATAAGTGTTGATATGCAGGAATTAATGGAGCTTTGCCTCCCTGAACTCTGTCTCGATGCTCGGCTATATGTCTTGTCCTGGCTAGTTCTCCATGCTAAGCTAACCCAGCTTTTTCAGCCAGTTACATCTCATCAATTTCTCTTCTTTCACCCTCTAAGCAGCTAGAAGTTATTGGTTCAATAAATCTGCAACATTTTATGGATCACCTAGAGAAGGCGAAAGTTCTGCGTTAGGTTAAAAAGGTGGAGGATCTTGAAACCCAGTCAAAACACCATCACAAACTTGAGTGCTTGAATGCTTTGAGTTGTAAACAATAGAATAATTACACTAGGACTGTATTCCCCTTGGCTTCTCTACTCCATAAATTTCTCGTGTTCAACCCACCTATTTTGCTACTTAATATATAAAGTAAGGAAGATATATATTATCATCCGTCTTGTGAACGTGTTGATAAATCTCACCTTTTACCTTATGAGTCTCAAGGCGTAGACTTATTTCTCCTTGTTTATGACTTCTGTTCAACTTTCACCTTTTGAGTCTCATGTTGATTAGATGAGATGATGGAATAATAAGATGGACAAAAATCTCAAATTACTGTCTGAATCCTCATTTCCTAATCTCAAATTCCCTTGTAAGGACATCTGTGAATGCAAGCTACCCCCAAGCTTATGTTGTAACTCTGAGGTCAATTATTAAAAAGAAGATTAAGATACATGCATAAACCGTAGAATAGATGGTTCTCCCACTTCCTTAACATAGCTAATCTGCTAGGGTTTCTACAACCCTAGTAAGGAAAATTAGTCGCTCATGTTCATGCAATAATCCATGATGATCAATAAATAATTTATATAATAAAATCAAAAGTATTCAATTGAATAATAACCTAAAATATCAAGAATAATCTAAATTATGTAAAAGTATGCAAGAATATTGTAAGAATGTGTCGAAGAGTCTAACCTAATAAAGAGAAACCCTTGGGTATTTATAGTATCTCAAATACTCAAAAATCCAAATGTCGGCACAAGGTCTTCTTTCAAGTCGTACTATGCAACTTGTATCCATTCCAGTGTCTGATCTTCAAGGCTTCAATTTTTTTTCCTTCTTATGACTCTTGCTCATAAGTCGTACCTTGACCATATGACTCATGGCCTCACTCGTTACAACCTTGGAATTCTTCCTTCAATCCTATGAATACTGGTCTGCTTATAGTTGGATCATACAAGTCGTACTCAGACTTCTGACTTGTTTTGTTTGGTGACTTAAAATCTGAATGGAAGTCTGAGGCTCTGCTCTCCTCACGGTTTCTTCACATGACCCATATCATCATATTACAACTCATATGACTGAGTCGAATCTTTTTTTTACTTAGAATTTCTTCTTGGCCTTTGGTTTTGTCGTACTGATGAGTCAACTACGAGCCATATGATGTGTTGAGGACTCGTAATATGACTCGTATCATCTGCAGCCATCATATTTTTTAGCTTTTAAACTTCCAGTTTCATTCCAAAACTATTTTAGATTTGCTCCACCTTCAACAAGCAACAAACCACATCACATAAACAAAAATAACCTAAGTACAAGCATAAATTCTTTGTTTCAAGCATCGAAAGTGTTGTGTTTCTATGGCGCATAGTAACATTGCAATAAGGCCAATATGTGATGAATTTTTTTTAAGTTCACGCTCAACCCTTGAAAGATTATAGTATTTTCCACTATAATAAATAGGACCTTTGAATGTTTTTCCAAGGGTGTCACTTTTTTGCAAGCTTCAAGCTAAGAAATAGTATTCACCCTTAGGTTCTTATCTTATTATTGTTTTAGTCATTATTTTGTATGAACAAATTGGATTCTTCAAATTTTGATTAGACTTCGGCTAAATGCCTTTTATGGGGTTACAGATAAAAGAATTATTGTTTAGTAGATGATTAATTCAACAAAGTTTGTTTATAATATTACTTATTCTTATATTATTTAACTTACTATTTTTATTCTTTTCACCATTATTAGAGTAAATTCATATTCTCACTGTGAGCTCAGAAGAGAAATTATGAATCAGAATAAAGAATATAGGGAGTGATATATTTTATGTAATAAAATAAAGAATTGATTTGATGATACGATGGGAATATACCTATATTGGCTTACTTGATTAGAAAATTGAAGAAATAATTATGTTTGCATGCTTATTTCTAATCATATGAAAATTCTGATATAGAAATTCTGGTAAGTAGATGATTAATGGCTCATGATGTTGCCTAAATTACACCTTTAAAAATTTATAATTTGATTGCTGTCAAAGATAGAACTCAACAAAGGATAAGGTCAAACCCATAAGGAATAGGACAAATCTCTGTCAAGAACATGTTGATGCAGTCAAAATAGTTTAAAATATAAATAGGGGTTTTGTAACAATTAGAAGTACCAATAAAAGTGTTTGGCAAGTAGGGTCGGAATCAGTATGAGACGATCACTTGGGTTCTGTTCCCCCGGCTTCCATCATCAAACTATCTCGGTACCTTACATATAGAATCTGAAAATTTTTGTATCACCAACAATCTCTCAGCACTATTTGATTGATTTCACTTATCACCTCTTGGTCTCATAGTGTCACATTACTTACCTTTGTCCTGGATCCCAGATAAACTATTTTCTCTGTGTCTAAAGCTAATTAGATAAATATTTGTAGCTTAAAATTACTGTTGTGATCTTTTTTTCCTAATCTCAACCTCTAACTCAAGTTAGTTTTTAATATATGCAGGTTCTTAATGTCTGTAGTCGTCAAGAAAGAAATCAATACAAAGAAAATGACAATACATGTATAAACTCCAATCAAGAATTACTTCCCACTTCCTCTACACCATTATTTCATTAGTTTTCTCACAACCCTAGTTAAAAGGTTTAGTTGCTCATATTTACATGAACACTCATAGAATTCATAATTGAAAGCATATGAATAACCTAAAAATGAATTAAGAATAAAAACCAAAATCTCAACTTCATATCAAACCCTAAAAAATAAGAGAAAGAATCCCAATATCAAGATTGTACTTAGAACTCAAAAGTATATAAAAATATGTAAAGATGTGTAAATTAATGATAAAACATCAATGAGGTATTTATACCAAAAGAAAACCTTAAATCCTATCTTAAACAATGTAGGAAAATTAGGTCGATAGTGGTAATGCCTCAAACAATGAGTCATTTGGACTAACGATGAATCATTGCCTGCTTTGTATCCTCGGCTTCAATCCAACTGGTGATGACTAGTCAGGTCACTAGACGAGTCCTTACCTGACATGTAGCCTATTGAATAACTTTTTAATCTTCCAGATCCTTACTCCATATTCGTAGAATGATGGTCATGACGAGCTGTAGCTTGACTCTCCGGCTTGTCACCAGTTTCTTTTCCATAGCTATCAAACTTTCATTCTTTCAGTCTTTTGCCACTATCTTTCTAGAACTACTCTTACTACGACTCATAGTCTGACCTTACGAGTTATACCCAATGTAACTTTATTTTTTGTCTTTCATTCCTTCATTAGTCACCTAATGACTTAGAAAATGAGTTATAGTGTCACCCAACAACTAATTGTCAAGGTAGAATTCAATTTTTTTGAGCTTTTTCTTCTTTTACCACTTTGCTCACTTTTGACCCTATTTTCCAGCAAAACAAACACAAAAACACATCATATATAAGAAAATTATCTAAGTACTTGAATAATTCCCTTGATTTAAGCATCGAAAGTGCCATGAAACCATGGCACATCATGTCACAACCTATTTTATGAGTCACTATGACACCTACATTTACCCACAAAAAGGTAAGAAAAATTGTGGTTTGAAGTTATACGCAATGGTTTAACATAGTGAAAATGGCCTAAAAGATTGAAATCAACATTTAAAGAGTTAAAACAGAAATAAAGCATTCATAAATGTCTAATAGATAGATAAAGGGTCAACAACCATCCCAAGACTCAGTAATGTCAGTACAAGAACCACTACAACTGAACTATAAGTACGGAACAGTCAAATACAATTAGTCTCAAGAATAAAAGTGTAGACATGGATAAATAGAAGTAAAAAGGGTAACTCTGACTCTGGGAGATCATCCTATCTTTGAAATCAACTCAACACAATCATCGAATTAGCAATGAATACTAGTAATTGGATTGGAACCAAAAAGTTACATAAGTATAGTATGAGTCCCAAAACCCCGGGTACTTAGTAGGCATCATCGGTTGACTAAGCTATATCATGATATAAATATGATAACATACAAGATAAAGTAAACTAAGTTAAGGTAATAGGGAAAATCTGGAACAAAGCTCCAACAATATTGTACAAGAATAGATAAATAAATTTGGAATAGTAACATACATATCACAAAGCTAGAACTACAAAATTGTCCTCAATAAGCTAATAAGTGTGGAAAAGTAAATAACCCAACGTAGGCTACCATAGTATTGGAGAATAAAATAAAGGGAAAATAAAAATCTGAAGATCCATAGCTCTACTAAACATCAGCTATAACCATTAACCCATCCTTACTGAAATATGTTACTACCAACTCTCAATGTTGGACTCGAACTAGAACTCATATCAGTATCATAACTTTTATTTGCAGGACTTGAAATAGAGCTCATATATTAATATCATCACTTGCTAGACTTTAACAAAAATTCATATATCAACACCATCTTTAAATATCGGACATGAATCGGTGCTCATAAATCAATATACCATGTCAATAGACCATATAAATAAACCATAATCATAAGCCATATCACAAAATCACAATACTTAACCATCGAATCTTACCTGGAGTTAGCACTAACTCTCAACTAACAAACTAGTGCATTCAATATGCATTCAATCTCCACAAAGTCCAAAAAATAAGCTTTAATAAGGGTATAACATGCATAATTAGTTTACTTTAACACAATATCCCTCTATGCTAAAGAAATATTTACCCTTAAATATGGGTGAATTCTTAGCTCTAATGGTACTACAATCAAGCTACCAAGATTTTTTGGGGTTTTATAAAAAGATGGAGAAATTGATCATGAAACTAATGAAATCACACCACTAATTCAAAGAAGAAACACGTAAATTAATATACCAAAGCTCCACAATCACCCACAATTGATTCTCCCAAAAATTTTCACTTTTTAGGGCTTAGTATTATTGAGAATGGTTGATGAATGGTGATGATCAGGCTAAGTAGGGTATGTATACCCTTTCCAGGTATGTAGTTATCGCTTAATCGGATGGCACTATGCTGAAGCGGTACTTATTAATATAGCAGGCCTCTAAGGCAGTCAATTGGCACTAAAGTGACTAGCTCTTTAATATCAAACTAGCCACTAAAGTGGCGCATGTCAATTTTGTCAGGGCCGCTAAATCACCAAAGGCTGCTTTAGTGGTCGCACCAAATTTTCTTACAACGGCTGGAGACTTGGAATATTTTTAAATCTTTGTCAACCCCTTGGGATTTATCCAGAATCCTATATACGCAAATAAACTATGCTACCCTATCAAATTTCACACTTTAAACTCAATGGCACAGTCAAAATTTCCATCCAAAGTTATTTTGATGAAAAATGGGCCCTACACCCATGTGCCATTTTTCTTAACTAATGACCAATGATCCAAAATGAGTCTGAGAGCTTTGAGACCCTAATTGAGGGTCCATATATCCTAAATTTAACTTTCTAGAGCTATTGGAATGGTCAAAATTGGTATACAAGGTTGTTTGAGTGAACTTTTTGCCCAGTAGCCTATTTTAACTAGCAAAGGCTTCAAAATAGGGAATTGGCTTTAAAAACCAAATGAACTCCCTAATAACCAAACTGTTAGTTTTAGCAAGTCATAAATGACATGTGATAGAACTTGGAAAGATCTAAATGGGAAAAATAAGTAGATACATAGAAAATAGCCTGGAGGGTCATTACACATCAACACCCTCAATTTAGAACATTTGCATTTCCTCATGAAACTAACACATTAAAATGAAATATGATGCTTAACTCAAAAAAACCTAAGGAACCTATAGAATTCAACTAAATTTTAGGTCAAAACTCTTAAGCGCTCTTATTTCCAACTTATCAACACCACTGCATAGATATATGTTGCACAGTCGTATAACATAAGAGAATCAAGTAACGACATTATATTAGCAACAAATAATTAAGTGTATAGGTAATCTATACTACCCGAACAGATAAGCCATCAACAATATAACCCATATACCATCACAGTAAAAAAGTACCAACTCTCATAATAAAATAAAGCATATAGTTTCAACGGACTATTTCAAGACACTCACGTTCAAAATAGAACTTCCAATAAATGTGCATGAAATATCATAGGCTTGCCCTTATTTTCTACAATCTAGGAAAGACTAACCAGGCAAGTTCAGGACTACATGCACAAAGGAACTAGGTAAGTACCTCACATACAGATGGTACAAGGTTATAGCACCAACTACTACATATCAAGTTCATGTAATGCTAATCCATGGCTATTTTGTCCCTAATAATGATTCCATGACAAGATTCAAATGACGGCCACACAAATATTTACATCAAATAATTCATAAAATTATAGGAAGGGTATAATTTTCTTTATCATTTTTACTCAAAATATTGCAAACACACAAAACAAGTGTCAACTGCAGTAAGCTTCCTTATTTTTATCCAAATAAAACAAAAATAACAAAAAACATAAAATACAATATGACAAAAATATGTCGATTCTACTAGGATAATAAATTTGATTAGAAAAAAGCATAGCAAGAAAAACACTCAATTGTGTTATACCCCTACCCTCAAATAAAGACTATACACAGTCCCAAATATATTACTGTAAATAAAAAATAAGGGATTAAGATATGTCTGGGCGTACTAGATGTCGGATCAAGATGTCTAAGTAGGAGGGGCCTCAGACTAAGCCTCACTTTTATTAATAGTGGTCCTAGTGGTGACCGGGTCACTCACATCAATAGTGGCTCAAATAATAGCCAATATGCTCAATAGTGTCTGGCTCTCAAGAGGCAGCATTATACTCCCAATCTAACCTAGTACAACTATAGTCATTATCTTACCCATTCAGGAGCTACCAGCTCCTGCTCTGATCCCATAGACCTCACTCAAATAGTCTTTGGAAGTTTGTAAGCTAGCTACTTATGATGCTTGCACCTTATCTCTCTCCACCATTTTCTTTCTTCTCTTACTTATTGTCTATCCACCTTCCTCATCAGTAGTATTTGTTTTACCTTTCATGCCCCATATGTCTTACTAGGAACATCCCTATTGATAGGAAAAATAGTGAGTGCCCTCTCATTTATGTCCTCAATAGAATTCTGTAGTGAAGCCAACTTCGAATGCACACCCGCCAGATCTTTGTCTAAACTCTTCCCATATTCTAGCTAATCTATCACTCAAAACTATCGAATCAGGTCTGCATACCCAACATCTCCTTCTTTATCAAAGGTTGTACACCCTCTTCTATATTAGTCACTTTCTAGTCTAGGGAGGATAACCATTTTACCATATTAGTCAAAACCACCTATGAGACCCACACATAATTTTTTATAGGTGAACGTGAGGTGGATGGTCTCAATGATGGAGAATTCGGGGCTTGTGAGAACCCTGTTGCATCTGTGGAGGCTTTTTGCTCAGATTGTAAAGTCTAAGTTGGAGTGCCTTTGAGGTCAGAAAAAACCCAGAGTATCTATGTACATGTGTCCAATGAACTGAAAAGCTCCCTAAAGAAGTGATGGATGGACCTTGGCCTTTGAAGTTGAGTTTTCATGGTCCCAAATTAATCCTAATTCACTCATCTAGTGGACTACCAAAAATGATCCACGTTTGGGAGCACCAGTATTCGCTCATCAAAACAAAGCTTTGTCAATAAAATTGGTATAGCTAAGTTTTTATTTGTACTTATACCTCGGTCATGAATACCCTTGAAAGGACCTTGTCAATGTTGATCTCATAGCTTTCCATTAGACCAACGACAAAAGTAGCCCCGTTGGGGCTCAAAATATTATCCCTTATTGTCGGGCAGAATTGAAGCCTTGGAGTAACTAGTAAAGTTGTTGTCATGTGACAAGAAGGTGACTGGTTCAAGCCTTGGAAATAGACTCTGGCATAAATACAAGGTAAGGCTGTGTATGATACACCCTTATGGTAGGGCCTTTCCCGAACACCGCACATAGTGGCAGCTTTAGTGCATCGGACTGCCTTTCTTATGTCAAGCAAAATTGATGTCGAACCAAAGTCCACCAAACCTTTATTGCAAAACTTAGATTGGCTTTAGTGATATGTGTGTATAGGCTTATAACCTACGGGCATCCTTCTGCGTTGTAGCAATATACCTGTTATCCACTTTAAGTGCATATATATATCATCAGTACTAATCTGTTTTTTCTTCACTTTTCTTATCACATCAATACGGTGATCAATCACAGAAGTACTGTGTAAGAATATGGAGATTGTCTAAGAGGAGATATTCACCCGAATACCTTAAATCATTAGAGAGTATACAGGCTCACACCTTTTCTGAGAGAACCCTTGGGGATAAACCACCTCAGCTCCATCTAATGTGTTATATAAACCTCTAAAACTAGTTTTGAGTTGTCTCTACTTTAGACTCTTGTCATCCACTCATAGTGGTATTTCTTGAACCATACCCCAGACTCAAGTATCTCAAACATGCCTATTTTCATCAACTTGGATTTAAGATTGAACCCAATTTTTAGCTTCCCTATTCTAGGTACAATAACATTTTCCCTCTCATAAATATCTTGCATATTGGCGTACCCCTACCAATTAACAATAGGCAGCAGAGCAGACTCAAGCTGCAATATAGGCTAAACCTGTAGAGAAGGAAGAATTTCCATTTATACCCTATCATTCGACTTATCCTCTATACTACCTTTCATATTCTCTGACTCCAACTCAGAATATTCATTGTTAGAGGTGCTACCAGATGCAACACTATTGGTGCTTTTGGAGGCATCTTCCTTCGCTTCTTCACCTCTCTCTTAAAACTAGAGAGGGAAGTATGGTGGTGATTAGCTCAGATTCTCTATCTGAGGCTTAGCCTTCTGGTCTTAGAGTAATCTACTTGGTTCCATTAGTTCTTAGATGCATTTTTCCATTACCGAACCACTAAACTCTTCATCAGTAGGCTTGTCCCTAAGTTAATAGATGGGACGAGCTTTCTTCTTTGGAATTTTCTTCATTCCCTTTGCAGAGTCAGTCTTTGGTGACATTGTACCTAGTTGACTTCACCTAGAATTTACTTGATAGGTATGGTGACCTGTAGGGTCCCTCGTGGGGACCTGGCAACTAAATTATTCTAGGGTTGTTCCTACATAGTTCAGCCCTGCACATTGGAACACGTAGATTACCCTATAACTTAATCAAGTACATAAATGGGTTTACTTCCATGCAATGCTTGATTTAATGTTATAGCACAATGTGGCTATGTTGGGTACTTAGGCTTCACCAACAACCCTATTGGCTGCCTCCTATGAAATATGAAACACCATGGATTTTGGCCCTTAAAAATGCCTTGAGTCTTGATTTTACTACCATGACTATGACTGATTATATGAGTCGTAAGGTATCTATACGTGTTGTATGAACCAAACCATAGCCCGACCAGTGAAGGTTGCCTTCGCTTCTACCTTAGTTACAACTTAAGACCAATGAGTCCTTAGGTCTCTAGATGAGTCTTAAGGTAACAATCATAGGGTGACCAGTGTAATTACTTAATGTTCTATAGTAACTATGACTAGAACCGTACGAGTCCTAGGGTCACTTAACAAGTTATGTTATGTGAGTTGTAGGATCACTAGAGAGGGGTATTTTTTCTACTGTCCAGACTATGACTCATGTTGAAGAGTTTTAGTGTGTCCTTATGAGTTATAGGGAGACCAGTCGTCACTATCGATAAATTTTCAGCCTTTAATTAAGGGCACCATGGACATTTCCCTCTTTCACCACTTAAAACCCACGACCTTAAATCACATTGGTGACCCTATTTTTAAAACTTATCAATCGCACACACACTCTCAAAGTCTCTCAAATTCCCAATTCAAAGACAAGCCTAGGGTTTCAAGAAATTGGTTATTTAGGGCTCTAAGGGTATTTCTTCTTCAAATTTCTTGGAGATTAAGGCATGTATCTCTCTCCCTAAACTTATGTTTTCATTGTTGCATGAATTAGTTTAATATTCACATGGTTTTGATGTTTGGTTTAAAATGATGAGTCGAGGGATTTGGATGTAAATTTGTTTAAATATATTTCCCATGACTATTATGGATTAATTATGCATTAAATTGATTATTTGTAAACTCATTGGGGTGCAAAAGAATGGTAGATGAAATAGTGGTACAAGGATTCCCCCAAATAATTGGATTTTGGTATTGAAATTAATGAGAACCTCAACCCACTTGCATAATTGATATTTCAATGTGAATAATCATTTGTCTTAGCCTACTTTTACTAAATCTAATGCATTACTACTATAAATTAGCCCTATGGTGATGGATCAAAAATTATCGCCATAGGTCTAAAAAGTGTCCTCATAGCTCCACTATAATGTTAAACAACAGTCCTATATATGAACAATGCAATAGAGCTATCGCAATGGTTGATGTGACAGTTGGTAGAAACCATCTCCATAGACCAACCTATAGCAACAGGTATATTTTTTCCTAATGAGATGCCTCTTTTCACCTATAAAATTGGTGAATAACCATTGCAATAGATTCCACTTCAACGATGTTAAACTATTGTAATAGAAGCTATTGGAATGGTTTTATGATTCTATTGCAATGATTTTTTCCTATCTATTGTAACTACTTCTAAATCCTATTACAACGGTCCATTATTCTGTTGAAACATTTTTTGACTACCTATTGCAATGATTTTTGTGGCCTTTTGCAATGGTTTTTGACTACCTATTTCAGTAATTTCTAATACTATCACAATGATTTATTGATCTATTACAACTATTGTTACCATATGTTCTAGCTACTTCAAATATCAATTGCAATAATTTATATAAAGTAGATATTTGTGAATTTATATTTACATAATAAATTAAAATAAACTATAAGACCCCACAAAGTTTCCTCATAGTCCGGGCCTTAGAGCTTGTCAAGTGAAGCGTAACTCTAGTCGTAAAAGATTGAGAAGAGACTTCCCAATTGATTAGTTTTAAACCATATAGAATTTTATTAAATTTGACTTTCTGTCATGTAGAGAATTGAATAAGTTTTCCAACGATACCAATTTTGTCCAAATCCGGCATCGGGGTGAGAAGTTATAGCCATTTTACTAAGAGTTGTCGAAACCGCCCAGGTGCGACGGACGATCCGATGAAACATTAAGTTTGCGATGGACCATCGCGATCAAGGTAGAAACTCCCTTTCCTTGACCAAGTGTGATGGCCAGGATGACAGACCGTCAAGGCTGAGATGGACCGTCGCTGAGATAGTCACCACTAAGGCAGTGTGGTCTCATCTTGGCCA
This sequence comes from Capsicum annuum, assembly GCF_002878395.1. Lineage (NCBI taxonomy): Eukaryota > Viridiplantae > Streptophyta > Magnoliopsida > Solanales > Solanaceae > Capsicum > Capsicum annuum. Next base: position 136,734,385 of record NC_061120.1, on the reverse strand, counting down.
TCGAGCGATAGATGATCCAATGGACTGTGGACCTATGCAGTACCATAGATCCAATCATTGTATCAAGGAAGTATGTCCCTTTTTTGTTCATCGTACGATGGATGACCCAACAGACCATTAGACTTGGAACGGAACATTGCTCCGACCGTCGCAGACCTCGTTCAGTATTTTTAGCTCATTTTTAAAAGAGGTTTTTGGGTCCTTTCCCTTTTAACCCTCAGATATATATTCCAAATGAACTTGATAGCCTCATTATCTCCCAAAACATCCAAAAGCTAGGGTTTTTCCTCAAGAGCAAATCTAAAACAGTTCTTCAAGAAATCTAAGAACTCGTCATGGATTCTACAAATTGAGTTTTAGATTTGAGTTCTCCAAGTTCAAAGGTTGGAAGAACCCTCTCTCAAGAGTAAGAATAAGAGTTTAGAGGAACCTTATTCATCAACTTTCATAATCTAAGGTATGTGGGGTTTTGAACAAGGGTAATCCTTTCACCCTTGTGCCCAAAGACTTATTTAAACTACAATTCTCTGCAATTATGAGATTTTACGTGAAATTGAATTGGGGTTTTTCACACTTTATTATTGATTGTAATATTTTGATGTTTCCCATAAATTGAGAGTCTAATGGCACGATTTTAGCATATTTTCTTGAGAAATTTCAGTTGGATCTATACCTCATGATTTTAATCCTAGAGAAAGTACAAATTAATAGTTGAAATGTTTGAGATATTGAAGTATATGAGTATGTTGAGATTTTTAAACAAATTTCTAAAATTTTCAAATTTCAAAATGAGGTAGAAATCTATATGGTATCTATAATGCTTTTGATGAGTTTTAACTTGAGATTGATTTATGGGTTATTAAGCCCTACTTGAGACTTGAGATTTTATGAACTCTTGTTCTATCAGCACCCATGATTTGAGTGTGCTGAGATTATTGAGAAATATTTTGACCTAATGGTCATTGAGTTTTGAAATCCACTCTACTGCATGTGATTACCGATTTGATTATTGGGTTCGTGGTGAACCATGGGATTATTTCTAAAAGTGGATTTTTATGAGATGAGTATAGATAATCTAAAGGGAGTAGTATTTAGCATCGAGTGGGTAAGTTACTATGGTTTACTACCCCAAAACTACGTACCACCGTAGGTTGGGTCTGAGGATGAGTTTATGATTATTATTGGGCCTAAGGCTGAGTTGATATTTGGCCCAAGGCCAAGTTTTTTTAGTGATCACTAGACCTAGGTTATACTCCCTGGCAAGAGTATGACGCCTCTCCCCAATATGAGGTCTCTTCCTTTGGAGGACAAAACAATTGACTCCATGTAGCTCGCATGGTTTATGTCGGTTAAGAGAACCTCCCTTGACATTTATACTTCGAGATCAGTTATTTCCCTAAACTAAAGTATTTTCCATTGAGATAGAATATTTTCCCTTAAAACTAAAGCTTTGAGAAAAGATATTTCCCTTTAAAACTAAAATGCTTTCCCTTGATATCAGTATTTTTTCATAAAGCTTGAAATGAGACATTTTCCTAACGTGAATTAAATACCTTCAAGTATGTTCCAAAGTTATATGATTTCGAATTCCAAGTATTTCAATTCAAAAGAGTTATGAGAGCATTGAAGAAGTTTTACTCTCCATGTGACATAAGCATGAGTTGAAAGTATTGCTTAAAGTTTTCTTTATCCTTGAGTAATGAGAATAAGAGAAGAGTACAAATTTCAAAGATAAAAGTATAATGACTCACAAGATTGTTTTACATTTTCCATTTTACATGATTCATAAGCTTCACATTTTATACTTATTCAAGCCATATGTGTCATTACTTATTACATGCATGATTTGATTAAAGAGTATTGATGTTATTTTATATAAATTCATACACCCCTACATACTTAGTACATTCTCAAGTACTGATCCACATATACGTCTATGAGCTACATTGTCTCATAATATAGGTTCAGGTGCTCAATCCCAACCTCGTTAGTGATTTTTGAGTACCTCTATCTACATTCCTACAGTGGTAAGTCCTCAAGGTTTGAGGACCTATATTCAGACATCTCCATATTTTGAGAGATATGTTGTTATTTCCAGTTCATTTTGAGTTAGTTGGGGACTTGTCCCAACGGCTCTCTAGTTCATGGATTAGTAGAGGCTATTAGACTAGTTATCAAATTATTGTTGTGTTGAGGTTTCCAGTATTATGGTCATTTGGACCGGGTATTTTTCTCTATACTTCCTTTCATATGATATGACTTGGCAAGTGTTTGAATTATTTCATCTTGAAATGAGTGTTCTTAGTAGAAATAGGCTCAAAGGGTTATCTTGGGGTTAATTGTAGCCTAAAGCACCATTTGACATCCCGGAAGGCAATTTCGGATTGTTATAAACTTGGTATCAAAGCCTAAGGTTTTTTGGGAGTCCTATGGAGTCTGACAAGATGCGTTAAGTAGAGTCTTGATCATCAGTGTGTAGCGTGCAACATCCATGAGTGAGAGGCTACAAGACGTTTTAGGAAAAGTTGTTTCTTTCTTTTGGATTCTATCGTGCCTACAGTTGTCCCTCTCATCTAATAATTTGTGCTCTTCTATTTCAAAAAATGCCCCTCTGAAGACCTAATGCTTACAGAAATAATGATGAGCAACCCCCACATATTGATCCTTTGAATGAGACTGTGTCTCATACTGAGTTTTGGGCAGCCTTTCAGGCATTAGCCCAAGATGTCACCGTCTATGCTTGGGCCAATAACTAGACTGTAGTTGCTAATTAGTAGGGAGGTGATGTAGCTACGGCTAGGATTCATGATTTCATATGGATGAATCTACCAAAATTTTATAGGTCTAAGGCAGATAAGGACCCACAGTTGTACCTTGAGGAGGTGAGTAAGATCACGTAGGTGATGTATGTTTTTGAGGAAAAAAGTGTTTAATTGGTGTCTTACAGGTTGAAGGACATTTCTTATGACTGGGTTGTATTATAGAGGAAGGGTAGAGGTGACAATGTTTCTCCGATAACTTGGCAGGTGTTCCAAGATGAATTCTTGGACAAGTTCTTTCTGCTTGAGATGAGGGAAGAAAAGATTGAGGAGTTTATGAACCTTATGTAGGGCTTCATGACAATTAAGGAGTACTACTTGAAGTTCAATTAGTTGATCAAGTACGCTCCTGATTTGATTTCTGACACGCGGGCTAGTATGAACAAGTTTGTGACTGGTGTTTTTGGATTAGTACTGAAGAAGTGTAGGACTGTGATGCTGCATAGGGATATAGATCTAGGTAGGTTGATGACGTATGCCCAGCTGATTTGATTAAGGAGAGAGATTGAGTGAGGGGTAAAAGGAGGGCTAGGTCTGAGCAGCATGAGAATAGCCAGCCTAGGTTCTATAGAGGGAACCGCCCTCAGTTTCAGAGATGTCCATCTATGCCAGAACCTTCATCAGTTAATGCTCCCGTGCCTAGATATAAGCAGGAACAAGGGGGCAGATCTTTTATGTCTAGGTCATAGAACAGTATTGGTGTCAGGCCTCGTTATCCTCCTTGTGCCAAGTGTGGTAGGAGTCACCTCGAGGAGTATTTTGTAGATCTGAGAGATTGTTTTGGTTGTGGCAAGCAGGGCCACAAACTTAGAGATTTTCCTCATGCTAGACAGAGGAACAGAGATTCCTGACCTCTGGCCCAGACTACTAGTGCACCAGTTTTTGTAGCCCGTCCCGCCACTGCTCAGGGCACTTCATCTAGTACTGCTGGCGATCAGCGCCAGAACAGATTCTATGCCTTACCATCCCATCAAGAGCAGGAGGACTCTTCCAATGTTGTTACTGGTATGCTCTATGTTTTTTCTTTTGATGTTTATGTGTTGTTGGACCCCGGGCCAAGTCTCTCTTATGTGGCCCCACTTGTAGCTATGAATTTCAAAATGAGTCGCGAAAATATTTTGAAGCCCTTCCTAGTTTCTACACCAGTTGGGGAGTCAGTTATTGCTAAACAAGTGTATAGAAATTTTCCTATTACTGTTTTTCATAGAATCATACTTGCTGATTTGATAGAGTTAGACATAGTGGATTTTGACCTTATTCTGGGAATGGATTGGCTTCATTATTGTTATGCATCTATAGATTGTCGTACCCTTGTGGTCAAGTTTCAGTTTGCTGATAAAATGGATTTTGAGTTGTCTAGGAGTTTGGTATATTCGAAGAGTCATTTTATCTCCTATCTCAAAGCCAGAAAGCTAATATCCAAGGATTGCATCTATCACTTAGTTTGAGTCAAAGATACTAAGTTCGACGCTCTAACTATTTAGTCAGTCTATATTGTTAATGAGTTTCGAGATGTTTTTTTGGAAGATCTCACAAGGGTACCTCTCTATAGAGAGATAGAATTTGGGATTGAACTTCTTCCCAACACTCATCCCATTTCTATTCTTCCATACCATATGGCACCTGCAGTGCTTAAGGAGTTGAAAGAGCAACTCAAAGATCTTTTAGACAAAGGTTTCATAAGGCCCAGTATTTATTCTTGGGGCATACCTATTCTATTTGTGCGAAAGAAAGACGGTTCTTTGCGTATGTGCATTGACTATCATTAGCATAACAAGGTCACAGTAAAAACTAAGTATCTTCTTCTAAGAATTGATGACCTATTTGATCAGTTGCAAGGTGCAAGTTATTTCTCCAAGATAGACCTTAGATCTTGCTATCATCAACTTAAAGTGAGGAAATGTGATATTCCAAAGATAGCCTCCCGAACCTGCTATGGTCACTTTGAGTTTCTAGTCATGTCTTTCGGGCTAACCAATGCCCCAGCAAATTTTATGGACATCATAAATCGATTGTTCAAGCAATATCTCAATATATGTTTCATAGCATTCATAGATAACATCCTTGTCTACTCCTGTGGTGAGCATGATCTTGAAGATCACGTTTGAATGGTCTTGAAAACCCTTAGAGATCACCAGTTATTTGCCAAATTCAGTAAGTGTGAATTTTGGCTAAGGTCTATAGCCTTTCTAGGTCATATCGTTTCAGCCAAAGGTACTAAACTTGATCCCAGAAAGATAAAAGCTGTGAAAAATTGGCCTAGACCTATCTCCCCATCTGACTTTGGGAGTTCTTAGGTATAGCGGGCTACTACCATCATTTTGTTAAAGGTTTCTCTTTTATTGCATCTCCCATAATCGGGTTGACTCAAAAGAAAGTTAAGTTCCAATGGTCAGACTCCTGTGAGAAGAGTTTTCAGGAGTTAAAGACTAGACTTACTTTAGCCTCTATGTTGACTTTGCCTGATGGTACAGATGGTTTTTTGGTGTATTGTGATGCCTCTAGAATTGGTTTGAGTTGTGTGTTGATGAAAAGAGGTAAGGTTATAGCCTATGCCTCTAGACAGTTAAAGCCATATGAGAATAATTATCCAAACTATGATCTTGAGTTAGTTGTAGTGGTCTTTGCTTTGAAAATCTGGATACATTATCTTTATGGTGTCCATGTTGATGTATTTATTGATCATAAGAGCTTGCAGTATGTATTTACTAAGAGGGAGTTGAATCTTAGGTAGAGGAGGTGGTTGGAGCTGTTGAAAGACTATGATATGAGTGTGATGTATCACCCAGGCAAAACCAATGTAGTGGCAGATGCCCTTAGCAGGTTTTCTATGGGTAGTGCTGCAAATGTAGAGGAAGGTAAGTAGGAGTTAGCTCGTGATTTGCATTGTTTGGATAGATTGGGTATTAGGTTGCTTGATTCAGCTAAGGGAAGTACTTTGGTGAAGAGTAATTCCGAATCCTTTTTCATTTTGGAAATGAAGGAGAAACAAGATAGAGATCTTACTTTGTTCAGACTGAAGTAGATAGTTAAGGACCAAAAGTTAGAGGATTTCTCCCAAGGGGGAGATGGTATATTGAGATTGCAGGGTAGATTGTATATTCCGTGTGTTGATGATTTGAGGCAGAGGATTATGGAAGAAGTGCATGGTACGCGATATTCTATTCATCCCAGCACTACCAAGATGTACCGTGACTTAAGGGAAATCTATTGGTGGAATGGCATGAAGAAGGATATAGTTGAGTTTGTAGCAAAGTGTGCAATATACCAATAGGTTAAGGTAGAGCACTAAAGACCTGGTGGTGTGATGTAAGAGTTTGGTATACCCACTTGGAATTGGGAGGTAGTGAATATGGACTTCGTGACCGGGTTACCTCTTTTGCGTCGTCATCATGATTCTATCTAGGTTGTTGTGGATAAGCTAACTAAGTCCACGAATTTCTTACCCATGCATACATCTTATACAACTGAGGATTATGCTAGATTATATTTTTGGGAGTTAGTTAGGCTGCATAGAGTTCCCTCGTTTGTCATTTCGGATAGAGGTACTAAATTTACTTCTCAATTTTGGAGGGCATTTCAGCAGGGTCTTGGTACCTAAGTTCTTTTGAGTTCTGCTTTTCATCTGCAGAAAGATGGTTAGGCTGAGAGGACCATTCAAACTTTATAGGATATATTGAGGGCATATGCTCTTGATTTCAAAGATAGTTGGGGTGAGGACTTCCCATTGATAGAGTTTTCCTATAACAATAGTTACCATGCTAGCATTAAGATTGCACAATTTAAGGCTTTGTATAGTAGAAGATGTAGATCACCCATAGGCTGGTTTGATATGGGTGAAGTTGCTATGATTGGGCCTGATACAGTATTTGAAGCTATGGAGAAATTTAAGTTGACTAGGGAGAGGTTAAAGACAGCTCAGAGTCGTCAAAAGTCTTATGCTGATGTGAGGAGAAGAGATCTTGAGTTTAAAGTGGGTGATTTGGTATACTTGAAGATATCACCCATGAAAGAGGTAAAGAGGTTTGGTAAAAAGGGAAAGCTTAGTCCCCGTTATGTTGGGCCGTATAAGTTTCGAGTCGTGTTGGGAAAGTAGCCTATAAGGTTGAGTTGCCTGTAGAGTTATCAGCTGTTCATCTTGTTTTTCATGTCTCCATGCTTAAAAAACACATTGGTGATTCTGTTGTGGTAGATCCTTCAAAGAGTGCTGATATTCCGAACAGTCTTTCATTCGATGAGATTCCCGTTGAGATCCTAGATTTTCAGATCAATAGATTGAGGAACAAAGAGGTTCCCTTGGTCAAAGTGTTGTGGCAGAACCAATCACTTGAGGGCGCTACTTGGGAGGCAGAAGCAGATATGCGAGCCAAGTATCTACACCTCTTTTCTGCAAGTTTAGATTGATCTGAAGGTATTATTCTTCCTTAATTCAACCCTTCTAATCTAAAGTTCAGCTATGTATCTATTCTTGCATGAGTTCTTGCAATTTCTGAGGTATTCAAGAGTTTAGAGAGATACTGAGCTGTTTAGCAAATTGCTTCAGCTATGTGTACTCTATTTTTCTGGTGTTCCTAGTCTAACTAGCGATATTCAAGGACGAATATTTCCAAGGGGGAGATATTGTAAGACACCACAAAGTTCCCTCATAGTCCGAGCCTTAGAGCGTGTCAAGTGAAGTGTAATTTCGGACCTAAAATATTGAGAATAGACTTCCCAAGTGATTGGTATGTAAACCATATATAATTTTCTTAAATTTGACTTACTTTCATGTAGATAATTGAATTATCTTTCCAACGATACCAATTTCGTCCAAATTCGGCATCAGGGTGAGAAGTTATGGCTGTTTTACTAAGAGTTGCCGGAACTGCCCAGCTACAATGGACAATCCGAAGGACCATAAAGTCTGTAATGGACCGTCACTCGGATCATCACAACCAAGGTAGAAACTCCCTTTCTTATACCAAGTGCGACGACCAGGACGACAGACAGTCAAGGCGCAACAAACCGTCCCTGAGATCGTCGCCACTAAGGCAGTGTGGTCTCATCTTAGCCATCGAGCGACGGATGATCTGGCGGACTTTTGGACCTATGACGGACCATATATCTGACCGTCGCATCAAGGCAGTAAGTCCCTTTTCTAGTCAACATGCGACGGACGACCCGATGGACCATCAGACATATGACAGACCGTTGCCGACCCCGTTCAGTATTTTTAGCTCATTTTTAAAAGGGGCTTTTGGGTCCTTTCCTTTTTAACCCTCAGATATATATTTCAAATGAACTTGATATCCTTATTATCTCCCAAAACATCCAAAACCAAGGGTTTCTCCCTCAAGAGAAAATCTAAAACTCTTCTCCAAGAAATCCAAGAACTCACCATGGATTCTGCAAATTGAGTTGAGATTTGAGTTCCCCAAGTACAAAGGTTGCAAGAACCCTCTCTCAAGAGTAATAAGAAGAGTTTAAAGCAATCTTGTTCATCCAATTTCATAATCTAAGGTATGTGGGGTTTTGAACAAGGGTAATCCTTTCACCCTTGTGCCCAAACGCTTATTTAAACTACAATTCTCTGCAATTTATGAGATTTTACATGAAATTAAATTAGGGTTTTTCACCCTATATTACTGATTGCAATATTTTGATGTTTCCCATGAATTGAGAGTCTAATGACTTGATTTTCACATGTTTTCTTGAGAAATTACACGTGGGTCTATACCCCATGATTTTAATCCTTGAGAAATTAATAATTGAAATGTTTGACATATTGAAGTATATGAGTATGTTCAGATTCTGAGACAAATAGCTGAAATTTCCTGATTTCTATATGAGTTATAAATCTATATGCTATCTATTATGCTTTTGACGAGTTTTAACTTGAGATTGAATTATGGGTTATTAAGCCCTACTTGAGACTTAATATTTTATGAACTCTTGTGCTATAAGCACCCATGATTTGAGTGTTCTGAGATTATTGAGAAACGTTTTGACCTAATGGTCATTGAGTTTTGAAATCCACTCTACTACATGAGATTACCGATTTGATTATTGGGTACTTGGTGAACCATGAGATTATTTCTAAAAGTGGATTTTTATGAGATGAGAGCTGATAATCTAAAGAGAGTAGTATTTAGCACAGAGCGTGTAAGTTACTACGGTTTCTTACATCAAAACTACGTGTCACTGTAGGTTGGTCCTGAGGCCGAGTTTATGATTAGTATTGGGCCTAAGGCCGAGTTGATACTGGACCTAGGTTAAACTCTCTGGCAAGAGTATGAAGCCTCTCCACAACGTCAGGTCTCTTCCTTAGGAGGACAAAACGTTAGACTTCATGTAGTTCGCATGGTTTATGTTGGTTAAGAGAACCCTCCTTGGAATTTAAACTTCGAGATTAGTTACTTCCCTAAACTAAAGTATTTTCCATTGGGCTAAAATATTTTCCCTTAAAACTAAAGCTTTGAGTTAAGATATTTTCCTTTAAAACTAAAATACTTTCCCTTGATATGAGTATTTTTTCCTAAAGCTTGAAATGAGACATTTTCCTAAAATGAATGAAATAACTTCATGTATGTTCCAAAGTTATATGATTTCGAATTCCAAGTATTTGAGTTCAACAGAGTAATGAGTTCTTGGGCATTGAAGAAGTTTTACTCTCCATAAGACATATGCATTAGTTGAAAGTATTGCTTAAAGTTTCCTTTAGCCTTGAGTAATGAGAATAAGACAAGAGTACAAATTTCAAAGCTGAAAGTATAATGACTCACAAGATTGTGTTACATGTTCCATTTTACATGATTCATAAGATTCTTATTTTATACTTATTCAATCCATGTGAGTCATTACTTATTACATGCATGATTTGATTAAAGAGTATTGATGGTGTTTTATATAAATGCATGCACCCCCACATACTCAGTACATTATCAAGTGTTCATCCACATATACCTCTATGTGCTACATTATATTAAAATATAGGTTCAGGTTCTCAGTCCCAACCTCGTCAGTGATTTTTGAGTACCGCTATCTACATTCCTACAGCGGTGAGTCCTCATGGTTTGAGGACCTATATTCAGACATCTCCATATTTTAAGAGACTATGTTATTATTTCCAGTTCATTTTGAGTTAGTTGGGGACCCGTCCCAATGGCTCTCTAGTTCATGGATTAGTAGAGCCTTTGTTAGACTAGTTATCAGATTGTGGTTGTGTTGAGGTTTCCAGTATTATGGTCATTTGGACCGGGTATTTTTCTATGTATTTCCTTTCATATGATATGACTATGCTAGTGTTTGAATTATTTCATCTTAAAATGCTAGTGTTTGAATTATTTCATCTTGAAATGGCTGTTATTAGTAGAAATAGGCTCAAAGGGTTAGCTTGGGGCTACTTGTTGCCTTAAGCACAGTGTGACGTCCGGGGAGGCGATTTCGGGTTGTTACATAAACAATTATATACGCATCACTAAACAAAATTCATTCATTAATAATGACATAATAAAAAATATGGAACAAATTTAACGAGTAATCGAAATCCAAAAGCAAAATGTGAAATAAGTAACCAAATGATTAGTTAGGTTTTTACATAGTATCAAGTTCGAGTCGCGATAAGTTTAATTAAGTACAATATAAAAAATATAAAAAATAGAGCACCTATGAACAATCTCAAAATCTTCTTAAGTAAAGTCAATGTCTTCATCACTTTCTTCATTTCTTTCTTCATTTTGGACACCTACAAAAAGATAATAAATAACTGTCAAACAACTCAAACGACACAAATGATAGATTCAGGATTTATAGTATGAGATTAGAGTAAAAAACGTTCACATATACAAACACGACTAAATTGGGATTGAGGCTTTAGTTAATTGGTTGATGTTATTCCCTTGAAAGACAATAAATAAGCTGGACTCAACAAGCTTGACCATTTTATATGAACTAAAATCCCCATGAAATTTGCTAACCCAGAGATCTACCTAATCAAACCTGTGATAAATAACTGGATTAAACTTTAGTAGATTCTAATTCAACTCAATAATCTCAAAACCAGATAGTATAAAGTCCTTCACAACCCCTCAAACCAACCCCACCCCATCCCCCAGTAAACCCTTCCAATAAAAATCACTACTTTCAGCTTGAACTATATAAAGTAAAATTTTGGAAATAACTAGATTCAACTTTAGCAAGTTCTAATTCAACTAAATAATCTCAAAACCAAACAATATAAAGGCCTTTCCACACCTCCTTCAATTAAAATTACTACTTTAATCGTGAACTATATAAAATAGTAAGTAAACTCAATGTCTTGAAAAATGAGGGGATAATCAGAGGAATCTAGCTTTACAAACTAGTCCCAATCCTTCTTTTACTTCAACTAAATAATCTCAAAACAAAATAGTAGAAGGCCTTACCCATATCCCTCCTTTCTATCCTATGCTCTTCCTAATCAATCCTACAACAAATAATTGACTTGAACTTTCGCAAGTCCCAATTCAGCTCAAAAACCAGACAGTAGAAAAACCTCACCCACCCATCCACCCCCACCCTCCTTCAATTAAAAAATTACTAATTTCATATTTCAATAGAAAAAGAAAAGAAATAACTATCAAACAACTCAAAATATCTTTGTCATAAAGTATTCTTTCTAAATCTTCCCTTATCAACTGATGTTTCAATAAAAAAAGCATCCCTTTTTCATTAGGGATAAGGATAGTAGTCTATCTATTTCTTCATGTCCGATATAGTAAGTTCATATTATTAGAAGTTAAACAAGTTATTCTTCACAACCCTATAACACCTAAAAATCAAACATTTCACTATCTACCATTTTTTTCTTGAAAAGAGGGATATAACAAAATGATCAATGTTTATAGTCTCACTATTTTAAACTCTACTATAACATTGGTTGGCTAGCAAAAGTTCTCACAACTACATGGAAAGGTCTCAACCATCTACTTTAACTTTTTACGTGAAGTGTTACACCAGTTTTAGAAAAGAAAAAAAGAATAATATTCTTACATTTTTAGTTTCCTTTAAGAACTACATAGCGTTTCAAATATAAGGAGGTAGAAAATTAAAGTAGGGGATTGGCTTGACCAAGTATTGGGTTATGAAAAATTTTAGGAGCTTTTAGAAGGGGATTGTAATTGTAATGAACCAGCAACAACTTGATCCTAAATAAAATATTTCAAGTTGCAGCAAAAGACTGCACCACTATGTTATATTAATTAAGAATGATTATGCCTAAGAACAAACTAAAATCTTAAATCGTAGCATAACTATATGTACAGAAGTTATCCTATGAATTTCTAGAAGACTATTCAGACTACTCAATGTTCTGCTTCATCAAGAGAATTTCCAAACTATTGTGAATCGAGTCTGGGGTCAAACTATCAGAGAATGTGAAATGTATTCAGTATGGCAAAAACTTCTAAGTAAAAGTAACCAAGCGAAGAAACTCAATTAGCAAATGTCATTGTAACAGTTTAAATGTGTCAGTTGCGCAATGATGTTCATTGTAACATCTCATTCAATAGTCTACCATCATGATGATGTCCTTAAGAATAAATATTTTGAAAACACAATCAAGACAGTTCAATCTGTACATATTTAGATCTCAAAAATTAAGGTTCATGCTAAGCTATAATACGAAGTTAATAATTTATTCATTTTAACAATAAGAGACCCAAAATAAAGAAGAATTTCTAGAAATGTTCACTAAAGTCAAGATTAAATCCATTTAGCAAAAATGTATCCAAAATAATGATAAATAAATATTGTATCATAATGAATCAACAGGTAGACAAATAAGAAAAAAATACCAAGAAGCCAACACACTATCCAGATGAGGGTAATCTAAATCGAAAAATAAAGACTAAACCCTAAAAATATCTTACTACAAGATTTTTCCATGTCATTTTCTTAATCACTCCAAAACTCGAAAAACTTGTCTAGCGATTAGATTAACCTAATAAAAACCTATTCAAATGTAAACAATTTGCTTAGATTGATAGGAAATGTTAACATTACCTGCCCCTGAAAATAAATAAGATCCTGAAAATAATTTACCTGACCTAAACCTGGTATACAATCTCCAAAAATTGCCAAAAACATCCTAAATCCAAACAATATTGAACCTGCATTAAAGTGTCAAAAAATAAAGTATTAGATCTAGTATATAAAGATGATAAAGATTATTCACACACTGAAAGTGGAGCAGCATGCATATATGTCATAGTATTATATCAATTCCTCGCAAACACATTTGATCTTTACAAGGATTTCACTATGATGAATGTAATAATTAATGATTCAAGAAAGCAACCTTTGAATAACAAAGATACACTTCCCACACCCCAACAAGCACTCAAGATGCACTATTTAGAGTTGCATTTTTTATGGTTATTTCACTTTTTAAGCTTTTATCAGACAGAATGGATTGGAATTTAGTACCTACTATGACATTCAGAAGAAAGCTTGTTTTGTTTCAAGCATTTGTGTTTTATCTGATGTTTGCCTTCTCAAGTTCAATGGCGCAGGTATCCATGAAGTAAAAGAAGCCAAAAATAGCATCATTTTTTCACAAGTTGGCACTATAGTTAGTAATTATGGCAGTAGGAGTAGCTTTAGTATCCGGTATATTGTTCTTTTATAATATAGAGATAGTGGTTGCTTCAAGTACCTTTGGTCCTAATTTATTCAATGGATTTGGGAGTACAAATTGCTAGCTTTCTCTAATTGCTCCTATGCGTATTTAACTATAATTTGTCAATAGATATTTATAAATTTGAAGTATCTAGCCTCACAGTATATGGATTGCCTCAATCCCTTATACAATATCTAAGATCTTCTGATATAGAAATTTCTATTAACTACTATGCCTCGATCCCAAACAAGTTTGTTTCACAATATGAATCCTCATTCACAGGACAACATTATACAAAATAAAATATACTAGAAGTTCTCTGTGTTATCTAGAGTCATATAAATATCTAACAACTTTAAAAGACTCCATAAGAGCTAACATGACTAAAGTTACTACGAACTTTTAAGTTAAATTTAACATCCCAATTTAATCAAAAAAATTTTATCCTCTAAAACTTTTACTTCAATATGAAAGCTACCATCTCAATTCAAGGTAGGGAGATATAAGACATAGTTCTACTGCACTACCTTGTGAGCCTTAAAGAAAAACTGGATGGAGAAACAGAAAGCATGACCAATACGTATTCTCGCTCTATTATTTTCTTGTTAGGCAGTGAGAATCACACATGCTCAATAGATAAAATCTAAAGGCAGCAACTATTACCAAAGTAAAAGAAATACAGCAAATATGTAAAATTTAAAAACTATATTTCCATGTCAAATACAACAACCAATAAGAATTGACAGTTTCCAAAAGTATGCAAATAAACTTGGAACTGAGACATGATTACAACATCCAAATGTAGTCCCACAAAGTGAAGTTTGGAGAGGGTAAAGTGTACACAGACTTTACCTCTACCTTATAGGTAGAGAGGTTATTTTTGATAGATCCTTGGCTCAAGAAGACAGTCCAAAGCAGTCCCAAGACTGACATATGATTGAATACACATTATAATCAAAGTATGCAGTTAACAAAAAAAACATATCAACCCCAGTTAATTTTTTACTAAGACAGTCTGATTGACCAATTTAACCAAAGTATGTACATAACAGATAAAATTTTCAGTAGTGAATTAAACAGAAAAATGAAAAATAACAAAACCCCAACAATCTTCAGTAGTGAAATAAACAAAAAAAATAGAAAACACTGAAACCCAATAAACACTACTATAGTAGCTTAATGAGAGAGGCTTATAAAATAACCATGTGAAGTAGAGGTGTAAAGGCTATGACCAACAAAGAAAATCAAAGGAGCAAGGAATGAACTCAACATGAGAACCAACAATATTCGATATCTTCAATCCCTAATTTCCAATTTCACCCCCAAATTTCAATTTTCCTTAGAAACGATTATCGATTGTCTTAGAAATGGGTTATTTGAGACACATTTATGACAATTTCACCCCTATCAAAAGTAACATTTTTTACATAGATGTAATAGATCGATGCATCTGTGTAATCTGAAAAATAGGTTATCTAAGAAATGGGTTATCTGAGAAAGATGCAATAGATCAATGCAATATCAAAAATGGTTTTTTACGAGAAAGAGAAAAAAAGATAAAGAAATAGCATTTTTATACTTTTTTGAGAAAGAAAAAGAGAGAGAGAGAGAAAAAATATTTAGTTTTTGGTGGTATTATGTGAAATATTATAGAGGGAATTCAAAATAAGTGATACAATAGATGATTTTTTCCCATTAAGTGTTGCAATAGATGCTTCTATGGCGACTATTAAAAAAGCATTGTTATATATACACCTATTGTAATAGTTTATTTTCAATAGCAACTGTTATAATGCTAATAGAACTATTACTTTGGCAACAGTTAATAATGTTGCAATAAAATATCTATAGCGACAAATTTGCAATCGTAGCCAAAAAGTCCATTACCATAGGCCCAATTTGTTGTAATGATTTCATAAAAGGCTAAATGGATTATAATGATCTTGAAAACCATCTAGGATACAAGTATTACCCTAATTTGTTTTAATAATGTAGTTAGGGGGTACGAGGATTCCCCCAAGTGATGGCTTAATGACATTCGCTTTCAAGCTCTAGTCGATATGACGATACCACTTAAAGTGCCTTAATGGTAAACTACTTAAACTAATGGATAAGTTATGCATCAAATATTTTTATTAGGCTAAAAGGGGGTAGCGTTGCTAGTTGTGAAGATGGAGGTCCCGAGGGACTAATACTAGAAACTCATATTTGCCAACGTGAGGGTTGGTCTAGATGATCATGTGCTTGTATCACACTATGTGTATATCTATAGCATGGATGGTGTATTGTATGAGGATTCCTCGGCCTTCTATGATATCTTTGGTTTGTGCGGCTAACACATACTCGGTTATGACCAAGGGGTGATAGTTGGGCACATATAGCCTGTGGGTTATTAGTAGGACGATCAAGCTACGTAGTCCAAGCTAATTATTTAAACTTTATGGCAAATCGTATTCCCTATCATAGAATCTCATATATATATATATTTTTGTGTGTGTATATATATATATACACATATATATATGTATTTATATGCATATACTTGTCTGTGTGTATTTGAAATGGTTTGGAATTGGTTTTTGAATGATTGCATTATTTTATACCCTTATACCTAAGTTACATGCTAGCGCTCAACCCGTTAACAATCTATAAATGATGTATCTCTATGTGATGTAGGACGTGCAGACATTTCTACTTTTCTTGCACAGTTATAAGATTTTGGGGTATCAGCAATTAGCTTGAAGTACTGAGCTTCCATTCTTCGAAAGATCTTCAAGTTATATTTTTGCTATTCTATGATGTCTTAAACTATTCTTATGATTTCTTTGGCTATCATTGGGGGTATGTCCCAACTTAGATTATACTTGGTTTTATTGTACAAGATTTGTGGATTACTGTGGATTGCGATGTGTTGAAAATTCATAAATTCTTTTTTGAGTTTCCTATCTTGTTTTATGCTAGGAACTCTGCTTATCTTGTTATATATTTTGAATTCATCCACTGCCAGTTGTAGTGTGTTCTATTTTCTTTGGAAAAGGGGTTGGTCTCTGATCCTCTATGGACATGAGATACCCATCACGGCTAGGCCCTAGTGTCATGACAAAGTGCCTAATTTAACATTGTGACATAACTTGGTTGCCTTTTGGCTACTCAAACTTCACAAAGGCTAACATCCTCACACACTTTTAATTACTCCATACTCCTCATGTAATGCTTGACACAATGCCTATTTACCTTGAATGAAGTATCCATATCTCATTTTTTCTCAATTGCACTATGTGGATATACTCTAACCATGGTGAATGGTCCAAACCACCTATACTTTTTCCACGAAATAAGAGAAGCCTCAAATTATATAATACGACATACCACCAAATTGGAATACCTGTTACTCAATCTTCTTGTCGTTATATGACTTCATCTTCTCCTTACACAAGATAGAACTCTCATAAGCATGGAGATGAAATTCATCTAGCTCGCTCATCTTACCCATCCTCAAGTTTGCAACATCACTCTACTCAGAATTTAACTTTTTCAACACCCATAGTCCCTTGTGCTCAAGTTCAACCGCCATATGGCATGTCTTACCTTACATAAGATGGAATGGAGAGGCACCTATAGGAGTTTTGTAAGTGAACGGTAAGCCCAAAGTTCATTATCTAGCTTCCTGGACCAATTAGTATGGTTGGAATTCACAGTCTTTGTCAAAATAGACTTGATCTCATGATTGGATAGCAAAATATGCCCACATCTTTTCGGATGGTAAGATGTTACACTACAACATTTTTGGCCTCAGGATACTCTCTTGTAAAGCGTGGCCTAAAATAGCAGAAAGTGTGGCCTTTGATCAAAGGCTACACTTTTGGACTTTAGGCAACACTTTTTGGGGGGGTGGCCTAAAGAGGCGTAAAGTTTTCTCAAAGGCCACACTATTCCAGTGTGGCCATATCTTCTACATTTAAAAAGCATGGACATTAAGGTACAAAGGCCACGCTTTATAGCTTGTCATTGGCAACACTTTTATTTGATAACGCTAAACTTACAAGTGTTGCCTTTGTTTTGCTATGGTCACGCTTCACAAGTGTAGCCTTTTGTAGCACCTCTATAGTAACACTCAAAAAACGTTGCCTTTGGTTTATTATTGGGAACGCTTCACAAGCGTAGCCTTTTGTTGCACCTCTATAACAACAAGTACAAAATGTGGCCTTTTCTTTATTACTAGCCACACCTAAAAAATGTAGCCTTTTATACATCCTCTATTACAACACTTGTAAAGTATTAGCATGTTTTAGCCACACTTTTGAAGTGTAACAATATTGCCTAAAATTTTACATTTCAAACCCCGTTTTACTGAAATGGCATTAGACATATCAAATGTTCATGCGTAATTTCTAATTGAAAAATAATTATTTTGATCGAAATGTATGTATCACTAAGCACATTACATAAACATACACATTTGTATATAATCTCATGCACCAATTAGCTAATAAATATTTGAAGTGTATAGATTTGATTTCAAAAAAAACATGTCTTTTACAAACTAATTAGAAAACAACATAATAAGAACTAGTACCAAGTTCCACAAAAAACCAAATGTATCACTACTAACTAGATGTTAGAAGTATCACTGTTATGGCATAGTCGCTTTCACACCATGATGCATTCTTTTCCCATTTGTTCATCCTCAACTACTACTGCATCCATGTATCTGCCCATTGCAACTGTTACAGCAAGTTTATACTTCTTCTGTGTTGGCCTGCAAAGATCTGTCATTCGACCTTGAACACCAGGAAATAGAGGCTTCAGAGTATCAACTGCTTTAGAAAATCTGGTGTCTCTCATTTTATGTCTCTTAGCCTTCAATTCACGCAGTTGGGCTTCTACTTCATCATCCTTCAATTCATGCAGTTTTCATGCCAGCCTCCTCTTTACTATAAAACCAAATCCACAAGGCTTCAATAAATAAAAACTAGCACTTGATCATTTAGATAGATTAAGAAAATTTATTTCAAAAAGAACATATAAAATGCAGATCATGTGTTAATACAAACATTTCGATGAGTAACAAAAATTTATCTAGCGCACCACTGAAATCAATAACACTAGGCATAATGAAGATTGAAGTTGTGACCCAATACTAAATTTTAAGAGAATAAATCAGAAAGATAAATATAGGACACTATGAAGTTCTTCAGAGTGGCAATAGTTGCTGAAATCAAACCTCCAGTTAGAGATGCTTCAATTCGTTTATAATATTTCTCTAGCAAATCTTTCTTCACCCTAACATTTAGAGAAGTACCATTTAGGTTACCGTAACATGAGGAACCTATCTTTAGATGATATAGAAAAAAGATATTCTAAAGAACATAGGCTCACAAGTAAAAATAACATAATTTCACATAGCTATTTGGATATTCTAATGAGAGAGGGCCCGAGAACATTATAAAGAGATGCAACTCCTTCCTCTTTCAGTTTGTCTAAAGCAACCTGAAATAATTGAAACTATGATTCAGATATGTCCTGGGTCATAAATTCTCAGTTATCCATTTCTTAACTCACTCATCGTTTCATACCCAGGGTCTACTGCTAATCTCAACCTGAGAACACCTAGTGGGTAGGTTACCTGACAACAAACCAATAAATTAACTCACTTAGTGACAAATGGAAAAAAGACTCAAATTTAACCCAAAAATAATAGAAATATAAATAACTAATATACTACATGCCCTCTCATTCCCACCCCTGTAAGGAAAAAAAAGGGAGAAAGATCAAATGGTAGGTTTTAATTTTAAAATAAATCTTATAAAGCAAACCACAGAGTTCAGATCAGTAACATTACTGAAGTCATGCTACCATAAGCTACATGGTTATAAGGTTATAAGGTTGCTTCCTAATATAAGGTTATATGGTTAAATGGTGGCCGTTAAAGTTATATAACATGAACCTTAAAGTTAAGGCTAAGGTTATAAGGTTTTTTCCTAATATAAGGTTACAAGGTTAAACGGTGACTGCTAAAGTTATAAGGTTGTTTATTAAATGGCGGCTGTTAAGTTTTATGTATAGATTAGTCTATAAACGGTGGCCGTTAAGGCTAAGGTTATAACATTGTTTACTTAACGGTGGTCGTTAAGGTTATAAGGTTGTTTCCTAATATAAGGTTATAAGGTTAAACGGTGGTTGTTAAGGTTATAAGTTTGTTTCCTAATATAAGGTCTTAAGGTTAACCGGTGGCCATTAAGGTTATAAAGTTGTTTATTAAACGATGTCCGTTAAGTTTTATGTATAGATTAGGATTTAAATGGTGGCAGTTAAGGCTATGGTTATAAGCTTATAAGGTTGTTTCCTAATATAAGATTACAAGGTTAAACGGTGGCCATTAAAGTTATAAGGTTGTTTATTAAATGATAGCCGTTAAGTTTTATGTATAGATTAGGATTTAAACGGTGGCCGTTAAGGATAAGGTTATAAGGTTGTTTACTTAACGGTGGTAGTTGAGGTTATAAGGTTATAAGGTTGTTTCCTAATAAAAGGTTATAAGGTTGTTTACAAATTAAGTTCAACAAATTAATAACATATTTATCCAAGACTAAGTGTGTATCAGGGGATTCAAGCCAACACAAGAGCAACTAGATGAACAATAAGGTGCTAGTGAATCTAAATAGGCCACTCACGGCTTCACTAGACTTTATATTTAGTTTTAAGCAAGAAAAGAGATGAACACAATAACAACAATGCTAGTGAATCGAAATAGCCCCACATGGCTTCACTAGACTTTAGATTTAGTTTTGAGAAAGATAGTAAAGCATAATAAATACATACCTTTGTATAGGCGCGAACAATGTCATTCCCTGAGATTTTGTAATAAAGCCACAAGGCGAGTTGTACCATTGCTGTAGTTAACATGATTGAATATAACCATGCAAGCTAATTCAAAGTCATCTTTTCAGGAGGTTTATTTTCAACTAGTTGTTCCACAGCCTCGATCAATACCTGAAAACCTAAAAATTAAATTGTCATGTGATATTAATTAAACTTTACAAGAATAATGTTAAGTTCACCTGCAATTTTTCTCTACACATTTTACTGCCTACTCACAGGATTAGCATTTCCAATGGTCGACAACAATTATTCTCAAGTACGCGGAATAACGGGAACGCTTATGTAAATATTTGATTTTAACAAAGGGCATGCTACGAGTTTGATACGAGTTCATTATCTAATAAAGGGAAATCCAACCAAGTTTGATACGAGTTCAAAATCAATGAAAGCACACATCACAAGCATAGGACTTGATAAACATAGAAAAGAATAAAAAAAAGATACACACCTTCGTCATCTTCATCATCTAACAAAGGGAAATCAAACCAAGTTTTAGGAGGTAGATGCGTCCTATCATGTTCTTTGCGATCATGTCCATCAAAAGTGGGTGATCCTTACCTCTTGTATATCTTCCTCCTGTTCCTTAGTATTCCGACTACCATGATATTCTAACTCAGCTAGAATTTGAGTGGAACGCTCGAAGGATTTGGTTCATGATTCATCCATCTACCGCCTGTCTGAAAATTTTATGCTTTGAAGCATAAACCTAGCTTCTGTAATCTTGTTCATGTGCATCAAACAGATTGTCAGATTGTTTTGCTTGTTCTTATCTGATTCTAGTGAGAGTGCTTTTCTACATTAAAATAATTTCCACATGTGAGCAATTTTTCTCCAAGTAAGCCACACCACTTCTAAGTGCTTAGTTTGTTTTAGTTGGTAATTATTACATATAGTACTCCTCTACCAATTTAAGGTTCTTCAGTTGTATGTGCGACCATGCCAAGTTCCCCAACAATCTGCAGTTATTTTGAAAATTACAAGAATTTGTTTACGTTAGACAGGTTAGAAATAACGCTGAAGTTAAGGATAAATAATGGCATACACAACGTCAAGTACTCCGTTTCAATTATAATTTGAACCTTTTTCCCTTGAGATCTAGCAATCTTAGTATTCTTCCCACCAAACGCTATGCCTTCTTCAACGTTCTTCAATTTCAGTTCAAGTAAGTCAATCTATTCTTTGAGGCTACCAAATCTCTGCACAAATATAAATATAAGGAAAACAAGAGTACTCTAGATCTTCACACAATCATTAGAGCAACTCATATTGTAGAAAACATAGGTTACTAGATTTTCATAGCAACTCCACTTCATATACATATTTTATGATAAGTAGATGGAAAGATCAGAATATATCAAGACTTCAAAACCACTACACAAGTGGTGTAAATTCAGCATTTCTTTCGGGTAAGCATTCATATATTCTAAGACAAAACTGTTCCTACTGTTACAGTTTTCTTCCCTCCCTTCTTTATTTTCCTCTTCTTATTTATTTAGTTCCACAAGTTTTAGATTATGCGTACAAATATTGATTCTTGGTAAGTGTATAAAGAGATGCCATTACATCTATTCCTATCAATGACTTTCTGCAGTGAGTAACATCTACTTTGCTTTTTTATAAATCAGGAAAACTATGTAGTTTGAAGTCGGATGGATTAAGATTTCAATGGGAGGAAAGATAACTACTATTCTTTAGAGTAGCATTCACAGAACACTATGTTAGCCTATGTGTACTACTAGGAAAGGGTCAGGCAAAATAAAATGTTGGTCGAATTAAACAAAATTAGGCCTGAAATTGGAGGATAGATAACTATATTATTCACAATAACCAGTCACAACTATATATATAATCTAGCAAAAGGTGTAGGTAGAGATTACCAAGATATATATGTAATTAAGAAACATTCAAATACAGCCAAGGAGATTTTCATGTTCACTCAATGCCTTTCCTCTATCGATGAGCTCTTTAATCATCTTCTGTCCCCCTCCCCCCTTTGGCATACATGCTTCTAAGTAGAAAATACATAAATAAAGCAAATTATATAAAAACTTGAGGTCATCTAAAAAATTGTAAATAGTCACCGGAAACAATAAGTCAAAAATCAATCCACGCAAAGTTATAGGTCTTTCTAACAAGGTAAAAACATAACACTTAGGAGAAAGAAAATATAATTTTAAACCAAATTATAGATAATGACCATCTGTAAGAAAATCATATCAGTTTCCCCAAAAAACAGTACAATAACTATCCAATTTCAATATTTCTCAACATGAACTAGACCTAAGAAAAGCTCTATTCGATACTCACAGTGGTTGATTCAAACTTAATAAATATTGGGGATTTTCATATACATTATGAACAGCTATAAATAAACATGAAAATGAAATAATTGAGTAAAAATCACATACCAATCATCATAAATTTTAAGTCTAAGAATCTATTTCGGGGTAATTGCAAGCAAAGCCACCAAATTGAAATTTACACCAAAACTAGGCAGTAATGGGAGTGGTATTTAATTGTAACCTCACCAATCATCAACTCCAACAAAGTTGTGATGGCAAAGAGATCAGCAGACAAGAGAAGAGGAGGAAAAATAAGGTGGCGACAGTGACCGGTGTGGCTCACTGGTGGTTTCATGGTTAAACATTGAGAAACGGTGATGATGGGATGAGATGGTGGCTTATTTCAGCTATTTTGCTAGAGAAAAAAGGGATTTTGGAGGCTAGTCGACATATTTTTATGGCGGTGGAGGACAGAGCAGGTGTGGAGTTATGTTTCATGGAGAAGAGGAATGAAGGAGGAAGCAAGGGGGTGGGGCAGTAGTCAACCATCTGGCAGCAGCAAGCAACGGTGGTTGGAGTTTTCTGAGAGAGATTGATAGCGTAGGGTTTTAAATTTTTAAAATACTCAATTTTTTTTGGTTAATTATAAGTTGGAGGGAAATTGAAACATTTGAGAGGGAGAGAAAATTTTAATGAAAATTTTAGGTCACATTTTAAAAATGTTTTCTAAATTAAAATAAAATTACACTTGAAATGTAGCCATATATATGAATAAGTGTTGTCAATTACATCATTATTTGGCAACATTTGCAAAACGTGGTCTACATCATAAAAGACCACGCTTTCAAAGCATTGCCAAAAGTAATGTGGCCAGAAGTAAAAAACTAAGGTTACCTTTTAAAAGCGTAGTCTTTAATGGTATAGGCCACAGTTGTAAAGTGTGGCTCAGGTTTACTATGGCCTTAGGCCAAAAATGTTGTAGTGTTGCCACCCTATGTTTTACACAGTATTTTTAAAGTAGGACCTTAAATAGATGATTGCAGAAATAGGACCCACCATCACTAATGATAGCATGTGGAGTACCAAATTAAGCGAATATGTTCTTTTTCAAAAATATTGTGACACTACGACCCTCATTATTAGGAAGCGCAATCGTTTTCACCATCTTTGATACATATTCAACTGCCACTAATATATACTTCATACCATAAGAACTCATAAAGGAACCTATGAATTTAATACCCCACACATCAAATAGCTCTAACTCACGAATAGGTCTCTTGGGAGTTTATGCTTCCGAGAAATATTTCCTTGCTGCTGGCATTGGTCATAGGCCCGAGAATATCATGTACATCTTCATAAATCGTCGACCAATAGTAACCACACTGTAAAATTTTATGGGTTGTACGAATACCTCCATGGTGACCCCTAACTGGAGATAAGTGACAGCCCTAAAGATTACTCATTATCTCAACTTTGGGAATACACCACCGAATTACACCATCTGCTCACACCCAAAAAAAGTAAGGCTCATTCTAAAATAACTTTTTACCTCATGCATAAATCATTTTTGTTGTTGAAATAATAATTGTTTGGGGATGAGGTCACCTCCTAAGTTATATCACCCAAAAGTGCACCTCCTTAGAAGTATAAAGTGGTCGGTGTCAAAATATAGTAACCCAACTAGGTTGGGATTGAACCCACAGGGAATACATGGAACTATCTCTCAAACTTGCTAAAATCACCGGGAAATACAGAAAAGTGGGGGATTTGTTTAAAGAAAGTAAGAAGTAAAAAAATTTAGATTCTTTAGGTTGCAATCAATTTGAAATAAACGTTAGGTTTGTGTCCCCCCCTAACTTCTAACTTCGTAAATTTATCGTGAACTATTGAACTATTCCAATACCTTGCCTACAGAATCTTACAAGTTATGTATTACCAATTTTCTTGTGGACTTATTGGCAAATCTCACTCTTTACCTTGTGAGTCTCAGAGTGTCACGTTACTAACCCTTGCTCTGGATCCCAAATTAACTATTACTTTATAAGTCTCAATTTATAAGATGAAATATAATTATCTTAAGTACATGAAGATAATTAGCCTAGATCGACAATCAACTTTAAATCATTGTTATGCTCTCCTTTTCCCATTCTCTACCACTCTTTTGAAGTAAGTAATGAATATATGCTAGTTTTTAACATTGGCCACTGCTTTGAAATCAAATAAAACGACTATATATGCAAGAATCTTCATCTTGAATGACTTGGCACTTCCTCTACTTCATTAATCAACCAAGCTTCCCACAACCCTAGCTAATGGAATTAGCTGCTCATAGTTGTGCAAAAATTCATTGAATTCATAGACAAAAACATAAAACTAATCTCACAATAATAAAAAAAAATAAACGACAAACTGTCAGATGAATCAGTCAACCAAATAAAACTAAGATCACATAAATCCTACGATAACAAATTAATCTTTGAATCAAAAGATGCTTGTATGTGTAAACTTAGATCCAAAGGGCATTTCCTGGCATAAACTAACTAAGAAACAATCAAAAGTTTTGCATAGATTACATAGAAAACCCTAAAATCAAAACCAAAATAATCAAGGAAAATTGAGTCGACAACCACATACAGGGGTCACCTACGAGCCATAGGTGGCACCTACGCCTTGTAGATGCCAGGCCGTAGGTGGTGCCTAATTTTTTTGCTCTCTACATTTCACTTTCTGACACCTACACTAGGATACCAATGCCTAATAGGTGGAACCAATGCCCGGTAGGTGCCTGGCTGTAGGTGACAGAGTCAAAACTTCTGCTTTTATTTCTTTGTACTTGTTTTTTCTTA